>NW_028288745.1:8002222-8310000 GCF_059628265.1 Tinamus guttatus | reverse complement strand
AAAAGCAACTGTATGATCCTACATTACACTGGTAAAACTCCCAAGTTTCAATTTAAAGTGTTTTTCTGTCTCTTCTCCAGTACAGCTACTGGAGATTTATTGATGCCAGATTACTTTGACTTGATGTCTGTTCTTTGGGTTTGCTTTCAAATCAATAAATAGCTGTCAGCTATTTAAAGGTCACAGTATAACCTAGGGGGCTTGCATTAGTTGCCACTACGCTAAATAAAATGCATTAAGGAGTTACTTGCTGTATCAGAAATAAACTGAAGGTATGACTTAGAAGGCTTTCTTTCAGATACCAGTTATCCTCCACTCTGAAATACTAGGAAAACTAGTTTCTTCTCTTCATGATGCTCCATGGATCTGTGTCCTTTCACAAGATTTGGACCTCCAAAGGCATTGAAGTGCCTGCTCCAGAATGACTGGAGCAGTAGTTGAGGCTCTTACTAGGTTGGTCTAAGTTTTTCATCCTTGATAGTTTGTCCTGTATTTTTTAAAATAAAAATGTATCATATTTCTTTAAGTGTGTGTCAAAATGTGCTTGCATGTTTCAAATAGAACCATGAATTGAAAGATATCACTCCATGAATTTAGCTTATGCTGAACTATTTATACTCTAAAACGTCTGTATCAGATAGCTTACGGTGATTACCATGTGTATAATGTTGAAATAATATTAAATGCGGTTAAATGTTTCCAAACATAGGTGTTTTGTAAAACAAAAGTATTCATCTGTTGCTAGGCTTACTGCTTCTCAGAGTAAAGTTTTGTGGCGAAAACTCAAGGGAGGGAATATGTATCGAATTTGACTTATTCCCATTTCAGGAACTTTCATTATGAAGTTTTATTTATATCAGTCTAAATTAAATGCAAGGATGGCCATAAATATCATGAAAATGTTTTTTATGAACTCAGTAAAACAAACCCCTGTGAAGTTACTGATATTTAGTCTTAAATGATGCATCTTCAGAAAGTACGAGTTTATTTCCCTAACTGCTAGAACAGCACTTGTTTTTGATAGTAACTTGTACATATTGGTGGTTATAAATTGTAAATATTTGTTCTATCTTCAGCTCTTCAGAATGTGAAAATGTGAAACAATATTAATATTAGAATTTTACTAAGAACGACTGAGTAACCTCTTACAGATGGTAGAAGTAAGTTTTCAAGTTATGTTAGGAGAACTCTAATGTTAATATTCTACAAATCAGAGTTTGGAATAATTGTAATATCAGGATGTTAATAGAAAGCATTGTGGATTCTGGTGGGGTGGAGGTTGGTTGTGATGAGAACTGTTAAGGAATTGCTAATTACCTTCTAAAGAACAATGACATTGATGTCCAAAAATGATTGTTTGATCAGGATATGTCTGACAGCAAATACAGTCATTTTAAGAAGTGAAGTCTCATTGAATGCTGGCTAAAAATTGGAGCAAAAAATCTTGCTTTTATTGAACACACTTAAGTGTGACTTTTGCATGTTATTAACAAGAACCTTTTCCTTGTAGGATTAATAGGTCATATTTTGTTTGTAGATTGCTGTTTTTAATGTTTTATATTAATTGACAATTTTATAAGGCATCTTATAAAAATTCCCTTTGATTCATTGTAAATTTCATTTTACTTATTCCAGTAGGTTAGAACATGAAAACACCACTGCTTATCTGCAGTAGTTGAGACACTGCAATTTCATACTGTAGTTTACTCTGAATAATTTGTCAAATCTTCTGCTTGGATAATACATTTCTGATGTCACAGGAAATTGTGTGCCTGTAAACAAATACATCCACTAGTCCATCTCAAGAAAATGTTTTCTGAGTGTTAAATGTTTTACAGTGAGCAAAGTGTCTAAGAAACTGGATCTTGTAAGGATGAGGCTGAAATCTGTATCTATTAAAACTTGCTGCTTTCCGGAAACTGAGGCAATCTGAAACTTTGAGTCTTAGTCTTACCTAAATATTCGAGACAATTAGTTCACACAGGAAAAGTGCTCTCTCTTCTAATCTCAGTGTTTGTAGAAAGTGTTACTGAAGTAGCAAATGTAGTCAAGATTGTACTTGAAGGTGAGGTGTTGTTTTATATATACATATATATATATATATATATTTTTTTTTTTTTTTTGAGGTCCTGGTTTTATAACACTTTCAAAATTTACTTGGGAGTAGCTGCAGTGCATGTTAGTAATACTCATCCAAGCAAGTAAGGAGGAAAAGTGATTTTTTTGTTTTGTTTGTTTTTTGTTTTTCCCCCTGTGGGAGGTGGCATGCTATTTTTACTTTATGGCTTTTGGTAAAATTATTCAGTGGACTACAGTGATCTGAATATAGAGAATGATAGCCTAATATAAGTTATTCTGTTAGGCCAGAACTAATCTGCAAGAACCAGTGACAAGGTTTCTGCCTTGTTGAGGAATTCTGTGCAATAAGTTTAGAGGACTCTCTTGAGTTATTTTTTTCTTTTAGTTTAAGCATTTATGTAGAATTACCTGATCTGAGCCTCTTGATCTTTGAAAATGTCTGCATACATGCAGGTACATGTATGTATGTGTATACACACACACGTTTGATCTTTTCAAGGTGGTTTGTAAAAGGAAACTCTCCAGGGAATTCCTGCCTTACCTTACAAAAGGTAATATGCCTGCCTGGGAAACAGACCTCTATGGCTGTCCGAGTTAAACTGAACTTCTTTTGTGTTTAACTGAATGTTCTTCTGTATTCAGTTTGTTGATGGGGGAGAAAAAAGTACGTCGCTCTGTTTCTCCCTTAAAAGTTTCCAGCATATACATTTTTTAAAAAAATCTGTATCCTTTCATAATTTATTCTTCTATGTAAAGGGAGAAGGGAAGAACAAAGAATTTTCTTCCTCAGGAAAATACAAATTAAGTGTGATTTCTCTTAAATATCTTCCAAAAATGTCACTTAAAATAGCACTCATATCATTGCACAGTTCTGCATATTTTATGAATATAAGCCTCATAAAAGAATGAGACTTGCCTAATGGCATTGTCTCCATGTGGATGTCCTGTTCCCTAGATAACCCTTCCTTCATTCCTCTCACTGAGTCCACTGCTCCATTTCCAGTCAAACTTGCCAAAGGGGATGGAGGTCTCAGATGTTAAGTTACTTAGTTGGCTTGTTCGATAAAAGTCCTTAACATACTGTGGGACAGGAGAAAATAAGCCGCTTTTCCTTCTTTTTGGCAGAAATGGTCCGACGAGCATGGGCATAGCTCTGCCTCTCAGGTGGCGCTTGGAGGCAGCAGGCGTGGTGGATGTGAGAACACTGCGGAGAGTGCAGGAGAAGCTGGAGGAAAGGCATGTGTTACAGTGGGAGGAATGGCCAAGGAGCATTGAAGGAGCTTCAGTAGGTTTCTGCAAGATTCTTTAGTGCATGGATTAGTCCTTCAGGGTTGCTGGTGAGCAGAGAGTTCACGTGCAGAGGTTTTCCTGTTGGTTTACAAATCATGTGCTCAAAACCAGTATAGTTGTTGAGGTGATTGTTTTGTTTGTGGTGGTGTGTGTTTTAGGGGGATGAGAAGGGTTATTTCTCAGCAGAGCCAGAGATGTAGGAGATGGGTAATACTATCCAGAGTGCCGTGTTAATTCCTTTCCCTGGGATGAGGACTGAACATCCCTGAAAGCCAACAAAGTGAAACCCTGAAGCCTCTAGCCCTAGGGAATAGGCCAGGGTATACTGGTACTCTGCCAAGGATCTACGCAGGGCAAGCTGGTAAGAACAAAAGATCTGTTAGACTTCATGGAAAGTGATACAAGTTGGTGAATAGGAACTATTTTTTTTAGAAATAAAAGCACCTTCTGTCTTTTAGAAGACTTCTAACCTTTGAAGCCTTTGGCCTTCTGTGGAGCACTGCAGGCCTAAGTTCCAGCCTGAATGGTGTGTACTTGGCCTTTGCTCTGATCTCATCCCTTCCAGTTCCCTAAAAACATGGGTCTTGCTTCTGTTAGTATCAACATCCTTCTAAGACCTCAGCTGCAGGTGAAGTGCTGGACTCGCCTGTCCTTTCTGAAGCCGCAGAGGTTTCTTGTCAGCTCGTGCACCTCGGCGACCGGCTGCGTGTGGTGGCCTTGTTGCCATCTTGTTGCTTCCTTACAGCAGTGACATCCTCAGAGAGTGAACAGCCCCAGGCCAGTGCCAACAAAACACTTTGATTTGTGGGCTGAGCATCAGTTTTCAGGTAGGAAGGGATTTTGGGAATCTTCTGTGAACAAGGGCTGTGTTCCAGTGTGCTCTTGGCGTTTTTGGGCCTTGTCTAGGGATGGTGGTTAGAGAGGCTGAGAGATTCATTTGGAGTTAATGTCTTTCCTGTTGATGTTTCCTGATGAAAGCAGGCTATGGGGTTGTTTTCAGGCAAATTCTGCTACACCTTAATCGGTTTGGGTAGAGGTGCCTCTAACCTGTTCTTTAGATTTCACAAGATGAAAATTCCACCATTTCTAGACAGTCCGCTTCAGTGCGTTGCTCTGCTTAGTTAGATCTTTGAAAAGCTTCATAATCCAAGTCTGTTGCTTTAATTTAAGCAAAGTTTGCCTTGTAGGAAGTGATTGTCTTCAAATTCCTGTTATGTGTACCTAGAACCTTGTGTTATTTGGAATGAGCTTATTTCAGTAATACATGGTTAACAGTAGATGACTTTTTCCTCACAGATACACTTCCATGAATGCGATGGTGTTTGTGGAGCCGTCCTGTTAGTCTTAGGTGGGTATAGTGTGAATGCCTTGCACTTCTCATTGCAAAAAATGGTAACACCAAGTGCTTCTGCATTTCTGTGAATGAACTCTAAATAGCTTTTTCTCTTCTTCCCCCTTTCCCCGTTCCAGGTGGTGTACCTCACTTAAGGAAGGCAAGAGCACATTTTGATCCATCAAGAGGTGTGTTCTCAGCTGTTGCTGTGGAAGAATTACCAAGTTGCAACTTTTTGTCACTCATGAGTGACTGGAGTTACTCATTAAAATTGTGGTTCTGTAAAATACCAGTAATCTTACCAGCAGGCGCTTATTTGCCAGTTTCTTTTGGTCACCCGGAAATGTTTAGACAGACAGAAAAACACGTGTTAAATTAACAACTTTTTTTTTTTCACAAGAATTTTTCACAGAAAACATTTGTTAGTTTTTTATAAGTTGTAGGAAGCTTTATGCGGGTAGACTGATTGTAGTCCTAAGGAAAGAGATTGCACATTTCAACTTGGATTTTGCAAGATTGAAAAACTGTATTTTATTAATCTGAAGGAATATACCTTTTTTTTTTTTTTTTTTTTTTTTTTACATAACTCCCTTAATTCCTACCACCTTAATCTATAGCAGCTTCCTCCCTTTCTGAAGCAGGTATCTAGCCAGCTCGTACATTTAGCACTGGTAAGCTTCCACACAGATTTAGTACAAGACACAATATATTGTACTCTGTGCATTTGCACAGCATTATAAAATCCTTAACTCCTCTGTGAGAAGTCACATTCTGAGCAAAATCAGATTATCTAGGGCACCTAGTATGGTTTTTAGGCATCCACAACATGGAGTTCAGTATATTTTAGGACTCTTCCTCAGAGTTTCTGGGACTTTTTCATGACGCTAACCAGTTGCCTTGGAAATTTCAGAATTCAAGGTGCATGTTGCAGAGTGAACAGAGAGATATGAGGACTCTGAGCACTTTAGGCTTTTAAGTTCAGAGATGGAGTAGCCCTGGATCTCTGGGAGCCTTCATTCTGTTCTGACATAGGCTCTCCCTTGGGAGTCCTTGAAGCTTGTTAGCCAAAGTATTTTCAATTTTGCTTGATACTTAGCACCCCCTGTATTCCTGAGCAGCAAACATCCCTGTTCCACCCAAACAGAAGCTCTTCAAATGCTTTACAGTATTCTTTTACAATTTATATATTGTAGAAACTTTAGCAATTTTATGAATCATTTTTGATCATTCTTTTATTCCAAAAAAAAAAAATACTTGTTAGTAACACGTTAGTAAGTGTAACGATACTTTAGTAAGTATAAGCATCCTTTAAAAAAAGATTAAAGTTTAATGTATTTGTAAGGTGTTGATGCTTGGACCCTCTACAATAAACTGTGGGCTTGTTTTATAATATATAAGCTTGTTAAAATAGGGTAAGGATGAACTTTGAGTAGGAATAGAAGTTGGAACAATCGGCATTAATTTTCCTTGCTGAAAATCCTGACTTTAGACTTCTGCCATTTAGGAGGTTGTATCTAGGCAACTGCTGCCAAATGCTGAGTTTAGATTTTTGCAGGCACATGCTCTGCCCTGTCAAAGCCATCCTTTTAAGGAAAAAGTTCATCCAGATGCAGTGACTGTGTATGCAAGGGAAAGAAAATGGAGAGGAGGAAAATGTGGAAATTGAATTTCCGTACAAGAATAGCCCTCCAGAGAGGAGATGGTACATGAGAGCTGCTTTGCACATACCAGCTGAAAGGTGACAATACATGTAGGACAAGGGGCCTGGAGCTGTGCAATTGCTAACTGGCTTCAACCAGTGTTCCCTTTCTCCCCTCTCTCCCTCTCCTTTTTTTTTTTTTTTTTTTTTTTTTTAATTGTCAAGAATGAACTAACAATTTTAAAGCCTTTGTCAAGCAGCATAATGGAGAGGAGCAGTATATCATTGCTAGGCTAAGTGATCCACATAAAAATAGAAATTATCTAAGATACTGTGAGTTCAGTTGATGAAGGACAAACTGTTGATTTTCATTAGAATCTCTTGTGGATTAGTAACTTCCACAAAAACAGCTTTTACCTTTGTGTTGCCATGATGGAGAGTATAAAATCTCAAAATGTATTTGTGAATGTGTTGAATGAGTATTTGTACATTGAGTTTCATGTTTCTGTCAGATGACAGTGTCTATTTGCTAATATTTTATTGTTCAGAGGTACTAGCAACTCTTTAAACTGATAGAAAGCTGATGTTTTAAACAGCTAGATTTATGAGATGGCAAGTTCATTGCTAACATCCTTGTGCTTCACCAGGGCTGTTTGGTGATCATATGAAGCATCAAATTGCCCTTCAGTTCTCAACATTTAACCTTCGCTTTTGCATTTACGATCATTTTAAGCAATAAGGAAGAGGGAACACTTATAAGCTTCAAAAATTGATTGCCCCAAATTTGTTTTTTCTGCATGTGCTTAGATGATTATCCCCAATATTGTGTCATTATTGTAATGATTTTTTTAGTACTGGATAGATAAAATCTGTGTCATTTTATTATCACTGGAAATGAGCTATTGCCAAAATCTCTCACTAGGATTCCCATGTAGAAGATATTTTAACAATAGAGCTCTATAAGTAATTGCAGATATATCTGCATTCTGGGTATTTACAAGTCGATGTAGGTTATAGATCGTTAAAATATTACAGGCTCCTTCTGTAAACTCTGCAATATATGTCTGAGTTTTTGGGGTAGGGTCATCTGATGGAATAATATTTGCCTTGTCCAGCATGTGTCTGTATGAATGTGGGGCTGACTGATACTGCATTTTTACTTTTTGATAACTGAGTGTTATTTTCATAACTATTGATTCAATGATGCTTTTTTTTTTTTTTTTAAAAAAAAGCCAACTTGGTCATCTTGTAGTAGTGAAACTGCAGGGGTTATAGGTACTGATGAGTAGGCAAATGCATATACTTAATGAGTGTAAAATCGTTAGTTACATAATTGGATTTTTAAAGTCTTTAATAGACTTTAGCTACCTGATACCTTGAACATAGCCTTCCTTAAGCAAAATGCAGAGAGTTTTACTCTAATAAATCAAAAAATTCATGAAACTATATGCTTATGTCTCTTCTCAATACAGTTTTATATGAAAAGTTTAGCTACATGCTGTAGTCATGACACTCCAGCTATATGGATATTAACAACCTAGCCCTTTTCCTCTCTTCCTTGACGGTTTTACCAATATGGCCATCCAGGTACAGATACAAATGTGCTGATGATGCACCTTGTGCATGGTGAGAGGTAGCATGGAATTGGTCAGGATGTTTTTTCACCTACAGTTCAGCTGTTCTTATGGCTTGCTGCTATTGAAGGGATCAGTCCCACTTTTCTCTTTCTTGGCTGTGAGGTTTTTGTGCCAGCGCTGATGCCTAACCTGCCCCTCAGGAAGATGATTCAGCTTGCTAAGTCGGCTGCCTCCCTGCCAAGAAAAGCTGATGACCCTCTTGCCCTGTGCTGTTTTTCTGCTGTTAAGCGAATGGAGCCAAATTACTGAGAGCTTAAATGAAAGCCAGAGCTGATGTGAGGGCACCTGTTTCTCAGCACAGGGTGTGCGGAGGGAACAGTGACTGCTTCAACAGAAGCCAGGTATCAGCTAAGATGTGATTAAAACCTCAGCTTTAAAATACTTTATGCCAAATTAAGTGCACTAACACTGAAGGATGAACTGCTGTAGATTTTGGTGAAAAAGATACCTAAACTGTACAGTAAAAATACTGAGTAGTTCTAAGGCTTAGACTCTGTAATGAACTGTGGTGTTTACGGATCTAAATGCCTATGTGAACTTGCCTAGTTTCTAGACATCAATAGTTAATAAAATATGCATGGATATAACTTACACATAACTTGAGCACCACTTAAATCTGCAGCAGCATCTTCTGAAACTGTGTGTGACATGCTGCCCGAATGGTGAACTGCTTTGTGAGCAGTGGTGGGTGTTTTGCTTGAATAAAACGATATAAATTCTCACTGCCTTCTTTTCTCAGTTGAGACAGGAAAAATGTTTTTCACAAAGGATTTTGAGTTTATGGGATGCTGATTTATTCTGTACAGTGTTCATTTTGTTTCCTACATTTATTCAGTCGTCTACTTTTCTTGAACTTCTGCCCCTCTAGGTCCGAGCAGGATTCTCCTGGCACTCTTCTAAGTCTCTGGTTGTTGTCTCAGTGGGATTCTTGTGCTTTTCTTCTCTGTTACCAGAGATGGTGTGTATTTTCTTTTCTGTCTTGTTTTTTATTTTTTTTGGAAAGACTGTGTTACTTCCTTATTAATCATGATGGGAACAATGTTTGTTTTCCCCTGGTAGTGTTGTGTTGATACATATATTCTAAGTTTCTTGAGGCAAAGACTTTTTGTTTTCAAGATGTCTGTCACGTTGTAAAGGCCATAGAAATGTTTCAGATGTCTGCTATGAACTGCAGTTTTAAGAGGAAAAAGACAAGAAATTGGTGCCTCATGAGCCAGGCTTTTGCTCTTTTATGGTAACAGATAAACATAATATTTACTTTTTATGAGCTGGGCACATCCATCTGCATATGTAAGAGTGAATAAAGTTTTTTTAAAAAAAATCACTGTGGTATTAACAGGCTGTGATCTGGTTTGTCAAAGACCATGTGCCAAAAATAAAGCTGTTTCACCAAATTGACTCAATGCTATGAGAGTAGTTTAAGAAGCTGCAGTAATGGAGGCTGTCATGGAATAGAGGAAAATAAGGGGGAGAGAAGGAGGGAAATTTGTAGAAAATATGTCTACTTGTAGGCGAAAGACGGTCAAGGTGTCAGGCAATGGCCAACTTGCAGCTGATCGCATAGTGTGGGGTTAATCATAGACCAAACCTTACACTAAGCTTCTATATGTATTAATAGCTCTGTCCTTTAGAGTTGAAGTACACAGCATCTTTAAACGGGAAGTAGTACACTGGGGGAAAACAGGGCTGGGGGGGAGCTAGGAAAATAATGAACTATATGGATTGCCACACAGTATGGACGCTGTATGGATAATTTTATGTCAAGTGCTATATGCTACAAGAAAAAATTGTTGAAGTGAGCTAAAGGAGCTACTCCGTAAAAGAGTGATAGATTTAGGGGGGCAGCTGTAAAGGATGGTAGAAAAGCAAGAGGCAAGTGGTGGGAAAATGACAGAGTGGTTTTAGTGATCTAGTTGTGTTTTCCTGGCCCTAATCTGTGATGTGTCGCTTTTCGGATAACAAATGGGGGGGAAAAAGTGATTAGAAAAGTATTGTTTTATGAAATTATTTTCAAGTTCAATTACTTTGCAAAGAGGTAATCTGTAACAGTTGCAATGGGAAAGTTCAGGGATTAAGTTGGATTTTGTGGTTATTCCAAGAGGAAAAACTGCGTGTCAAAACATGGTATGTGCGTTTAGAGAAAAATCTGTTTGTTTTTGGGAGGTACTCGGTTTGATTTTTGAGGTATTATCTGGCCTTTCTCTCCACTTTATTCCCATGGGAAAGGGGTGTCTTATCCCTTAGGTAATGTCTTTGTAAGCTGGTAACGTATGTTTCAAATAAAGATCAACTAAGTTGGGGGGAAAAGCCATCTTATTCCTTTTGGACCCCAGCATGCAGAACTGTTCATCCAGTCTATTTTGGACTAGGCTATGTGTCTTAAATACACGCTTTTCACCCTAGTAACTTGCATGCATATACAAAATCCAAAACTAATCTGTAATTTTATTGGTCTCCTATTCAAATATCTTTTAGCAGTCTCAGGAAAACTGTGATGTTGCTCCTCTCCTGTGATGGAGTTACTTTGGGCTACCTTGAACCTGGTCACTAGCGCTGCTGCAAGTAAACTAATACACTCTAAAAACTCATGTGCTTTTGTCCTTTTCCAGAAGGAACCTATCGACCTGCCCAGAGACTGCTCTGTAATTCAATGTGTGGACAGAAATGGTCACCATTGGCTGATTATCTTCAAAAGGGAGCCTAGAAGCCAAACGAAAATGGTAATATATATGTGCCTACAGGCATCATATCTAATTATTTTAAATACAATGTACTTAATGCCTGCATCAAGGAATTGCTTTACAGCTATCTCCACTCGTTTTACATGTAGTTTCTGCCTTCCTTCTCCTGAATATTCTTTTCACAAACCATCCACATGCACATGCTCTTCATCCTCCATATTTGTTTTCTGCCACCGCCTCAATGGGATCCTGTTCTGCCCTTGTGTGAAAATTCATACCTCCTCCTTTTACATCTCTTCCCATTTTTCCTCTGCTCAGGCTAGATGACCAGTGAGGAGAGGTGAGAAATCACCAAGCAGACCTGGGGCACTGAGTTTCCTGTAGTAGACAGTGCTGTGTCTAGGGAGACAAACTAACTGTTCTGTCCCTCTCAATTCCTTCCCCATAACCCATTCTCATTGCATGACTCCAGCGAAGAGCCTTTTATTCTTCTATATTAGAAACAGGAATAAACCTGCTCCGCTCCATACGTTGCAGTTGTATCAACCTTTCCCAGATGCCTGTTTTGTTTTTAAGAAAAATGATAATAGAAACACTAGTGGGAAAAGACTGAGCACATGCAATTCCCACTCTTCCCTTTGAAGTGAACAGTTGAAAAACTGGCTTATTTTGTTAGAATTCAGGGTAAGTGCTTTTCAATAGATGAGATATACTTTTACGCAGTTCCAATGGACTCCACCAAATCAACCTCCCACTCAATTCAATTAATTCCCTCCCCCCGTGTGTGAGGAGCAAGGTTTGGATATAAAAATACTGAATGTAAGATTAAAATGTCTACAGAGATGATCAGAAGGGAGTCTATTTTAATAACCCTCTCAGATTGCTGTGCAAGAGATGTGCAAGTAGGTTTAATCTCAGTGCAGTGCCTTTACAATTATAATCAGAATTGAGCAGAGTATTGGTCAATAGGAAATGTGCTCCTCAGGGTAGGAGAGTACTGTAACAAGAATCAAGTCTCAGGATGTTAGGGAAGGAAACCATCTGAAAAGAATAATCAGCTGCAGTGGTATGGATCTTGGATTCATAGAAAGAACTGTTAAAAACAAAAGCCCGTAACAAAAAGCAACACAAATCAGAGACGTGGATAATCACTGGGTGTGCAGAAAGGAAACACAATTTCCATGTGCCTAGTGCTTTCCTTTGAAGTTTTACTTTGAGGTATTTACAGCTGATGTCAAGGTAAAAGTTATTAATTGTGTTATTTGTTATGGCCAAGAATGATTCCTGTAAATCAGTGCAGTAGACAGAAGAGTAACCCATAACTGTAGGCAGGTTATGGGCTGGGCAAACTTACAGGGTGCTAATCGAAGATACCATGCTGCAGAACTTTTTCCTCCATAGTCTCTCAGGGTAAAAGTTTGCTGACTTTTTCTTTTGCCACATAATGCATATCTAGTGTTTTTTAAAGTAATTTTTAGTCTGCTAGTGGTTGAGGTATCACATAGTAATTTGTCCTAAGCCCAGTTTCTATAAAGTGCTTGATTATTTGTCCTTTTCCTGCTCACATATATGTGCCCTTTTTATCATGAAGGATTAAATGTGATTAACATAAATTCAGTGGGCCTACCTGCCACAGTCGTGCTTTGTGATAAGAACTTAACAGTATCCCTTAAGACTCTTAAAGAAGACTGAGATAAGGGGTAACTTTGTAAGGTGCTGTAATTCTCTGCTCTGCAGATGCCACTAAGTTAAGACTCATTCCCCTAGTAATACAGACTGACTCATCGTTGCTTAAGTCATCAGAGAGGACTGGAAAATTCAGCAGTGGAAGAGGAGCATTTACAGGTTTGTGTCTTACATTTAAGTAAGAGTAATAAAGCAGATACCAAATATTAAGATAAAGCATATCACCTGTATGTACGCTTAGCCTTGTAATGAGGAGGCATAGACTCTGCAGTCTAATCTTATGGATTGTTCCAGCACCTCAAATATCTGATAAAGTGTGTATGTGTGTAATATAAGGCAGGTAAAGAAAAAAAAATGTGGGTGGTCATTTTTTTAAACTGCTGTTGAAATATGAATTCTACTGAACCTTACTGTACACCCACTATGCTCTTTCATATATTGCCACAAATGCATCCCTTTGGCTGCTATCTCCAGGGTCTATACCCAGAGAAAGATGTAGATGGTATAGATCCTGGCTTTGACAAAGGGTGTCTATTCGTTACGCTTAGAAGAAAAAAATCAGATATGAGCAGAAGTCAATTCTTGGCAAATATAGTCAATAAAAACCATCATCTCATTCTGGTGCTGTCTTGATAAGATTTATTTGAATTACAGTGCATATTTGCAAAAACATCTTTGCATTTTTTGACCGTCTACTGTATTTAGCACTTCAAACTTCCACAGCAATGTATAAATATTAGCAACTCTGGATGTTTATGCCAAAGCAGTTTTTTGTGCGGGTAAGCTATTTCCCTAATGCTTTTCTAAAGCTGATTTTTTTTTTTTTTATATCAGCCATTAATCACAATTGTTAGCTGTTCACGATGCAAATTGTGCAGTGTAGATGCCCATTCCTTATACAGGAGAAGTAAATGTGCAGTACAGAGCTTAGTCAGTGTTTCCTTAAATTAAACCTTAGTCACACAACATGATATTTGAAATTGCCATTTCAATTAGAGAATCTTCTTTTAAAGAGTTGACAGTTATGATGTCTTTTAATATATATATCATCACTTATTGTGAATAAATTCACTTATTAGGCACCAAAATGCAGGATCAGGGATCTGAAGGCTCTGCTCATTGAGGAATGTGTAAGAGGACATCATGAGACATCTTGCTTCCCATATATTTCTCAGATATCTGCGTATAGTGATTTAGAGGTTGTTTCTCTCAACCGCTGTTTTACTTCTACCATAGAACTTTTTGTATACCTGTAATATAGGATTTAGTCTCTGCCCTTAAATATATATTAGGGCCATGGGCAAATGACTAGGCAAAAAGGGAGGCTTAAGAAAGGGCAGACAGTATAACAAGGTGCGCTGGCCACGCGATTGGTGATACCTGTGGGCCTGTGTAGGGCCACCCTGCGTTTGGCCATGGTCCTTGCTCTGCACGTCACTGGCGGGGTCTGCATAGCGGCCAGGGCAATGGGGTGCTGTCCTCGACATGGAGGAGTGCCCAAGATGGATGGATCAAACATCCTAGCGTCTGCCAGACCAACTGTCATCTTCCTGACAGTGTTTGCTGATACTGTTAGCACAGGAGATATCTTGACAATAGGACTGCTAGAAATGTGTACTGTGTCCTTACATCTCAAAGCTATAGGTACTCTTGAGGCTTGCACTCTCTTTTCTGGGCCACAGAATTCATAAGAAGGGCAACTTACCCATCCGTAGGCAGTTTTAGCCCTTCCTCCATGCTGATCTTCCAGATAAGACTGCCTGGTCCAGATCTAATGACTTTTTATAGATGCGGAGGAGAATATAAGCAAGAAATAGCAGAATGGATATCGAAGTGAAATTCTGGGGGCAATGACTTTAGCACTGTTTCAGTACTAAAAGACCATTGAGACCATTGTTGCCTGAAAATCTTCTCAAGAGAATTCCTCAGCCTATACATATCTTCTGTGAGGGGCCTGGAGTTCAGTCCTCCAATTCTAGCCATATTCTTATATCTACCATCCCTGTAAAGGCTTGGCGTGCCTGTGAGGCTTTTCTTACTTTGTGCTTTTAGGATTCCTCCTAGGATTGGGCAGTGCAAGACCACGGGTGAAAGTAAAGCTGTCTCTTGAAGAGTAGGAGGTTACTCCTCAATCTTACTGCAGGTAACAGGAATCTCCTGCAAGTATGAGAGGATGTAGCCTTAAATCTGTCAAGCTGGAACTATAGCACATTTTGCAGTGGCCTACAGTGTCAGGGCCACAGCCCTGCAAAGGCTGGAGAGAGTCTGTGGAGCAACGGGAGGGAGGACATGCAGGACAACCCCATGCAGGACACCCCATACAGGTGTCTGCAAGAGCCCCATGGCCTCTTGGTGACAGAGGCTCCCAGGCTTTAGCACAGTGCTTCAGAGATGGAGAAAAGGGCCTGTGTTGGGTTTTCAGTCACTATCAGACGATCCCAAGTAGGGATTGTTTGGATGATTGCAGGATCATTTGGTAGCCTGCTCTGTAATACACTTGTGAACCCAGACTGCCTTAATCTAGTCCTGAATAGAAGTTAATTTAGAGCTATTCAGAAGCTAATTTAGAAAGATGTACTGAGCTCTCTTCAAAGGAGCAGTCCTTTAGGATTCCATTTCTAAACCATGATTTTTTTTTAACTGTGATTACCAAACTCTGCTATAAGAAAGAATGTCTTGGTTACTATTGTAACACCGAGAAATTCCCTGTGGGTCAGCTGATATCCTTTCGGCAGTGCTCAGTTCTTCTGGAAACACAGATATTATCTTTATGCTGTTGACGGACTGGCTGCATGCGTTTTTGTCTGAGTGACTTTGCCCCCCATTAGTGTACAGGTAAAAGCACCTTTTGGGCCACCTTGTTTTCCCCAGGCACAGCGGGGCACAATCCCATCCGACACTGGGAAGATGTTGGTCCCTGGACTTTAGGCTGCTGATCATTCTGAGCTTACTGCTAGGTCACACCATTCATCATAATTAATGAGATCTTTATGTGGATTAGTGGCGTAAATTCCAAGTATTGGACAAGCTTTTCCTTATGAACTTTGGGCTGGTTCTGCTAATGACCCTTATCATCTGCCTGGAAGCTCTTTTCCAGTATCTGTCAGAAGAACCCTGAATCTGATCAGATGTGAGGGCAGCAGCGAGTCACGTGGGCTGACTTGATTTAATCCACAGAACATTTATGAGTAGCGTTGCTCTCCAGAAGCCATGGAAATCCGTCTCAACCTCCGCTGTGCCCGTTAAACTCTTCCTCCCGCTTGTCTCTGCATTCCCCAGCCCACGCAGTGGTAGGAGAAGCGGCCTTGTGCCGCCGGGTGTGTGAGGCGCCCGCGCCGCAGACATCGGGAGGCCTGAGGCCGCTCAGGAGGGCGGCGCCTTGTGTGGCGTGGCGGCTGCTATCAGGCTGCCACACGAGGAAGCTCGGAATTACTGGGCAAAACGCCAATCTGAAAATATTTATAAACTGAATTTGTTGGCTCCTTTGTTCTTGCAAGATGACGCCTTCCCTCCTGGCTTCACGAACAGTCAAAACAGCTGCATGCCCACAGTAGCTTCCAATGGTCTTTGGATTTCAGTGAGCACCAAATATTCTCCATTTTCTCTCAGGAATTATTCTTATGTACATCCTATTTACTGTTCACCTTCTTGCCTGCCAAGCTACTGAAGCTCAACACTGACATGCAGCAGACCCCTGACAGCTTTCCAGGCAGGGCTGTGACTTTCTGATGAGTATGTGAATTAGGACCTGGATGTTTCTGTGAGGATAAAACAGAAGGCTCATCTAAAGCAAGAACCAGCTACTGTTTAAAAAACAACATTTCCAGTAACAAACCTTAAAAGCAATTGCTGCTGGATTTTATGGAATGCTTTTGATGCATCTGAATTGTCAGCTTGCTGAGCACTGGGTGAAAGTCATTCAAAACCTCAGCCTTGCTTCTGTGTTTTAAGGCCATCAGATGCCCTAGAAACCCTGAAAAATGAGCAACACACATGTTGAAGTCACACAGGCACTACAGAATACATGCCTGATTCTCTAAGGTGTTCTTCAGGCCTGTGATTTCTTTTGTGAATGTTTTGAGTCCTATGTTGATACCTGGCTGCAAGACAGGAGTGGTTGACAGGGGTCAATATCAGTGAAGACTTGCAGACATGGGAGCCCAGTTCAAGAACTGGCAATGCTTTAAAGAAAAATCCTTCACCAAGTATCCTTTCAGGCATTGAGAACCATTGGTGGATTCACGTATTTTGTTGTTGGTACATCAGTGCTTTCTGACACAAAAGACGCTAGAATAATAATTATTGTTGCTAATACAGGGTGGCAGGAAGAATCATGCAGCAGTGAACCTGGAGCAAGCACGTGCCAGGATTTCCATGCTGTAGTCTGAGGTTGCTGGGGTGAGCGTTTGGCTCCAGTGGCACAGGCGGCACAGGGCTCTGGGGGGCTGTGACTGTCTTGAGCGCAGCACCCGTCTCGCCCGTGTGAAGGCGCTACGATGGTCCCCACTGTGTGCCTGGTGCCGAGCCAGGGGCCTGCATGCTGCAGTTTGTGTTTACTGTGGCACACTCTTGCTCATCAATGACACAACTCATGTAACCCACCTGAAAGTGTGGCCCCAAATCCTGCTCAAATGGGATGTTTGCTTCAGCAGCCAGCAAGAGGCAGTACTTCAGGCTCCTCAAGGCCCTTGTCAGAAGGGGAGGTGGAAGCAAGCCTAGGAAAGCTTCTGTTTGTCTGGCAAAGACCAAAAATGTGCTAGGCTGGTGAGTGTTCTGTGGGGGCCCTGCAAGGCAATATGTGTCTGGCTGAGTCTGGGGAGAGAGGCCTGAATGCAGAGTTCCTGAATTTAAATGTGCTCACTGCACTTGAGGGGGGTCCCTATCGACACCATAACCTAGGTCTTAAAGGTGGCACAAAACTTCGGTGCCAGCAGGTCTATATGTGCATGCCAGTGAACTGGACATTAAGTTGGAAGAAAGAAAACGAGGTGAATGATTCTCCCTCCCCTAAGTGACTTCAATTCCTTCACCACCCACAGCAATGTCCCATGGACATTAAATTCTACTGCAGGGTCTGAGTTTGTTTTTCTACTGCAGTCTGAATGTTTTACAATCAGGAATGCAGTTGTAGGTGTTGGGTATCCTCAGCCAGTGCACTTGCACACGCTTTCTAACTCCACCTGAGCTCAGCACATTTCCTGGTGTTACGGGGGAGTTTCTCTCCCTTCTCAAAGACAACTCACTAAAAGTGAGAAAATGGCTCCTCTTTGCAGTGCAATTGGTAGAGAAGTTAACTTGGGCAAAGATATTTTCTTTCTCTACCACTCCTTCCAATTTGATAACTAAATGGTTTAAAAAGATGTTTTTAAGACAATGGATTACTGAGCCATCTGTAGTTCATTCTAAAGAAGACCATACTAAAGAAGGGGAAACCTAAGGTTTCTAGTAGATGGATGGGCCTGTAATCTTTGTGCCTGTGTGGGAAGTGCTCTAAAACTACCTCCCACAGCCAGATTAGTGACTTGCTGGTGGAGAGAAGTTTTAAAAAACATTGTGCATAAACTTAAATAGCATAAAACATCTACTTTCCTTTAAACTTCATTATTTAGTTACTATTTGAAACAAATGTCAGCTGACAAATCATTTGCTGCTAATTCTCCTGTTACTTTACAGATATGTTAAGTTTTCATACTAGCTTTCCCTAAAACCTAGGGAAGTTGAGGGCAGGTTTTATTCTGTAGCCTCATTGTTTTGGCAGGTATGTAAAAAGTTGAGTGGGTTGATCATGTGCTTCCCATCTGTCAGCTCATCACTGTTAATAGGTGCTTGAAGGAAAATTGCAGTTATTTTGTGCAGCACTGGATGCTGAAAGTTCGTGTGTCAAAAAAACGGACATAGAACAGAGTGTGTTTCATAACAGACTTATCTAGAGAAAACATCCCCTCTGCTGCCCTGTTGGAGGTGGGGCGGGAGATGGTTATATTTTTTGCAGATGTGGTCTTGGGTGAATTTGGGCTTGTGATGCTCACAGAAAAGGAGGTTGCGCTCACTCTGGAGCCTGGTTACCCAAGGACGTTGAAACAGAGCTGGATATTTTTGGGTAGTGTTAAAGTCCACCTAAAGGCTGATAGAGTACTGCAATGCATGTATTTTTCTGATTTCATGGAACTATAGCTCATTCTGGAGTGCCATCTATTGACACCTCTCTCTTAACCATGGCATATATTGATGTTTCTTACTCGCAGAGTTGTGCTGCAACGCTTGGCAGCTCCAGAGCAGCCACTCCGTATGTCTGTTAGACATAGGAGTCCCTGAGTGCAGGTGGGGTTCTACCACGCAGTTGACTTTTAGCAGTGAAATGCAGTTTCCTGGCTTTTCTTATCTAAAAAACCGTTCCAACAGCCCAGTCAGATTTCCCATGTCAGTGGTCTCATGGACCGTTTTGCTGTTTTTTCCAGATGATAAATTCCTAAAGCTATATCTAATCTGGGTTAGAGATAGCCTTGAATGTTTGGGACAGCTCAGTACTTGCAGTTTTTGGTCATCCATGTTGCAGCATGATGGCCTCATGGATGTTTGAATTATGATGACTGGTCTCGCTATTTGTAGCGTACCACTGAAATAAAGCTTGTCCTCCTGTTGATTTTAATGGGAACTAGAAAAGCTGTTTTGTATGACTCATCTCACCAAATTTAGCTGCCTAAACATTAGACATCACATATGAACCAGTCATCTATCTTAGGCTCAAAATTAGTTGTCACAGATAAGCAGCTCAGCAGGACAGTTTGACCTGTGTTTCTAGCAGAGATAGGGGTAAGCCATCTCTGGAGGAAACTATTTTTTTCCATTGATCCTTATTTAATTTAGTGCTTTTAGACAACTAGATGGGAGAAATTCTATCCTTTGCTGCATATTTTCTGGAAGCTTCTTTTAAACTTCACTTATCAATATCCTTCTTTTCATCATGAAGAATTGTCTTTGTGTTTGAAGTACAAAACTGAGTTTGCTGCTATTATTTTTTGATGACTTCATTTTACTTTTTTAATGCTTTTATTGATTGTAAATTAGAATAACTTCCAAGGTTGCGTGAAAAGAGATATTGCATAGTTTTTATTTAAAAACATTTTTCTGGTGATCAATACCTAAATGAGAGCTATATGTTTCAGTGCTTTCTCCTTTAAACCATAGATCAAATACTGTTGCAAACCCATACATCTTCCGTGTCAAACATTTAATTTATTGTGCTGCTCATTTATAGCTTGAGACTAGAGAACTATTGGTTGACAAAAGAGGATGGATGGCTTTTTTATTGAGTCCTTACACAGCTGGCAGAAGATAGCAAATGGGGGAAGGAAATGTGCAATACTCATTTCCAAACTTCTAATAAATCGTGGATGGATCACAAGGGATTTATGCTAACTTAAATAACTACTGCATTTCATTTTCAAAGGCTTGGGGGTTGACAATCATTTGTCTCATTCACTGTAGTTAAACTCATCATCAGAAAGCAGGTAGGAAAAAAACTTTTATAGCAATATACAACAGCTAATATTACATGTGCACAAATAAACAGCATGATCCATTTCTAACTGAATTTCGGTTGTAGCTTCATCCGTCTGAACTTGAAGTACTGTTAGTATTAGAGCAACTCTTACTTGGTATGATTTATCCTGCTATACTCTAGAGTCCCTTTTGAAGTTAGTAGCTCATGGCAGTTGAGAATGGATTTCAGCAGCTTTCTGATGGTGACTTTGGATGTTGAATGTATTAGTGCACAAGACTCTGTGCACAAGACATGGACAACTTTCCTGAGCACAGGTACTGCCCTTGGTTGCACAGCTTTGCATGTCCCACCGGCTCCAGCTCCTGTGGGAGGTGCTTGCTTGGGAACTGGTAATTACAGCTCCATTGAAAGAAAGGAGTGATGGGGCTTGCCTTTTATTTCTAAATAGTGCTGGGCAAGGGAGAATACTATTTTTTGTAAAAGCAAGCAAGCTCCAGAAAGTGCTACCTCATATGTGCCCCTTGTGTGCCAAGAGTTACCAGTTTTCATGCCCCTTCTGCAGCCCATGACATCTGAGGATCTTGGTTAAAGGAAGGCTCTGATTCCTTGCTGAGACCAAACCAAGAAACAAAGGTTTCTCATGTGGTTACATCCTGATTTATCTTGCAGGGTGATTTTTTTCAAATCACCTTTAAGTCACAGGCTGCCCCTGTGGCTTTTTGCTATCACAGTCCTTTAAATATTGGCTGGTGTTTCTGTGCTGGGGAGGACGCCGGTGCATTGACACGGTGCAGAGCCTGGCCCCTTTCTCCATGCTGGACGCACGTGGTGTGGCTGATGGTTAGGTACTTGGACAGAGTCCAGCAAGTCGTGGTTCTAACTCCAGATGTTTTATTATTTGACTTAAAGAAACAAGACAGACTTAGGTGAGTCACCTCTCACCTAAGTCACCTCTCTTTTTTTTTCCTCAGTCTCTATGGCTGTCAATAAAGCTTTGTTCACATCCCTGCTATTTTTGTCTTACTATTGGAAAAAATGTTTTTTATATGGCTTTAAACATTAGTTCTGTGCTCACTCCCTGTTAACCAAGCTTCTGCCCTTGCTTTCTCCTCTTAGTGTATGTGGAATCTTATCCTGTGACATTTGATTCTGAATTTCTTACAGTCTACTGAAATTAAATAAGCTCCACAAGGCTGTTGATGACAGCAAAATTTTCACACTACTGCCCCCTGTTAAAATACCCATCAGTCCTGGAAATTTGTTCCTCTATTTCCTGGCATCACTGTAGACTCTTCCACCAGATTGTTTATGGGAACTAAAAATGTTGGTGTTTTGGACAGATTTGGTCAGGCCTCTGTTATCACTTATCTTTGCTTCTGTAATGTTGCTTCCTCCCTCTGATCATCTCTGAGTACATAAAAACTTACCAAATCATTTCCTGGTAAGAAACTTTTCCTGTGTACAGTATCAAGTTGCAGGCTTCACCTACCAGTTTGGGAACCTTTGACTAGGCTCCTCTCTGCTTCTCTGCTTTTGTCTAACCAAGTCCATCCCGGTTTTCCTCTATATCCATAATGTTTGGTAATTATAGCCTTATAATTTTCACAGCATCCTGATGTAAGGATGGAAACTCTCTCTACACTTATTTACAAGGTCACTTGCACTGTCCACATTCAATTCATATTACCATGATTCCTGGGGCGAGGAGGGAAGGATAATTATCGCTACTATCAGTGGATTAGTAGAGGCCAATTAATAGCTGGAGTCTAAAATAATAATAAATTGGCCATTTTGTCCATTTTCTATTCCCTGTGTTGTTGAGAAATGAAATTGTAACCAGAAGAAAGAAAAAGTCCTGGAAAATACTTGACCGTTTCTCAATGGAAAAAGCTTTGTTGATGTGATAGTTTCACTTTAAGGGAATTTCTCTTGTAACATTTGAAAAGCATAATTTTTTAATGATCTCTTCACCACAGGCCATCAGTGGATATAATCCATGTAATCTAGACTCCAGCCTCCTTTATCTGTCAGTAATAAGAGCGTCTATGAGTAATGGGAGGATCTAGTGATTCTCTCAATCACTAGAGGGGGACAAAGCCTATTTAGCCATTTGATTACTTAAAACAATTAAATAGATTGTGATGGGTTTTAAGTTAGACATTCTGATGGTTTGGTTTAAGATCTATATTTTACATTTCTGTAACATGCCCAAGTTTCTTGTGTTTCACTTCTTTCTTCATTTAATCGATTGCTGAGGTGCATTTTTTTTTTGCAGTATGCACACACATGCAAACAGTGTGTAAATAACTGAATAGCTATTAGCAAAGGACATTCTAGAAGCCATTAAGTTAATAGAAGTGCTTCTACTAAACAGCAGGTGAATGCATTATATAAATCTTAACAAAAAAAAATTCAACAGTGTATGTAAGAAGCAAAAATGAGGAAAGTGGTATCTGAGTGCTTTCACATGAAATCTCTACTTGGCCATATGCTAATAAACAGGCTAAACTGCACTTTTTATCTCCACAAAATGAATGGCATTTCAATCAATAAACCCAATAGTGAAAAGTAAGCAGTTGTAAGTATATAGCTGCAAGTGTCAAATATAGTAACTCTTCAAAATACTTCCGTAAAACCAAGATTTGTACATTTGTTTATTTTTAGACAAAATATATTTGCATAGTAATTGACACTGACCATGAAAATAACATGCAGGATTAATAATGTGCAGTGTTTTTGAAGTTAATAATGCTTTCAGACTACAGCCTCATTATCTAGCAGTCAGTGTGTTAAAATCTTACAATAGGATTCATAAATGGACAGCACAAGTCAAAATAACTACATTTACTGCTATTACATTCAAAAAAGTTCCTGTGTAGAACAGGTAGAACAAATGAAAAGGAATGAGTGGGTACACTATGCTGTAATAGCGATATCCCTCTGACTTGCCCCTTGATCTTGCACATTAATCTACTTCCTGGGAAAAGATCTGGCTAGATGTTGGTGTGTAGAAGCTTTTGAAAACCTTCAGTGATGCGACTTTTAAGAATTAATACTTAAAAATATCTATTGACCTTGGATAAACAGAGGAGGAAAACATCTTCCCCCTTGGAGGACTCATGTCACCACTTTTTAAGCAGCTATTGTGTGAAACTGTTTTAGTGTTTTCCAGCATGTGTTTTCCATCTTTAAAATTTCATAAAAACTTCCTTATAAATATTTTCATAGATACAGTTCTCCAGCCTTTCATCTAGGGTCACCTTTAAGTTTCTGAATGTGCAATGAATGTTTTGGCTTTATTCTCCGCAGTCAGAAAATCTTACCTAGCGGGTTCCTTTTGCACAGCTTTCACAACAAAGATGCCCACAGTGCTGCTCCTCTCGTACGATGGTAACTTCAAGGCAAATTTTGCTGTCTCTTGAGGCAGGATTGGTGGTGTGGAGTTAGTTGCCTGTCATGGAAGTCACCTGCAGCAGAGCCCTCCTAGGGCTCACCCTTTCTGCTGTGTTAGTGACCACCTGCAGCGACTTTGTTGGCCTAGCCTGGAGGGAAGGTGGTACTGGGACAGCCTGGAGCAGCAGCTTAGCAGAGGGGAGTTCCTCTTTGGCCTGCCACTAGCCTCCATCCTGCTCCACGATGGGACAGTTCGACCTGGAAATACGACCCGACGTAAGCATGTGTGGGATCGAGCGGGTTAGGTGCACGCTAATATTTGCGCACACTAATGCATTGATAGGTACCATGCAACCGAAGCTGCAGAGGAGGGGTAGTGACACCTGTAGATACCCTGCACCTACAACCACATCCACAGAGGTTTGTACCTTTCTGCAGTCTTTGAGACTTGGTAAATTCAGTATCTTCACAGGGAAATAAGAGGGGGAGGGAAAAAAAAGGAAGCTTTGTAGGAGGATCAGAAAGATGTTCACAATTTGCTTTCCTGGCTTTTCTGAAGAATTGTTGAGCTAAAAAACATCATTAAGAAAAGATCCATTAGAATTAAACTGCAGTCATTGTAAACTGCTGTCAAACTTTAAATATTTCTAGCTTTCCCTTCCTTATTCCTTTCATTTTATTTCAATAAATAACAGACTTCAGTAACTAACATAGACTACATAGAAACCCATTGTGTACTTTATTTTTGTAAAGCTTTTGTGTGTGCTTTTTATATAATGCTACTTAAAGCCTTTCTTTGACTCTCTCTTTTTTTAATTTAAACTTAGTGCAAATTATTTAAAAGTTTTTGTTTGTCCTGAGTGTATCTTAAGTTCAATGCAAGGAATAATCTGACTTCTTGACAGCATATGTAGATAACGCATAGGATGACTAAATGCTCAATACTAGTTTCTGAAATGCCTGGGTGTATCCTTCCCCATGTAGCCTCTCTGTTCCCCTGTCGTTTCACATAATTCTATATGCATTCTCATAATATTTTTTCCACACGATAATATAAAACCACTTACCTACTCTTTTAAATGTCGAAGACTTAAACCAGGGAAAACACAAAAAGTTTTGTTTAAAATAGGTTCCGCAGTTTGAGCCAACTAATGTTTTGTTGTGTTGCCTGATGAACTAACCCCACAGCAAATCACGCAGGAAGGAAGATTAATATGTTTTTCTGAAGGCCTTTGAGAACAGTGATTATTCTTCAAATATATCCTAAATACAGAAACATACTTGAGAAGTGTTTGATTTTCACAAAGGAAACTTATAGCATGTTTATTATCTCTCAGAAAGGTAGCTTGTTTCATGTATGATCCAAAACTTTCTTGCATGTTTGCGCTAGTTGTACTCTTGATATTCTGATTTCTGGTCTCAAGTTGATACTTCAGGCCAAGACTGTGGATGAGGCAGGTTATGGGGCAGAGCCCCTCCTTGGATAGGTGATGAAGCCAGCGTGTGCCCACACACCATCTACTGTGCCCACTTCACATTTTACTAGGTGATTGCAGTGGAGTCTCAAGCAAGAGATCAAATGAATAGTCCTTAGAGATGTTTTATATTTTCCCTCTAATCATACAGAACAATAAGTTTCTTTTGTTATTTAATACCCAAGATCCACTATGGTTTCCATAAATCGGTGTTTTTCTCCCTCCTCAAACAATGGAAAGAATAGTGTCTGAAGGTAAAATGAATGCTAGGGTTTGCTACACCTGTTTTAAGCTTGAATTAACGTTTGCACTTGGTTGAATAGATGTAAAATGTGCACGTTCTTAAAGCTGAAGGGGGTGAGATGGATTGTACTTTTTTTTCCATTGCTGTCTTTTTTGGTGTATCTTCGCATAGGGATGTGCCTGCCTCTTGGGAAGTTGGCAGTGTAAGTGGCTGACAAACTAGCTAATAAATCTGAGGTTAATAGGGCTGTAGACAGCAAAGTACATAGGCGTAGGAAGGATCACCAGGCACAGAATTCTGCACATCTAGAAACTGTCAATACGGAGTATGAAAAATGCAAAGGACAAAGCAAAACTAGGAGAAGTTCCAGCTCATTTTTCTGCTTGCTGGAGCAATCTCTCACATCAGCATATCCTGGTCCTCTAGGGAAGGCATATATTTTAAGGCTTGGTCTTGCTTCTCTTCATGCCAAAAGAAAGTCTCATTTTAACCCGAACTGGACAAGCTCAAGTCATTAGCGAGTGGCTTCTCAGGTATAACATATGACCATGCTGTGGGTTGTACCAAAATGTCATGTCTGTTTGTAGAGTCCCTGTCTGTCCTTTGCATATTAAGAATTTATTCAGGTTCTTTCAGAGGTTGGGATTAGAGTGTTAAAGCTGGTATTTCCAATTCTCTTAATTAGTGGACCTAATGACTGATACAGCTGCTCTGCACTCCCAGGACAGAGGCAATTCCCAAGGGCTGGGGAAAACTCTTTTGAAGACACTTTCCATGCACTAAACTACATCACTTGAAGAAGCTTGTGGCCAGAAATTTAAGTTGCTCTTAAGTATGGTGCTCTTGAAATCAGCAGAGCCACAGCTTTGTCATCTGTGATTTGCATTGAATATTTCAGTATTATTCTCTTAATGACTTAACACAAGGCTGAAATAGGAAAGAGTGGAAAAAAAATCTTGCTGCTGCACCAGAGCTGCTCAAGTGTTGCATCTCAGCTATATTTTCCACTTATCTAAAGCCGCAGTAGGCATAGTTGAGAGGAGGGGAAAGGTGTTCATGTTACGATGCCGAAACCATCCCCTTCCCCGGCACGCTGCGGGCTGCTGGGCTGCTCCGTGCTTTCTTTGAAGGCCCCGTGCCCTGAAGGCCTGTCTCCCCCACCTGGCTCCCTCGTGAGGATACTTCTCGCATGCTTTTTGATCAGGGGAAGATCTTGCTGAGGGGGCCTCCTTTCAAAGGATACCCCATGCCAGGAGAGCTGTGGTAGCCACCCGTGGTGGGGCTCCTCCGTGAGCGTTGCGGCCCGCAGGCCTCCCTCCCGTGCGTGCTGGGGAGCCCCGCTGTGCCCCCTGGCCCTGCATCCTCTGCGTGGGGCAGGCAGGGAGCGGCACCCGACCCACTGCAGGCTTGTGCTAGGGGTCTGAGCCAGTGTATGGGCTTTTTTTGTTGTTGTTTTGTTTTTAATAATAATAAAATTGTGAGGGGGCGGTTAGGCTGGGCTGAGCAATGGCTGCTTAAAGGGATAGGGGAGAGGTGAAAACTGTCAACTGAGAGGGGCCCACGTAGTGAGCTAGGTCATGAAGGAGAGTGATCTGAAGGGAGATGCTCATGGGAAGCATAGGACAAGCCTAGCATGCTGCTCAGCATTGCCCAAGGGCTCCACTTGCCCAGGGACTCTATTAACTGCCTGGTCAAATGCTGGCCTGCAGGATTGGTGTCTAATAGCCAATCTCAACTTGTGATGTCTGAAATAAAGCTGCTGTTTCCTCTGAACTGCAGCCGGGGTTCACTGGTGGGCGTTATATTACCTTCTTAAGAGATTTTCATTCTCATTTCAAAAATATATTGCTTAAAACAAGATAGGTTCAGAATACTAGTGCGTTCCTCTGGCAGCTCAAGTGGGTCAGGAGGTGGCTGCGCCTCTCTGTGCTCTAAAGATTCAAATCCAGTGCTAGGATTAAGATTTTGCTATGTGCCTGCTCTGGTTATGCTGGTGGTTGAGGTTTCCTTTCCCAAAGCCCCTCTGTCTCTTCGCCAAGCCTCTGCATAACAAGAAGCAGTTGTGTGCGTCGCTGTTGATGCAGCAGGATATATATCCTCACGCACGCACGCCTGGTGACGCAGAGACCTGCATTTTGATTTGGTGGCGTAAGAAGCTGATTGCTGTGGCCTCCTTATCCTGCCAGAGAGGCTGTTCTGCTTTACCCGAACGTGGGGTTGGCTGCATGGAGGTTCTCTATGCAAATAGCACACGTACTTCTGGTAGTTTTGGAAGTTGGTATAAGAAAAGAAATACATACAGTGAGGGGAAAGGGCTGATTGGCAGGATGTGGAACATTTAACAGCAGAGGCAACGTATTCTTGTTGCCTTTTCCGGCCTTTCAGTGAGAATCAAATGTGGGTCACTGTGAGAGGAGCAACGTTGTGTTCATAAACCTTCAGTCTTGAACAGCATGATCCCTCCTGGGCTTTCTAGAACAACAAAAGTTGCCTTTGCACTAAACCCTACATTTGCGAAGTGTGTTCACATACTTATAATGTATGTTTAGACTTTCCATTTTCTTACTTGCATTCACCATTGAAAGATATTTTTGATTTATTTAAGGTGTTTTCTCTCCCTTTCATTTCAGACTCACCTTCTGCAGTGAAATCCTTGTTCTTGTGCACATGACCCCCAAATCAGTTGCTGGAGAAATTAATGTAATGGTAGAAATCCAATCTAGGATTTCAGTACAGGATCAAGTGCCAGGAGCAAAGGAGAAGATAAGAGGCTTTCTAAAATAGAAGCATCTGTTAGAAAAATCCATTTGTTTTTGTCAGCTTTATTTGAACAGATTGTTCTAGTGTCAAAATCTCCACTTAAATGGAACGTATATGGTTAAGTTCTGCTATGTTTTGTGGTCCTAGGGCTTATCCAGATTGCACAGAAATTATCTATAAGGCTTCTCTTAATTTCAGTGGACTTGTTTTTGGTTTCTCCTAAAAATCTTCGTGTTTAGTGATGTTAAACTGAAAAACGTGAGGAATAGGCAGCTCCAGCCTGGGAGAGGTGGTTAAATCTGATGTGCTGAGCTGTGTCCTGGGGCTGCCAGTGACTGTGCAGAGCTTAAGTGACTGAGGTCAGCTCCTAGATGGGTGAAGTTAGTGAAACGAATGCTATCTTTGGCAAACAAGAAGTGCTATGGGAAGTCCCTCCCTCAGACCTACAGAAAACATGTGCTAATAAACAGCAGTCAATCCATCAGCCAACGAATGCTTGTATTTTCGTTGAAAGTGGGTTTGATGCTTAAAGGGGAGATGGGTAATTAAGACTTTATCTTCCAAAATATTAAATATTGATTCGTAGACATTTAGCAGCAGGTATAAAGCTCTTTTGAGAACTGGCAGCAACTGTCTAAAAGATTATAAAAGATTTTTGTTCTCTATGTAGTATTTAGCATTTATTTTTTATTTAAAATTTATGAAACAAGAATAAAATATATCAGGAGGTAACTTCTAGGCCTCTGAGTGTGTGTCAGTTTGGCTCCATGTGGCCATTCAGAATCAAAATGGATATGAATTTTTTTTCTGAGATTTGTATTGGCTTTTGGTTTATTGAAGTGTCAGGGGGTTTATAAGCTCTTCAACTCCAATTTTGATTGTTTTATCCAACTACTGTCACTTCTTATCAGTATTAAAGGCAGAAATCAAAGCAGGGGACCCATGGGAAGTAGAGTTTCAAATGTACACCACCACTCTCTTTTGTCACTGTTACAAACTCTACACCCTCTGTTCCTGACAGCAAATCCACAAGATAATGAGGTGAGTTTCATACTTCGTTAATTCATTTGTGGATTAAACAAAGGTGTTTTTATCTGGAATGTGTTTCTTTCCACCTGTCTAGTCCTTTCCTTGTGCCTTATAAAAATTGCTGAAATGCAACAGATACCAGGTAGGATAATTCTGCTCTTGGCAGCCAGCTTGTCTTTTCAGCCTTTCTCTAATTGTAAACTGGGAATCTGCAGGATTAAAATTGTTCAGCTTGTTTGGGAGAAAAAGAAGAAAAAAGCGTCCCTGCTTAATTGCATCTTGTGGATGTTTCTTCCCAAGAAAAAAGTGACCTTGATAGTATGATTGGATTCTGAAAAATTAGCAGTCCGTGTAATAAGCGATGGTCTGAGCAAAACTAGCCAAATATTTGGTTGCCTGAGAGAAGAGTTTCTAGGCATGGACCACCCAGGAGACCTTGCCATAGTTCTATGAATTCCAGGTGTGAAGTGATTTGGAAAATCGCTGTAGGAAGGAAATAATCAAGATTTAAGGGAAAGTTAGGAGTAAGTCTCACTAAGCAGTATTAGAGTGGGCATTGTGTTCTTTCACGTGGGAATGTTTCCTATCCCAGCTCAGCTCCAAAAACAGCAACATCTTTGCTGGTGTATTTTGACTATATGCTGATGACTGTGGAGGAACAATCAGTTTTGTAAATCCAAGGATTTCATTCATGGTAAAGCATTTATGCAGCAACTATTTTTGGAGATGTCTATGCATTAGAAACCAGCAGACTTTTTCACAGTCCATTTTATTTGAGTTAGCAAGTATATTGAATTTAAGAACGAGGTACCATGTTTTCTGTGTTTTACTTTCAGTAGTTTCAGGTTGGTCAAATTCATTTCAGAATGTTCCTCAGTCTTTGCAGAATCATTTTAAATAAATGTAAGTAAAATGTGTTCATTTTATCATTGGATCATCTTATTAGGTTTTAAAAGTGTATTTCCACTATACCATCAACAGCAGTAAGGGAAAAAGGGAGGAGCAGTGACAGAAAATCTATTTGACAAAGCAAAGTCTCTTTGCACACATGTATATATGTATGTGCGTGGGTTTATATGGCCAAAGTAATGGTGATGGCGCTGATAGAACAAATATGTTTTAGCATTATAATGACAAATCATAAAAGATGACACACTTTAAAAAAAGATGATGTTTATTGGAGACTTGATTATTTCCTAACTCCAGCAAATGGAAAATTGACTGAGACAAGAGAATCCAGCAAGTGAGGATCCAAATTGAAACATTAAGTCATGTCTACATGGTAAGTAAAACGTAATTCAAAAAAAAAAGTAACCAATTTCGGGGGAGGAGGTTTGGAATTGAGGCAGTGCAATTAGATGTCAATACTTAAATCTTACTTTAAACACTCTGATTGCAAAAAGTTATTCCATAACAAAGATGTTGCAGAAGCAAAGCAGGAAAAAAAAGGCACTGGGGGAGCCAGTCAAACCTGTGCCCTTGCGCGTCTGTGGGTAAATACACAGGGTATTGGTGAACCCTGGGGATTATTTTCATTTTGACATTTTTATTGTTAAATGTTGTGCACTGAGTTAAGATATTTTGTACTCAAGTTTAGATGCTTGAATTGCAAAGTCCTTTCATTTATCCTGTCATCTGTCATTGATGTAACTGACTTTTGTGACAGTGTTGACGGGATTTATCCAAGAGATTTTTAGATGGCATGTTTTATAAAATCAAATATAAATAAAAGGGTCCATCATCTGGGGGATATCGGTTTGGAAGTCAATGGGTGTTGATGGTGCTTAGTTTCACAAAGAGCTATTCAAGGCTATATCTCTTTTTTTATATGTATACAACTATGGTCATTTCCCCCCCCTTTTTTTTTTTTCTTTTCTAAGACCTGACAGATAATCAAGTATGTACCTGCATTTCTTTTTGACATTCCAGAAATACTCAATATTGTATTCTGGTGATAATGCTTTCTGAAGAAGGAAGGAGATAGCCCATTTAATAATGTATACTTCATTTACAGTTTGGAGTGTTAGCCAGCTACTTGTGATGATACTTCTTCCAGTCGTAATACTGATATATGCATAGTTCTAACTACATTTTTAAATAGAACAACAACTGAATGATACATTCAAAATAATTCATGGAGAGGAAATAGATGTATTTCAGCATGGGAGAATATTTATGCATTATTTAACAGCAATAATGTTTGAATTCATACATTATGCAAATGCCGTTATAATCAGGAAAATGAAAGAACTTGGACTGCTGCAGCATCTTTAAATCTACCATTAGGTACTTATTTGTGCATATTATTTAATACTGCACAGCGTTACAGTATGTCACTTGAGGAGAGAAGTTATCAGAGACTAACAGGGTATAAAAAAGTAAAGCTGATGAATTCCCGATTGCTACCTTGATGCTAATGTCTATAAATTTATCAGCAAACAAGAGTAAGGGTTTTAATGTAATTCACATAGACATTCTCCTCTTGAGGAGACAGGTTACAGAGGTTTTACCCTCTGCTCACACCTTGTGTCGCCCTTCTCTGCGCGGCGTGGGATGGTGCCACCAAATTGCATTTTCTTAATACTGTGATCCAACTGTGATCCAAAATGAGCAAATCCAGCAAGCCTGACCATATAAAACCAAAGCTGCTTCTGTCACCTCTCATTTTTAAGGCACACTATATGTTTTTAAAAAGTAATCTAAAAGCCCTGTGCTATGGTGAAGGGCATTAATATACCTTCTCTCTTACTAGTTATAACTGTTTATATCTCTACTTAATTAGACATATGAAACTGTGTATGTGCGCACTTCATGGTGGTGTTATTGTGCCCCATTCCTCTTATAGTGATTTTTTGTCATATTACATACTAATTGCATGGTCCTGGCACCCATCCCTTGTCAGTACTTCTGCCACATTACTGAATATCTCCTCCAAATAACATCATGCAGTCATCTGTGGTATGTAACAGAACCAGTCAGAAACGTCAGTGTGAAACAGAGACAGAGCTAGTCAGACCTGTGGCCTCAAAAGCACGTGGGGTCTGATCTCCTGTTTTAAGCCTAAGAATCTGAGGGTTGCTTGGAGCCTAAGGCTGATTGGCAATGCCCTCATGTCACTGTATCAACTCACCCTTTGGCACAGCAGTCTAATGTTGGCACCATGAGACTGTCCTCCTTCAGTAATCCTGTTTACGGTCAGCACTTACCTTGCCCTTACCATCCCAGTGGAGAGAGACCGGAGTGACGTGACGAGGTGACCTGACCCGCTCTGAGTTCTGCCCTCTGCCTCTTTGAGAGAAAACCCAAAGGGTGGCCTTGCTGCCCCGTTCTGGAGGTGTATCTGTATGGACTGGCTTGGACCAGACCCTGAAATTGTAGGGATTCCTCTGTGTGCTCCTGGGAAAAATAGAAACGTGTAGGATGCAGGAGGAACAGAGACTAGGCAGGTCCTCATTGCATGGAGAGTGCTGGGTCTAGTGATAAAAACGCGGATGACTTTTTAAAAAAAAAAAAAAAAAGGGGGACACCAAAAAAACTATAACTCTTCTGGTCTATTCTTCGCATATGGGAATGAGAGCTTGGGAAGTTGCAGGGCTGATTATGTTATGCTTTTCAGTCTCTCACCTTTGACAAATACATTCTGGAGAAAATGGGTTACGGATGATTTTGCTATAGTAGCAGTAAATATTGCATCTGATTTTTTTTTTTTTTTTTCTTCCCTTCCTGTCACACCTCGTGCATGCCTAACTTCTTGCAAGGGAAGGCGGAGGACAAAGGAGCTTCCTAGTCAAATACAGGGTCTGGTAGTTACTTTCTTGTCTGGCTGGTTTTTAGGTTATCACTTGAGAAACCAAAAGCAAGAGGGCACAATGGTGAAAGAAGAGCTAAACTTTCCCCTTAGTGTTATTCATTAGTCAGCACTTTCTTTTTTCCAAATGATTTGCAGTACAAAACTCATAAGTTGATAGTGATCAGAATTAGAGTGAATAGGCCTGAAGAACAATTAGCCAAGAGAACAAATTATTTTCTCATGCCATTAAAGCTAGCCCATCATTTGTCAAGTAGCGATTTACAGAAATGGACAGTGCAGGTAAATTTACGGTCTGATTTTCATGTGTACTTGTATAGCGAGAAAAAAGAATCTGCATGCAGGTGCCCTCAGTCCAGCATGTCTCATAAACACTATATTCATGTAAGAGCTCAAGAATTTAGAACAGATCTTGCTGCAACTGGCAGCACTGGTGGCATTTGGACACATTTTGGGTACTCACCAATTTGAATCTGTTCCACAGTCTGGAATTTTTACTCTGCTGTATTCTTCCAGAAATTATTACTTTTTATGGCAGAGTGGATGCAAAAATGTTTGCTCTTCCATCATGAAGATTGTGCCAGGGCTTCTGCTATAAAATCTCTATTGCTAACAAGAAAATACATTTCAACCAATATATTGTGCTCCTGGCTAAGAACTGGCATGCAAGAATACATCCTGGAAATGTTTATTTGCAGCAAATGATACTAATTTCTCAGTGTGCAAAATAATGTATGAACTCCTTTTTGTTGAGTATTAACTAATTTTTATGACATTGTAATACTCAGAGTTAGAATCAGATGGGTTTTGAGGACAGAGAGAGGGACAGTGGGATGCAGCAGGCACCAAGGGTGCAGTACCAACATGTACTCACTCTGGTGCCAACTGGAAACCGTCAGCTGATGGCAGAGGAGACAAGGCAGTAGAAAGAGGAGTCAGTATATACTGCAACAGGAAATGAGTTGGTGTAGTGTTCACCTTGCAGGGGTTTCCTACTCTCTTTAATGCAGACCTCCTTGCTTTACATAGTGTCGACAAAGATGTGTGAGTGCTGACTACACACAAAGAAAGTGGAAGTGGTTATCACTTTGGCTGAGGCTGGAAGGGACCTCTACAGATCATCTAGTCCAACTCCCTGTTACAACCCCCCACATTGTAATGGCAGTTTGTGAGAGTTATTGTTTATGAGCTAGAGGTTATGGCACTGTTGGGGTGGTTATTGAGTTGCTTGTGCATAGCCTAATTAAAGGTTAAGTTAGTCTCAGGTGAGTTGCTGTGTCAGCAGTGCCTGAATGCAGCTGGGAAGGGAGCCTTGTTTCAGACAGTATGATCCCATCACTGCGACCCTTCCTGCTCCTGGCTGGTGTAGGAACAGATGGTGCTTTGTTTCATAGAGGCTGCCCAGTGTCTCTGTGTCTTTCCTCAGATTACAGCTCCTGAGAGGAAACTTCTGAGAGTGACACATCCAGTCAGGCCACCATGTGACTGACGAAGTTGCCAACGCCACCAAAGAGAAGGGCAAGACCTGGGGTGATGGCTCAGAAGAGGTGCTTGGAGCAACCCTGAGAGTCAATGGTATGGTTAACTTAAGTGAGCTGTGGCACTGATGTGTAAGACAGTGTAACTTCTTTGGGTTTGGTTTAGTGGTGCAGTGCAATGCTGTTAAAGTATCTTCAAAATATCTTGGGTTATTTCCTTCCTTTGGACAAGGACTGTTGCCCTTCTTGGTCTTGATACCTTCTGACTGCACTGAGAACATGCTTCAAAGTCTGCTGAAATCAAGAGGAAAATTTCTCAGGAGCCTGAGAATCAAATATCTGTGAAAGGTTACCCATATCGAGATCATCCAGGGTCTGTCCCCAGTGGGCCAGGATAGGTCCACAGAACTCATGTTTTGGAAGAGAAAAATTACCGCTATTATGAAAATTCACTCTTGACTTCCAAACTATTACCCCAGTCAGCTATGTTCTGGCAATCCTTGCTTGCAGCACAGTTTTAACATATGTTAGATTTTATGCTGATAGTTTGCGTATTCTTACACTAAATAAATATGCACATTTATGCATACTGTGATGTAACGGTAATTTGCATTTTATATGACCATCTGACATTTCTTTCTCCTGGGAATATATAATGGATATGTCTCCTTTGCATCATGAGAAAAATGCTGCTTCAACCTAGCAGAATATTTTAATTTCTCGTAGTCGAAATGGTGCATCTATAACATAAGGTTGTCTGCAGTCTGTGGTATGGCTTTTGTAAGTTTGCTAATTCCTTTGGGTTTTAATTAGGAACACTTCAGCTATATTTCCCTAAAACATGCAAATGTTGAGGCTCCCACAAACAGTATTGTTAAGATGGCTTCTTAATTGATTTTTCTTTGGGAGCAATTTGTTTCTCCTCTAATTTCCTGTGGCAAACACTGGCATTTGTCACTTCTTCCAGTAACTGAAGCTTTCTGCTTTAATAAATGCACATATTAGATGCTATTCTTTCTCTCAGTTTGATAGGTGTATAGTGTCAGGCAGAAGAAGGTCACAATGATGTTAAATTTGCTGCTGAGCAAAGGATCAGAGTGTAAATGAAATCTTGAAAGCTGGGAAATGGGAATGTGCAAGTGTAAATAATGTATTAATTATTGACAGCTAAGGGACCGAAGAGTCCTATTTAGTAACGATATCTTCATTGTCACACTGCCTGACACTATCTCAGGTATTTTTATTTTAATGAAAGGTTTTCCCCCCATGGTAGTAAATATTTCAATTTATCAGTGTAACTTTATTGATATTTTTATCATCTTTGTTTTTTGTTTATCGTTATTTTAGGTGCCTGGTTCAGGAAGGGATGGGGGAGAAGTGCATAGTTTTTGTAGTGGCAGATCAAGTTATTAGAGCACGGAAGAGATTTTTCTTATGGAAGAGCACAATACTGAGGTGTGAAAGGAGTTTCCTCCTCCTCAGTTATTTACGCAAGTTAAACTATAGTTTGGGAAGACATACACTAGACAAGGGCTCAATTTTGCCAGCGACACTTCCTAACAACAAGTGGTGTTTAATGTACTGCTGAAACCCCAAATTGGTCTCAGCATGGCTCCTCTGAGTGAAACACCAGGAAAGGTGCCTCTCAGGTAGCAACAGGCTTATTAGTCTGTGCTTTGAGTCCTGGAGCAACGTCTAGGAGTAGTAGTCAATCCTCTTAATATTCGCATGATTTATGTTACAAAATAAGGCAGAAAAAAATTCTTGGTCCGGAAAAGATCCTGGCCTTATCCATCATAAGGCTGCTGGATGCAAATCAAGCTGGGAGCCTTCAAAGTGCCACGATTTGAAAGCAAAGCCAAGGTATGTCCTAACTCTTGTTTGCCAAAGGAGCTAAGAGCTCTTCCCCGCCGGAGGCATTCCCTGGCAGAGGAGAGCTGGTCCCTCACGCTTCCCGAGTCCTTCAGCTTGCTCCACTGCCATACAAGACTTGTGTCCCCCGTCCAGAGCAGCTTCTCTAGTGTTGTTTTTCGCCTGGGTTTCACCCATCCCCGTTTACCCATGTTGTTTTCTTCCCCACGGACACTGGGTTTTGTGCCACCCGCACAGGAGTGCGGGGAGTTCTGTAAGCTGCGATTGAAGCCTGCAACGGAGGCAAAGCAGAGGCGACGGCCTCAGAGGGGCTCAGACCTGGTGATAAATGTCTTGTCTGGTGCTTGCCGGGTACCTTTCAGCCAAAGGCCTCGCGGTTTTCCTGGGTCGCGATCAGCTGCGTTCGGCTTGGAGAGCACGGGCAGAGGGAACGCGCGGCTCTGCCTCGGAGCCGCTGCCGCCCGCGCCGTCCCGGGAGCCCTTGTTCCTGACGGCGACATTCGGAGCAGAGACAAGGCCAGATTCCTGTTATGGGGACGTTCCCAATTATATAACCCAGCTCCGAGTTGTTATTTACAGGTGGTAATACCGCTTGGGGAAAATGTGGATCCTTTTTAAAGTGTGTTGTTATTTACAGAACATGTGTCTCAAAAACTAAAAACTGCCATATGTGATGCTGAATATAGAGTCCCTCTCCCTCCGCCTGAGAATATAACTTTATCAAAATGAAATTTCCGCTCATTTGAGCCAGTCTCCATAGCAACAGCTCCGCACACCTGTGATGTGCGGCCACAAGCCGGTGCATCCCGAGGAGCAGCCGGAGCGCCGGCCCCAGCCCCCTCCCAAGGGGCAGCTGCATTTCCTGCATATAACCCGAGCACAGGATTTTATAGGCTATGTGTGTGTGGTCCATATAAAAGATCATTTTATTCAGAAATAGCCTAGTTCTATTTGTACTTATTCACCAAATGGGCTACTTGCATGAAGTTATACACTTGCAAAAATTCGGTATGTTCCTGTCCTGAGGGAAGACTTTATAATGCAGACAAAATGTTATACAAAAATAAAAGCTCATGCTCGCATTTGCTTCTCTAAGAACTTCCTAATCTCTTTCTTCCAAATCTGTCAACCCGTTAATAGTACATCATTATAAAAAGAATGAAGCAATTGCATGCTGAATTGTTTAAATATTGTTTTAACAGTAAACTGGAAGTAATTATGCACCTTTGGCTATCCAATACTGCAAATAGCCATATTGCTGCTCACTCCATAACTTTTAATAAAATTGAACTCCACAATAAGAAATAAATGGTTGCATTTTAAAGAAACCTAAAATTATTTCCCTAGGTCATTCATAAGGTAGATCATTACAGAGAAACATTTTCTTATGCTTTAAGAAACTAATGCAATGGAAATTATATTTTAAGCTTTCTACATTTATTAGCTTATTTCAGATAAGGCAAACTTCAAAGAAGCATTCTATTTGAAATACCCGCAGTATAAAAACCTACATAATTATGTCTATTGCTGCCAGATATCGCATATGTGACAAAACACATAGGTGAGCCAGCTATTTCTGTGCTCCCATCCTATGTGTTCTTGTCTTTGCTTTCCACACTGCCCTCCTTACCCTTCTTACTCAGTATTGCTCATCATGGAATGCAGGGCCAGCTGAAAGCCAGAGGAGTGAAATACGATGGAAGATGTATGCATATTTTCAAAGTTGATTGCAGCAGGTTGCTTGAATTTTTAATATCTCTGCTTGATATAGTGTGCTTTTCTTTCTTTTTCTTTCTTTTTCTTTTTTTTTTTTTTTTTTTTTTTCCAGTTTTATTGTAAACCTCATTTCTATGGCAGTGAATAGGGGGCTACTTCTCTCAGAGCAAAATTTCTCATCTTTGTTCAGCAAATGGATGGACAAGACTGTTCTTTTTTTAAAGAGGAAAGAGGATTTGGGGCTGAGTGACTCACCTAGCGCAAGCAGCAGTCATCAAGGCAGCTCCATCACAGCTGGTAACCGGCTGAAACGGGAAGGGAAGGATCTTCAGGAAGGGAAGGATCTTCTTAAGAGCAGTTTAAAGACCGGAGACAACTACCTAGTCATCTTTTGTTTTTCTCAGACGTAGTTGTTTTCAGATTTTCTGCTAGGAAGTATCTGTCCAATATAAGCTGCTAATACTCTGCTTTAGGCAGAACACGGTGCTTGGAGCTTATGTAGGCTGATTTCAGGGCAACTAGTAGCATTATTGATTTTCATTGGGCTTATTAGGATCAGTGTAACATGCACTTTTGCTATACTAGATTGTATTTGGCTTTCATCATGAAATCTCATTACACTAAAAAGAAATGGAAACAACTTGTGCAAGTAAAAGATTTTGTAGAGTACTATAATGAAATTAGTCTGCATCTGTGAAAACCTACTTTGGATGTAGGTCATTCAAACCCTGAACACTGCTGGTCTGATACTGTTCTCATTTGCTTCTGAAAAATAAGAATAAATCCTCCAGTTAGTGGAATTGCTCCAGGTTTACACTCACATAACTGGTGGTGAGTTTGGTCCTTGAAGTACTTGTGCTTTCAGAAACCTGAGCTGAAATTGGTGGTTTACTAGGAAAATGAAGTCCCAGTTGTGTGTCTGGTAGCAGCCAGGCTTGACTATATGATAATGGTATAAAGGTGTGTGAATTATGGTGACTGTGGATGCATCCTGGTCTAGACCCCAGCCAGCAGCAGGAATGAGCAGAAGGCTCCGCTTGGGGTTTGGAAGAGCGCAAAGGAGAGCGCTGCAGCCCGGCTGCCGAGCTCGCCTGCCGCCCCCTCGTCCTTCCGTGGATTACCTGCTCTTGGGGATTTTATTTTATTTTTTTACAGTAATTCAGAAACAAAAACAAACAGGTGACAGAGCCTTGTGAAAAATGGAGGAAATTCCCCTGTTACGAGTTTCTGAGATTGCAAGGCAGGAGAAAATGATTTCTTAAAATATAATGCAAAAAATCTCAGCATTCAGACTCAAGCTGGAAAATATTGATTGCATATGTTCAGAGACTAAAAATCAGGTGAACCTATGCTTATTGCTGTTGGTCTCATGGTTGGTCAACCAAGTTTGTAGAGCAACAGACGAGGGTTTTGCTTATTGTATCATTGCTTTTTAGTATTTGAATATAAAGTACGAAAATTAGCAGGAAGCACCCAGGTAAATATGAACAAGCAAAACAGACGCCAAGATGCTGAAATTCAAAATACAAAGCTGTAACTACAAACCTACTTGGGGAATCCAAATTTTGTATTTTGTACAGACGATGATTTAATGGCAAAGCACAGCAAGGTCTTTGGCACTCTTGAATCCTGCCCTATTGATTAAATAATACTTTCTATTTGGAATTGCCTACTGTTTAGGAGTGATGGTTTTATGGAGAAACTTTGCTGCCATGAAATGTATCCTTATATGGATCGTATCCGTATTTTTTCCAAAATTTTTCAAGACTAACCAAACCAGCAAAATTCCAGAGGGGAGGATCACTTAAGTAATACACATAAATTGTTTTCCTAATATTTGCATAGTAATATTTCTGCAAAGGGTCCTCAAACTGCTGAACACTATTTATGGAAAAGCTTGCTAACAATTGACACTTTTCATCTGAAAAACAAGACTTTCAGCAGGTGCTGCAGTGTAGTGAGCAACAGCAACTGATCCAATGATTTAAAAATGCCCTGTTGGGCTTTGCTGGCCAAATGCATACAGTTAACAGGACAACTTGGGCAGAGATTTCCTGCATAGGCGGCTGTCCCGTTAGACCGGATGAGGAGGGAGAGCTCCGAGCGCCCCAAGCGCCTCGCGTGCGTCGCGGCTTTCGGAGCCGATGGCCAGGGTGAGGGAAAGCGCTTTCTTCCTGACCTCCCACCGAAGAAACCTGCCCCAAAATCTCCCCTCAAGAAGTTAGCTCGCCAAGGCAGTGGTAACAGGTGGGTGGTTGTTGGGATTTTGTTTGTTTAATATTAATGGAAAATAATTGAAACGGCATCTTAATGGCCTTATTTTATGTCTCTTATTTTGCTTTTAAAACCGGGCCCGTTCCCCCCGGTGCAGTTAATAGGGTCAGCGTCGAGCCTGCGCTGGTTACCATGCCTTCAGTCGCGTGGAATCCAAACAGCCATTATAATTTGTTTCTAAACAGATCAAGAGCTATTTACCATCTCAATGTTTTGTGCACAGCTGGGTGTCTGGCAAACATCCAATATCCATTAACATTTAAAAATTAGTCCCATAATGCATCTTTTTCCGTGGCGTGAGGAGTATACACACTGACACATGTTGGGAACCAATTATATTTGCACCACCATTAGTCTGGCTGCATTCAACTTCCCAGTAAATGAGGGCTAATTTAGTTTCCAGAATGGTGTGTCTTAAATTCATGCAATGACCTTAGAGAAAGCAGACTATCTGAAGATATAAAGAGGAAGGAAATGTTCAGAAAGAATAATGGTTCCTTTTTTTCTGCCTAAAACATAAGGGTACATTATTACATGACTGTTCCCAGCAGCCAGGCCTGTCCCTGAAAACCAGATTCCTCTAATTCAATACTTACAAAATTCATGAACAGAGTGAACAGAATAAATACAGAATTTACTTACTTGCACTAATAGAGCAAGCTAGCAAGCCCTCCTTGCTCTGATCAAGCCTTTCTGCAATAGTGAGAGCTGCCCTTAGCGGGTCCACGCTTTGGCTTGCCAGTGCTGGTTTTTAGTGCCGTGTTTTGCTGTGGGCTGAGAGCTGCAGAACAAGGGCTGCAGCTCCGCTCTCGAGCGGCGTTTCAGCCCTGCTGGGGGAGGGAAATGAGCTTCCCCGTTCGACAAAGGGGTTATGTGAGAACAGAAGAAATACAAAAATATCTTCCGAGAAGCATCGCTCGCCAACCCTCTGCAGCCGTGAGGAGCCCTTTGGGAAGGGCGGAGGGGACGGGGTGGCCGGCTCGGAGGCTGAGGTAGCGGCACGCGGGTCGGCACGTTCCCTGCGGTGTCGGCACCGCGCGCAATGAGGCTCCGATTGGGCTGGCTCTGCGGCTGCTCGCGGCTTGCCTGGGCTTGCTTCAGCCTGCCTAAAAACCCAGACTGCCCCCACAAACACAGCCCCATCCTGCAGCCTTTTAGTGTCCAGAGAGGGCTTAACGATGCCGTTTCTCTTCAGCGTTCACCAGGACCCGCTCGTTGCAAGCTCGGGCAGAGCCAGCCCGAGAGGAGCTGCTTCCCGTGCAGCCAGGGCCTCCAGAGAGAACCTGGCCTTTCTGCACCCTTCTTTAAAGCGGGGGGTCCAAGGAGTGTGTGTTGTGGGGCTGCAGGCTGACACACAAGTCATTGAAAGCTTAGTGTATATAATCACTTAGTAAGTATAACTTACACAGGTTTAAGATGTAGTAATTTATATATAGAGGTGCTCTTTTGAAGAGACTCGTTGCATGATCCCCGTTTACAGGTGCTGTCTCTACTGCATTTGTTTCAGACGACACAGCTCTTCATTTCACTGTTTCCAGTGAAACCCGTGCTTGTAGTCTCTAACAATAATACATTTTCATGCATCATTGGCAATACAAGGCTTCATTTAGACTATTGATTAACATTCTCGCTGTATTAGTACTTGTTAGTGTTTCATACCTTTTTATTGTCTGCTGATTTCAAGCATTGACCTTTGCAAATTTACATTATTTAAGCAATTAGCCAGTAATAGAATAAATGAGTAAAGAAGTTTCCTATCAAATTCTTAGGCTTCACTAATCTATCATTTTATGGCACTGTCCATTTGTTTGTTTATGTTACGCGCACTCGCTTTTCCAGCTAAGTCCATGTTGCACCATAACTGCTACTGGAGAGTCTCAGGTTGCATCCAGAAAGAAAATGCTACTCTGAATGTTTGCTGTGTAGGTGCATAGGGAAGCGAATTGGGAGGAAAGTAGCAATATTTTCTATTTCTATGTCTTGACAGTCTATTTTTTTCATCTATAGATTTAACAAAACAGAACTAGGGCTAATTATAATTTTTAATTAAAATCAATAGGGTATGTTCATACTGATGCGTTTGATACAAAGAAGGATAAAGGAAAATATAGAGAAATTCTTGAAAGAGAAATGCAATCTTTCAGTTTAATTATTTAGTTTCCGGCTAAGAAACAGCTCTGCAGAGGTCAATTATCCTTCAGGGATATCTTAGGAGAAGTGAACAATTAGCTTGATTTTCTGTTGAATATGGAGCTTGTGCTCAGTATGTGATCTATTAAAAAGATGATAATTCCTCTTGCACTGTGTCCTACTGCATATGGACCCTGTTGCTGAAGGTAGAAGTCATGGAGTAGTCCAGTCCATCACCACAAGATACAAATTTTCTGTCTTGCTGCACATCAGTCAAAGGCAATTTTAAGTCTTCCCTGTAGTGAATCGCTTATCAATAAATGTAAGGTGAGGGTGGTGCTCTCCTAAGTTAAAGGTAACCAGGGGCCGTGCTTAAGCATGCCCAGCTGTAAGCGTGAAGCAGAATCTGAGAGAGGTGCAATGTTGCTCTGCTGGAAAGACTCTCCTTTGTGCCGTGGGATTCCCGCAGCAGGCGGGACGGAGCGGCGGGAAGGCACCGCGCCGCGGAGGCTGCTTTCCTACGGCTGCCGATGCTCCTGCTGCTGCACAGCTGGGCGGAACTGAAACACACACATTCTAAGAGTGTCCAAACTTTCAAAAAGAAAAACAGAATACAGAATTCTACTGTTCACTTTTTTTTTTATATGCTTCTTATTGTGAAATTCAGATTTTACCACAAGAAGAAATGGGAGTGTTTGAGCTAAAAATGAGCTTTACGTAAGTAACTTGCAGGAGGATGAAATTTGCAAAAGTACTGCCAAAATTCATACCTGCCTGCGTGTCACTCTGAGCACCGCAGTCTGTCAAACCGGGCTCCTTCAAACGCATCCCGAGCTGATGCTCAGTCCTTGATGGACCTAAATTAGTTTTCACCTGTATTTCTGACACCGAGGCTCCCGTGGTATCTGAAATCTTGCTTCTGGTCATGTTTAGAAGTGTCGCAGTCCTGTCAGGACTGAGCAATGTGGTGCCTTACTTGTACCTTCATCTGCTACGTGAACCCAACATTTTAATATTCCATGACAGCAAAATCTGGGACTCAACACTTCAAGGCCAGACTGCTCTAAATCTTCCCAGCATACTAATATAAGTGAGGGAAAAGCCCTAATGGTGCTGTCTTGCCCAGAACTGCAACAGGATGATAAATAATCCCCCTCCTGCATTTTCTAAATTAACTTGCGGGCCTTACAGAAGAAGAGATGTTGTCCTGAGGGCAGGGGCTTGTTTTCAGCGTGGACACGGACACAGTCCCAGAGGCAGCGCGCCCGACGTAGTGGCCACCACGCTGCCTTCTCCAAAACCTGTTTCCCGCTCTGTTTGACCGAGTGAGTTGGGCCAGTGACGCTGTGAGCAGCCTGTGGTGACTGGACCTGCCTGCTTGTCCCATGGGACATGACAGGTGCCTTCATGCTGTGAAAAGCTGCATCTTGTCTATAGAGGTGCAGGAGGAGGAACTGCTTTTCCACCTCTTCCTGTATCTATTCGCATTGATGGTGCCTTGCGGAAACTGCTGGTGCAAAACACACCAGAAAACGCACGTGCTCGTCCTGAGCAGCACTGGACTCGTTTTGGCGTTCGCGCGGCGGCCTAGCGGGAGCTGGTGTCACCAGAGCCCTGCGCTCACCCTCCTGTGGCTCTTGTACCTCGTGTTTTAAAGCTAAAATACCCAGAGGGAAAGACTCAGCTCTTTGCTTGGCTCCATTTGCCATGATTGTTCCTGAGCAATGTTGCCCGCAGTAAAGTAGGAGCCTGTGTGTCTCGTCAGGGTTTCAGCCCTGGGATTCTCAGGGTCAGGAATGTTTTGTTTTCCTGGATCTTAATCCTGGTTAAAACAACTCCAGTGAAACCCACCCTTTCAGAGCCTCTTTGCAAGGCAGAACACAGCACTTGTGACCGCCGGAGTGGTCATTAGGAAGAAGGTTATGTGGCTTAAGGCACTGCTTTATCTGTGATTTCAACTTTGATGGGTGCATGTAGGACAAGTTTACTCCACAAGCATAAGCGTTTGGGGTAGACTGTTCCAATTCAGCCAAAATAGGGTAATGTTTTCCCAGCTTAGCTGCTCTCATGGCAGCGCAGAACGCAGAGTGAGCTAAGACACCGGTCCTCAGCATCCCGTTCTGCTCGCTCAATCTTGTAGAGAAGATAATCTCAATTAAAGGTTTGAATTTGGCATTCACTTTCCTACTCCTGCCAGCGTCCCGATCCTCACAGCTTGCCCTGTGTGCAGGTCAGCCTCACTTGTAGAGCATAAGGGCTGCACCTGGGCCAGATCCCCTACTTCAGCTGTACAAAGCCCTGCAAGTCTTATGTTTTCAAAGCTTTGATTCATGTTTTGGAGGTAATCATGTTTTGGAGTAGCAAAATAGTAGCTTAATAGTCATTTGTTAGTAAGCTAGCTTAAAGCAGAAAAATCAGTTTTGTATTTCTTTATTAAATATCTGATATTACGGAAGGAAACTTGGGACTGGCCAAATTGTACCTAGGCAGAGAATAAATCAAAATCAGGCTGCTAGATGCTTTAATGCTTATTTTGGAACAAGTATCTTGCAGTTCATAACAAGAGACATCCTCACCAGGTTTTTGCCATGTCTGTGACAGAATTAAACTGCCCCAGCTCCCCCGGGAGGCCGCTTGGACTTCTCCCAGGGCTAGCTGCTATGTTTGCTATTTCCTACTCTTCCTACTGCTAGCATTAGAGACTGCAGCAATTTCTCCAGGATCAAGCACTGACTGTCATTCTTTTTTTTTATTCATAAATTAAACATAATATTTTCCACAACACGAAACAAATGACAATCATTTCTAAAATTGCATGCCGGCTTGCTCATACAAGAAAACCTACATACCAAAAAAAAACAAAGAACCCCAAAAATGACCAGAGCAATAGAGCCTGCAGGTGGCTCTTGCTTGGTGTTTGTGGCTCCTGTGCATTAATGTTTGTTTGGACACAGATCAAAACAGAGTTTGGTCTGGGAGGTTTGGGCATCCCCATTCTCCTGAGAGGGCTCCTCAGGTGCCTCAAGATGTGTTGGTGAAGATGCCTGGCCCCGAAGTCACACACACAACTGCAGTGAGTCTTTTTGTGGAGAATAAATGCATTATAACACCACCATCAATTGGAAGTGTCTGCAAAGGACAGCTTGTTTAAAATAGGCCTTTTATAAGATCTAGGTTTTTTATAAATACTTCTATTGTGATTTTTTTTTTGAACTGGAAATCAGATGTGGCAACGCTGTGTCCAATGCATGAGTAGCACAGTGTTCTTTCATGGTATAGCTTATTATTCAGAAATAGCCACATTGGCCCAAATATCCTGGCAAAATTGCTGTGACATTAGCTGTAATAGTGAACAATTGCCTAGATGGGACATAAGTAAAGGGTGCAAACTTTTCTTATATATGGTGTTTATGTATGTTGTAACTCGCAGAGCGTCTGTGTGGAAGGGCTATCTGGATGCAAAGCTCCATGCTATTTTATACTAGTACTGTGTTACTCCTGTTACTACTTACCCAGCCATCATTTTGGAAAGGTTTCTAACAATTAAGAAATCCCCAGAATCCTCCTTAAAGAAAAAGTGTATCAGAGCACAGGCCTTTGAGCACATACCTGGACTGGAGCCCTACTGGTTAGCACTGCTGCTCAGCCCTGGCGCTGGATGCGAGGACGGGGGGACGGTGCTGCTCCTGCCTCCTGGGAACACGTCTCCTGCAATGCTACTAGACATCGAAGGAAGCAGATTACCAGCACGCCACCACTGCCCTTTGCATGTCACACCTCTGGCTTTGCTTCCTACGTTCCTCCCTCTCAGACACGACAGAGGGAGGGTGCACTCCACTGCGGCGCTGGGCCTGGATGGATGGCACCCCCCGACGAACATTCGTTTCAAGTGATATGTTCTGCATCACTGACGTCAGCTAAGATGCTGTTAAGGCTCAGGCAGGTTTGTTTTGCTATTCACAGATAGTGAGTGGGGGGCACTCAGAGACTCGGCGTCCTTGAATTTGAAGGAGATGGAAGCACTGCATTGTTGGGAACCGCGATTGGAATAGGCCGAGGCCGACGGTAAACACTTGATTGCGGGAGCTGAATGGGCCTGGCCTACATTTCCAGCCTCACCGCCCGCTCCTTTGTGTCTCCGTGTTTGTGCTCTCCCACTTAGGTTGGAATTCCAGGTCTGCTCCCTTAGTTTCTCCCACACTTTTCTTCAAGTCTGCAATGCTCATCGTGCCTCTAGGGAGAAGGTTAATCCATGTTAGCTGGTGCTCAGGAATGAGGGATGCCAGAGCAGCCCCATGCAGGAGATCGTTTCTCCCTGTCTGTGTTTTGCCTTTCTTAGATAGAAAACCGTCCCCGCGCGATTTACGGTGCCGTCTCTGCACGGCTGGGAGGCTCCACAGCTCGGGCTGCACAAGTCCTCCTGTGGTCCCTATAGCAAACCCGTGTCACAGCGAGCCCTGTCCTCGCTCCTGCCGAGCCCGTCCTTCCCTCCTCCTTTCTCTGGCTGCCTGGGGAAGAAGTCCAGGTGTAGGTGCTCACCAGAAAGCTCCTGCCTGGCCCAGCCGCTGCTTTTGCTGCTGTTTCGAGGACTGCTTCAGTGGAAGCAGCCGATGAGCAGGCAGAGAGCAAGGGGGGCAGCACCTGCAAGGAAAGCTGCTGTAGAGCCAGACTTTTCAAATCTGCCACTGGAGATGGAGAAACACATAAAATGATAGTTAAGGAAGGGAAAAAAAAATCATTCTTCTTCTTACCAGTGCGTCCCTCAGAGCTGGGGGCTTTGCTGCCTCCTCAGCCCATCCCAGCCATCCTGCTGCAAATGTGCCTCCCTCCAGCCTCAGGTCCCTGCGCAGCAATGCTGACCACCCTCAGAAGGGAAAATCCACTCTGTTTTAGCAAACAGGATTTATATTCCTTCTTGCTTGCTTGTTATGGACCCTTTATTTCCTTGGCCAACTTTCACTGCCATCCATCAAGTTCTTGGTTTTCAAAATCTAAAGCATCTTTGGTGATCTTTTCAATCAAGCACTGAATACTTAGTCTACTTGTAGTAATTATTCTTTTAACAAACACATTTAAATTCTGTTTTTAGCAGAAGAAAAATATGACCTTAATATGTTTAAAGCCAACCTACTCTTTTTTCTTGTTTCTGTTGCTTTTCACTAATCACATGCACTTCAGCTATGTCTGTCTTGCCAGACTAAAATTATGCTGCTTAAACTTGACAAAGTATTGCATCAAGCAAAGGGAAATTAGGACTGAGAAAAAGAAAGCAAAGGTAATGCAGTACAGCAGAAGTGCTTTTCTGTCCCATTTTATATTATGCAATATGGAAAAGTATCCAATTTCATAAACTGGCTCAGAACATTAACTGCAAGCAAGAGAATAGGCATAAAAGCCGCTCCAAAAGTGTTAATAGACTCAACAGGCACGAGCATCCTGCCAGCCCTCCCCACGTCGCCCCGGGAGCTGCGAGCTGAGCGGGCTGCATGGCCGCAGCCCCAGGGAGCGCGGGTACCCCCCGCCAGCCACACGTGGGGACACCGAGGCCCCAGGGATGTTAGGGGCGGAGAGGCCCCGTCAGAGGTTGCCTGTTGGACACTCACCTCGCATGGGTCCCAGGGTGCTGGTGGACAGTGTTTGCCTGAACTGTATCAAAAATGCAGCCAAACACTGAGAAAAAGGTGGAGCAGTTTGTACATTAAATGGTCTTGCTGCAAAATGAGAGCTTGCGGATGAAAATTTTTATTTGCCACATTGCTTTTTCTCAGAAACCCTGAGAAAGTGAGTGATCTCCCACTTCAGCACTTCGCTTTTGGGTAGTGCTTGTTGTCCAGATGCCACCATGTCACAGAAGGAACATCAGCCCCGAAATAATTAGTGTGGTAATGTGGCACTCTACAAATTGCATTGAGTTGTCACATGCAAAATTGTCTGTGGGAATCATCTGGCCCTTACCAAGAGTTCACTTAATAGTGGAGCCTGCTTTGTTACTGCCTCTATTATGCAGACATCTCTGGTTAAGACATTTTCCCCTGTTGCCGATGGAAGCATCTTCTAGCAAATTAAGCCTCTTCCTATCACGCTTCTTGCTCTGGAGTGAGGAGTCCTGACAGTATCCGCTCAAAATACACATATTCACTGATATCTACCTTCCAGGGAGACCCACCCAAACCTCGTATTTCATAGACAGGGCAGATTATTGGAGCACTTGGTCTTTTAATTTGTTAGCTATTAACTGGCGCGGGGACTTCAGTGAGATCTCCCACAGCTGAGGTGATTGCTAAGCCCCAGCTGAACTACAGCCTTTTCTGGGCCAGAGGAGCAAAGACACCGGGAGAGCTGCTACCCTCTCCCAAATGTGAGGCAACACCTTATCCAAAAGAGGAGTTGCCTTTCCCTTGAATCTGGAGCAGCCTAAGGAAGTCCTAACGAAGCCTGTCAGGACATCTACCATAGAAAGATCTATCATATCCGCAGTGAGCCTGTTTCATACTAGAGAAAGCGTCTCCAGCAGGTTTAGGCCTTGCTCGAGCAGGTGCAGCCTCTGGAGAAGGTCCATTTCAGCACATCAGCAGTGTCCCACCAGCACTGTTTCCCCATCTTTAAACCACTTTACAAAGAAGTGACACAGCACTCAGCCTTTCCTCTGGCTGTCGTGGGGAGGTTTGCATCAGACCACGCAGGTTTAAGAGGCAGGATGCAGCCTGGCTGAGGTGCCTTTCCTGGCCTTGCCCTGCAGCTCTGCTGACGGGAAGCAGAGGGTACCTGTGACTAAGCCAGCAGTGACCCGATAACTTTTCTTTGAACATGTGCAAAAATTCACACGTTCAAATGTCCTCACTTGCCAGGTTGTCTACTCATGTACTGTTTGAGCACTGCTTAGGTTTCGTGTGTTACCTTTTTACCTACAGACAAGCAGAAATTCAAGACCTGCGGGCAGGCTGGCTATCAGCTCCAGGGGTCGGTGGGAGGGATCGGGAAAGTGTCATTTCAGGGGTCCATTTATTCCTGGTGCAGCAGCCACCTGAACTGCAGCATGATTGCCCCAACACCTTATGTGACAGTGCTGGGGTACCTTATGGTGCCCACAATGGTCCTAAAAGTGATGAGTGCTCATGGCATGGGGGACTGCTCTAACTGTGGTACTTCTGGCAGCCTTCAAGTTCCACCAGACTAGGAGCTCCTGCAGTGCGTGTGACTGCCAAATCAGGGCATCTGCAGGCACTAAAACTTGCAGACTTTTACCAAGTTCATGGCCATCATGTCTGGGAAGAAAGATGCGCCTACCCAGCTGCCTGCCGGGGGGCCACACGCACTGGGCCCTTCTTGGGCATCCCGCACCTCCCCAGCAGCGCCGGGGCTGTTGGCAGTGCTGCTGTCACGGGTGCACTGCTGCCTTGGCACGTACCGGCGCTCATGTTGCGCCGCTCTGCGGATGGGTTTTGGCAAAGGTGAAGGAGATGTCACCCGACTGCCCCGTCGCTGGAGCAGAAGTGATGGCGCAACGTTGCCATGCAGTTACTGCTGGCTTACCATGTTTATTCAGCATGTGCTATCAATGAATTGAGTTGTGGGTTTTTTTTTTTTTTTTTTTTTTTTGCTTTTTTTTTGTTTTGGCTGTTTGCCTTGAGAGCCAGCACAGAACTCCTGCCTGCCTTGGGCCGGAGCAGCTCCACAAGGCGCTGCTGGAGGGCAGGTTAAGTCATCTCAAGGCTGGACGGGGTCCCCTCCTCCGCAATACTGCTGCAGCAGCCCATGTTTTTAGCAGGTTGATTGCTTAAGCAAACAAATGGAGAACAAGGAAAAGCAGCACTATGGATGTCTCTTGCTGTGGCTTTTGGTAGTACATCCATCAGTGTTGCCAATGCCTTTTTTTTTTTTTTTTTTTTCCTTCCTCTTTCACAGCTAGGCATTAAGCTATATTCATTATAGATACAGAGAGGATGTTCAGAGGATGATACCTTTTTAATCAGTCTCAAATGACGTAAAAATAGAAATTCAACAATGAGCATTAATTAATATCTGCCTAGCATTATATATGATGTGTGTAATATATAATGCATAAATGTATGTACACATATGTACAAACACACACATATACATTGCAGAAAGGTACCTTTGTGGGCCTAGGATTTTACTCAAGAAAATGCTGTTTTAGTTTAAATGGAGCCACACTCTGCCTGTTGCTGTAAGCACATTGCCAAACTCTTTTTAGTTCTGTCTGGCTACCTTGGCATTTAGCAGCACTTTCCCCCCCCCGCCCCCAACATGTTCCTGATGCTCGCTCCACGCTGCTGATGTCTGCTGGGCAGCACATGGCAGCCTGAGGTGAGGGCATGGCGCCAGGAGGGAGCAGCGCCTGGAGAGCGCACGCGGCAATGACAGCAGCGTGAGTGGGAACGCAAGGGCATGGCGCCACAACAGAGTGAGTGCAGCGCCCAGAGAGCATGTGGTGAGTCATGGCACCGTGAGGGAGAGCAGCACTCGGAGAGAGCGAGGTGAAGGCATGGTGCTGTGAGGGAGCGTAGGGCCCGGAGAGTGCGAGGCCAAGACATGTCGCCCTGAGGGAGAGCAGTGCTGGGAGAGTGCGAGGAAACAGGCGCCCTCAGGGAGAGCATCGCTGGGAGAGTGCGAAGGGCCCTCAGGGAGAGCAGCGCTGGGAGAGTGCGAGGCGAGCGCATGGCGCCATGGAGGAGAGCAGCGCCCGGAGAGTGTGAGGTGAGGACACGGTGTGAGGAGGGAGCGCAGCGCCCACAGAGCGTGAGTCAAGGGGGCGCTACCGAGGCAGCCCTCCTGCCTGTGCCACTGCGGCGCCTCAGGAGCCACCCTCTTGGCTAGGCTTCCTACCAGGGGACAAGTCACCCCAGATGAAACCCTTGATTCAAAGCGTATATTCAAAAGCTGGGATGGAGGCAGACAGGAGAAGCACGCCTGGGTTCGTAATGGCTACGATGCGTGTGCTTGGCTCAGGCTAGCTTGGATGGGGCCAACTAGAAGTGCGGCACCCCTGATCCGGCCCATCGAGCTGGGACACTCACACCTCTCTTGTAGGGCTCGTATTCACTGTAGGGCACATGATGCCAAGCTCAGCCAAGAAGCCGGTCACAACTGCATGTTTTGTGGTATTTTTAGTGAGTAACCACCTTGCTCGCATCTATGTAAAGAAGTGCTGCACGTCTCTGTAGAGATTGCGGCCTCTGAAGGTGTTTTTTTTTTTTTTTTTTTTTTTTCCTTCCCACTTAGGGGCTGCTGAACAGAAGGTAGCCAATGAAACAAAGGTAAATTTAATTATAGAAAAATGTAGCGGTCTCTGGAAAGACCACACTCTCTCTCTTCTCTCAACAAGGAGAAAAATGAAAATAAAAGCCCTTTGGAAAAGCTAGGGAAATATTTGGGGCTGGGGTGAAAGGGAAGCAGCTTGACAAATATGGTGAATGTTGAATGTGGATTACCCGTGAGTGCCAAAATGAATAAATGTGTTTTATTCCATTATATTAATGAAATGGTTAATTCGGTTGCCATGGCAACAAGGAGCTGCCATGCTAAAAAGCCAAAGGGCTCTACATAATGCCTGATACAAGGTCTCTCTAATTCTAAAGCTGATTTTCTTAGCTACAATAGAAGTGATATGTGTTTTCAATATCATCTTAAGCTTTTGCATCAAATCCTCTAGCTAATCCAATAAATAGGCTAGTAGCATAAAAGATCATATATGTTTGAACCTCATAAAACTTATAAAAGGGGTTTACCTATGAGGCATCAGAAGAAAAGAGCTAGCCATGTGCAGAGTGAGGCTCTCTAAAGAACATTTTTCTGTGTGTGACAGGGCAGCAACAAATGTTTTAAAAATAGGAAGTTCCTGCAATTAGGAACCATATGACTGTAGAGGGAATCACTGCAGACGCAGCTGAAACATCAAGCCATAATTGGGCTTACTGCCCTGTCAGGTATTTCACCTTACAGAAATAAAAGTCTGTTTCCTTTTCCCTTGCATTTTGCATTATTTTGATGGAAAATATAATAATGCTCAAAGCTTCCACCCAGGAGCCCTGTAGTGTGCTGTGTGAAAGCCTCACCAAGGGTGGCCCAGGACCCTGCCAGCAGCTGGGACCGCACATGAACCACTATTAAACTCTGTGTGGAAGCGAAGGAACGGGGACTCGGGCAGCCTGCCTGTGCAGTGCTGCACAGCTCCATCCAGCTCCTGCTTGGAAGGAGCCGCACGCCATGCTGAGGGGCACGTGTGTTCCCCAGGGCTCTCTTTAGGGACTGTTGTCAAAACCCTTACTGCTTGCTTTTGATAGCTTAACTGCAAGAGTGCATTATGCACTGCAAGACGTGCAAGACCCTGCCTCCAATCACTAAACTCTTTGTCTTGTGCCCACATAAATCAAAAAGTGGGAGATCTTTGGCTTCAGGCCATCTAAATTTGCACGAAAAGAACAGCTCACGGCCTAAGAAACATGAGTTCTCTATAACTGGGCATAAAAGGCTTCAGTGCCTAGGCCTAAACCTGTCTAAATGAAAGCACAGACTGTGGCTATTACAACTCTCTGAACAGAACAGGTGAAAAAGAAATTTTCCTTAGCCTGATGGTCAGGTACAGTCAGGCAATAGCCCGAGTTGTCCACTGGAAGCTGATACTGAACATCGCCTCTTGGCTACAGTGCAATGAAAGAGCCCTTGGCGCTGCAGCCAATAGTACTGAGGATCAACTTTTTAATCATAAATTATCATGACATCATATGCTGAAGAAGAAAGGTGCTTTGTTGAAGCACTTCTTTGTTGACACTGCTATGCCCAGTGAATTCAGGGGTATGTTGGTATTTGGCAAAGCCGACCTAAACTGAGCAGCTCAGGTTTTCAGCTGCTGTGCCTGGCAGGAAGGTGTTGTTCTGTTCCAGCAGATACCTGGTGCAAATCTGTGTACACTGCCCAGCCTGGGCACACAGAGGCAGCCCATGTGGGGTAACATGTAGGATTCTTTTAAAAAAAAGGACCTGTTTTGCAGAGGTAAAAGGGCAGCCTTCTTGCTTTGTGGCTTTGGAAAGCTCTCAGTGAGATCAGCAAAACTCAGACTGGGCAGAGTTCAAATGCAGGGATACAAGGAAGGATAAATAAGAGTGGAGGAACTCTTCTGAGCAAGGTTGGTGTGGGAAGCTGCACATCGCTCAGAGGAAGCTACTGGAGCTGTTCTCCTGAAGAGCCAACTGTAAGGTGTATTGTTTCTCAGAAAATGGCAGCAGCAAGGCAGAAGCAACCCAGCTGGTCCATAGGCAGCCTAATTGTATAAAAGACCCAGAAGCAACTCTGAAGTTGTGATCCAGCTGCCTGGAGAGTGTGCCAGGTTGCCAGATGTTGCCAATGAAAACTTATCTTCCACAGTTCATCAAAGGAGTGGAGTAGCCTGGTGAGGCAAAACTGTCGCCAATAAAATAAATATTTTATCTAAAAATATATTTTATACTAGGAAACACGTTGAAAGATATAAAATTTTAACAATATGCCCAGCCCTGTGTTACAGTAGAAAAATAATGAAGCATACGCTGTTACCATGCAGAATACATTGGCAGAATCAGCACTGATAGGAAATATCTACGCTTAACAGTGTATTTCCATGGCTACAGTCTTGGCTTGTGTAAAAACAAGGTGGTTTCATGCAGCAGTGGGTTGATGGCACTCAGTCGGGGTTTGGCTGAGTTGCCTTGAAGCCAGTAGCCACTTCTGCTGGGAAGACATAAAAGGTTAAAGGCAACAGAGTTGGAGCAGCCCACGGTGACTGCGGCACGTGCGAGACGGCAGGACAGACGGCCGCTGCGACACAGAGCTCCCCACGGGCGGCCCCGCGTCCTGCAGGAGGCTCCACTGAGGGCACGGAGCTACTGGTGTGTGTTTTGCTTCCTCCAACGTCTATGGAATGAACAATTGGCGCCTGCAAAGCAGTTGTCCTCTGGCGGCCAGTGCAGCATTAGAGCAACTGTGCGCACACGTGTGCCCTGGCTGCAGCACTGCAAGTGCAGGCCACTCATCAGCTTCATGCACACAGGCTACTTTCACTTTTTCCAAGAGAAGAATTATGACAAAATAAGCAAAATTAATATTTCATCTAAAAAAAAAATCACAAAAATATACGTATATTTTTAAATCCTACGTAATTTTTCAAATGCAACTATTACGGTTGTCAATCCAGTGCCTTGGAAATATTATGCCTGTTCATTTTAGAGGCCAAAAAAACAGGCCTGTATAGCCTGTTAGCAAGGCAAAACATCTCTTTTTCCAATGAACGTGTATGAGTGCATTGGGATTCGCACAAGCAGATTTGGCAGCTTTTTCAAGTATTTCTTGGACTGCAGAGCATACATTGAACATGGGGAGCTTTTTCTGCAGGAAGATGATGTGAATATGAATGTGCTAGTGGAGCAGTGGAGGATGAGCTATTGCATTTCTATTATAATGTCAGCTACAGTTTACATTTTTTTATAATAGTAATCACTAGGACAATATGTCTAAACATTAGTGAGTGGTAGGTTTGTAGGATCTATCCCAGTACATCTTTAATAATACATAATTCCTTAAATGTGCAACTAAATCACTGAAATATATGAGCTCAATTTGGAACCTTTTACACTTTGAAACTTCATATCCTTTTTTTTTAATAACTGGCTGCAGCGTTTGCAGCATAGACCAGATTTTTCTGATTTGTTTTCCTGGCTCCAGAATGTAGCTGGGAGGGATGGATTTCTCCAAGACAGATGCAAAAATCTATAAACCCCAGGAAAATGTCCTTTGTGCATTCCTGTTTGTATCGTGCCTCACCCTGATGACTTAAAGACAATCCTGCAGGAAATGTAAAAGTGCGGCCATTCCTCTGAGTTCCTGCAGGACTTTTACATTTATTACTGTCAGAGTTGACAAGCATTCCCATTCCCTTGGAACACATGTCCCAAAACTGTTAACAGACTTGATGGAACAGGAGTGAGGGGCAGGGAGCAAGAAGCTGAATGGTGTAACACGTGCTCAGAGCAACTGCCCATTACAGATTACAGGCTTGATTTTCATCATGACTCATAAAGAGGGTGTACTCCTTCAAATAATGCTTGATAGCTGCTTGGACACATTGGATATCCTGAGACAAGTGAAAATCACAGGAGAAGCTCAAATTTTGCTGCTGAATTTGTGATGTACATGTGCTATGCCATGTACTTTTGGCCATGTACTGTATTTAAAGGAAGCAGCACTACCAAGTGTGATGCTTAGGTACGGTGAGAGTAACCAGGGCTGATGAGGACTGACGACCCAGCACCACACGCCCTCTTCCCGGCCGTGAGGCTACGAGAGTCACACATAAGCACGCCCAAAGCAGCAGGTTCAGCCTCACACGTGCCATAGTAGCGCTCTACTGTGAGCTACTTCTTTCATCTGCTAAACAAGATCATAAAATGCTACCTGCAGAAGATCAGAACTTGATATCTCATCATGCCCTTCTCAAGGGCTTGCTGTTTGTCAACCAGCTCCTTGGAAGAGATTCAAAATGTGCATGCACAGAATGGCAGGCCTTCATCTCTAACATTCCCAGAGAAGTCTGCTCTTATTGTGTTTCAGGTAAATATCTTCTAAGCAATAGTATTACTTGTAAATACTTGACTGTGAAAAGTCTACAATGGTGCAGGGAAAAATACAAGCCTGAGCTGTTAGTGGAGACACTGTGCTTGAGCCTGCCGAGATGTCTTATCACATGAGCTCCAAGTGTCTGCAACACCACGGACACTAAATGCGATGCTAGGGAGGCAAAGCACACGTGTGCATGTGTGTGCATGTGGAAAGGCCGTCAAAGGAAGCCCAAGAGATTCCTGAGAGGGCAAAGAGCACGCTGCGTTCTGCACTCTAGGCAATTAAAGCAAGGGCGTACACAAGCATTAACTCGTTGGTGAGTCCTGGAGCAAACTACAGAGATCAGGACCTGACAAGCCTCTATAAGAAAAATCTATTTAGCAAATGAAAATACAAAACAAGTTGCTTTTAACATTTATTTGTAATTTGATGCACAATTCATAATCCAAGAAAAGGAAGTTATGCTATACTTTTAATCAAAGATTTGCTGACCACAATATAGGGTATAAAATAAAAATGAATGGATACATCATTTATTATGGAACTAAAGGCTTTATGTTTTGGAGTAAAGCAGATTGCAATGTATTCATATTGGAAAGCTCCTACTGCACATGAAAAACAGATTAACACTGAGATATTCGTTAGCAATACACACAAACCTATATTTCTTTCTGCTTGTGAATTTACTATAACCATACATAAGCATTAAGCATGAAGAATTGCCATTGGGGGAAATCATTTTGCCTGTTTTCCTTATACATATGTTTTTGACAAATACAATCTGTAGGGTAGATATTCCATTCACAAATAATCAGATCTCTGATCCGTAACATGCACATTTTGGAGCGTTAATTGACACAATTAAAAGTTATTTAGGGGATGAGCCAAAAAAGTTGCCACAGTCCAGAATCCTGAAATCCAACCTAGACTTCCTAATAACCTGCTTTAAACGCTTTTCAATGGATAAAACTGCTCACTGTGGCAAAAAGTAACAATCGAGCAAGCGACGCTCGGTACACATCTGAAGAGTGCAGCATGTGTTAGCAGATTGCAAATTTATTCTATAAAGTGTCTAGTGTGAGGAGGAATTAGCAAGGATTATAAAAATACATACTACTATATGTTGTAGTAGTTGAAAGTGATTAATCCAGTTCTTAAATCCTATTTTAAACTCCCTTTCATTTCTTCCCATAGAAAAACATTGCTTTGTTTGAATGTTACGTACTTAATTACATCTTCTAAGAAACTGTTTTAAAACTAAATGCAATGTTTAATTACAAAATACCTCCTTGCAAACAGTTAGCTTGTACGTTGGTTTGTAGTTCATTAAAAATGCTTTCTTAATTATATTTACAGCAGAAAATTACATAAAGATTAAAGAGGCTATAGAGGAATTGGGAAATTGTGGCATGAATTGTAAGGAAAAGGTTGTATTTCAAATAACGGACGGCTGACGGCTATGACTGACTAATTACTGCCTCTCTAAAAAACTTGATTGTCATAAAAATAATAATTGGGGAAGAACCCTGTGTTCTTTGCAATGGCTGTCAATACTGCATTTCTGCCCGAGAGCAGCTTCTCCAGGGCTAGTCCGAACGCATCAAGGAGGCATCAACGCGGTGCAGAGCGCAGCCTAGCTGGGGGCCGCGTCCCCGTGGCGCGCGGGGCGCCGCGCCAGGGGCAGCCCCCGCGCGGGCTCGTAGGGGCTCGTCCTGGGCACCATGCGGATGCAGGCGGGCACGGGGCACACGCTGAGGCACAGCGTGCAGCCCGTGCACGCGGCGCCCACCGCCGGCACGTGCGTCGCGGGGTCCAGCGCGATGGCCTGCGAGCAGAGAGGCGCCCCGCGTCAGCGGGGCCGCGCGCGCAGCCGGGCGCCCACGTGCGCGGAGCCGGGCGCCCACGACGGCCCTGGCAGGGCCCCGCTGCAGCTATAGCAACTGCTGCCTGCCAGGAAAGCAACACGGCCCCCACCCCCCGGCGTGTTACAATTAGAGGTATTTGCCAAATTATATCTTGGTGCAAGCTCGCTGCCACCAGGGCTGGTTACGGACGGATGAGTTTGGCCCACAATGCTTAAACTCCCAGAGGGTTATTTCTCCTCCATGTGAAGAAAATGCTTCCTACCATTGCAGCTCGGCAGGGTCGTTGGTTCAGAGGAGCGATCAGGGCTCTCGCGCATGGATTCAGCACTGCTGGCTGCAAACACTACCCTGCCTTCTTTTGACTTGTACTTTCAGCACAGCATAAACAATGTAATTATTTAATAAGAGTAATGACAAATACAGCATGCTGTGCCTCTTGTGATTATTTTTCTTTGCAAATCTTCGAAAGGGAGCTCTGGGTTTTGGGCAGGCAACGCTTGTTTTATTTTTCATGTTTCCATGCAGCGAATCCTCACTACCAATTAGTGTGCTGAGTGTATTTCAGTGTGAAATAACTATTGCTGTCGCAGTGAAACCAGCTCCTGGTATAACGGCAATGCCAATTAAAAGCAAAAACAAGAGCATCATCACACGACTGCAAAAGCTTCACTAGCATCTAAGACACAAACTTAGAGAAGCAAAAATACAAAAAAAAAAGTTGAATTGAATTTACGTTTAAGAGTTTAGGAAGGAAAGCTCAGCTCTCACTTATGTGCAAACAAGTGGTGTTTCTGCAAACCTACTGTCAGCAGCTGGGACAGCAGGCCAGGAGATGGGGTATTCGCAGGAGCTTCTGCAGGGCTGCCCCGGGCAGGTGTGAGACACCAGGGTTTCCCTGGCAGGAAGCCCTGAAGTTGCTTTAGCAGCCAGCAAGAGCACCAGGTCTGCACTGCGCTCCCAGTCTGTGGTCCCAGTCTCCCCGGTTTAGCTCAAGGACAGCAGAGCAAGCTGTGCTTTGTGTTTGAGAAGGGCTTGTTCCTCTGCCCCAATAGCAACGTGCATCCTGAAAGAGGGTCCAGAGCTAGAGGAATTTAGGACTGCAGCACTAACTTGAAACCAAGGCAGCTTTTCTGCCCCAGCCCTACCAGGTGTCAGCTCCACAGAGCAGCGTGGCCATTTTGGAAACCCAGATCAGCTTATGGCAATGATTTTTTGAAGTGGAAGAGGAGTGTGACTTTCAGTTTCTTTACAATTAAGTAGATGGGATATGTACTCTTCCTGTTGAGAAACTCCCCTGGGTACTTAAGCTTTGGGTCTTTTGGTGCCAAGTATTTTATTATTTTCAGTTACGGAAAAGTAAGTTACACTGAACACGAACAGAGTCCAAAAGCTCCATCCTCCCCTTCACTGGGAAATCTGATGGAAGGAAAAGCGGTAAAGACTGCAGTGTTCAGAATAAATTTAGGCAGTTAAAAGACTACTACTATAATCTAATCTGGTTTAGATGCAGCATTAATTGTCTCTTATCACTGGAAAAAAAGTGTCTACCTTTGCTCTGAAATGCTTGCTGTAATTGCAGGGGTTGATTTTAAATAGGAAGACATCTTCTTTTACTATATGTAGTTAAAATCATCAGACTTACTATTGAATAGACTGAATTAAGGATAAACAGAAAGTCACAGTTTTCAGAGGAAACTTGCTACCCAATTAAAATATTTGTTTTTGAAAATCTGTTCTCATGATTGGGTTCATGAATAAATTCTTATGGAGGCTTCATGCCTGCTGGACTGAATAATCCCCTGGAATATGATAGATCGTATTTTGGTTTTCTGTAAAAATGTGCGGCCTCTTGTGCGCCCCTAGGATTGAGGCCCTTCTCACCGCTGACCTGTCCACTGGCTCCAGCAGGCCTGACACGGAGGGCTAGGTAGAAAGGCCAATATGTTCCCTACCACTAATGCTAATATGTGCTGCAGAATGAACTATTTCTCTGCGAACAGCAATCAAAGCTCAATATTTTCTATTTTCTGGTCACAATGATTTTTCCAAATTTGACCTACTGCTCTAAAACGTGGCAGGTATCTGGGAGGAAGAATTTGTACCTCAGTCAAGACCAAAATGAGAAAACCTCTGCCTGCTGCCTGCCTTGGTTCAAGATGAGTTAGGCTGATGGAAGAGGCATTTGGCATGAGAACATCTCCTGTCTTCCCATTCTCCTTCACAGACTTGAAGATATCCAGGGAACCTATGGAACTGCCAGTTGAAATGGTTCTCCTTCACCTGCTTCCTCTCAAAACCCCCCGTTCTCACGTGCAGTTCGGGAGGGAACAGGAGAGCGGCCTCGACAGAAGCCGAGCAGGGAGGGCCTCTGCACTAGGCCTTGGGTGTGGGCAGGGCGTCCGCACTAGGCCTTGCCGAGCGGCGCCCGCCGCCCTACAGGCGCCGACAGCCTCGCGACCTGGCCGGGCCGCTCGCTGGGGCACAACCCGCTGCTCGGGACATCTGTTTGCACCACCTGCTCGTTAACAGAAGGTGGAGGCCTCCTTCCCAGCAGCAGAAAGCAAACCCACGGTGCTGCTCTTTACAGCTGTGCTCCTACCTGGTAGCCGGAGTCATTACAGGTCATGTAACATTTGCCGCAGTTGATACACGTTTCCTCGTCGATCACAGCCACAACTTGCTCTGTGTTGCTGAGCTCGCCATATGTTCCAATATACTGCAGTGCTTTCCCAATTACATCCTGGGAAAAAAAATTATTGACTCATTTAGGAGTACCTAAGTTGTTTCTATAGCTGCGTAGGAGCACACTCTAGTACTTTAATAAGCAAGATTTAGCTATCATCGTGATGATGTTCAGAATTTTTGTTATAAATGTTAAAGTTTTCAAGCTTAACACATCCTGTAAAATACAAAGAACGCTCCATACAGGAACATTTCAAATGCAGGAAGCAGTTAAAGGAAGCGGCTGCGCCGCTGGACCTGGCAACAGGGTTTCGGCTTCTACGACCATGGGTCTCTGTTTGATGACCAACAGCTAGTGGGGAACGATGGTACTCATCTTAGCAAGAGGGGCACACGTCTCTTTGCAAAAAGGCTGGCCAACCTGGTTAGGAGGGCTTTAAACTAGGCAAGAAGGGGGAAGGGGAGTGGCACACTGACGCGGCAAGCAGTACCGCACAGCCCAGGTCAGATGGCATCCAGCGGGAGTATGGTAGTGGGGAAGTGAGGATAGGAAATGATCACAGAGGGTCCTCTTTCACCCCTCCTGGGAAACCTGTGGCCTCTGTTGCTTCCCTGAAATGCCTGTATACCAATGCGCGAAGCATGGGGAATAAGCAGGAGGAACTGGAGATCTGTGTGCGGTCCCAGCGTCATGATCTCATCGGAATCACAGAGACGTGGTGGGATAGCTCGCACGACTGGAGCGCTGCCATGGAAGGCTATGTGCTCTTTAGGAAGGACAGGCTGGGAAGGCGAGGTGGTGGAGTTGCTCTTTATGTGAGAGAGCAACTGGAATGCATGGAGCTCAACCTGGGAGTCGAGGATGAGCGAGTTGAGAGCTTGTGGGTAAGGATTAGAGGGCAGGCTAATGTGGGAGACACTGTGGTGGGTGTCTGCTACCGGCCACCTGACCAAGACGAGGAGGTTGATGAGGCCTTCTATAGGCAGCTGGATGTTGCCTCACGGTCACAGGCCCTGGTTCTCATGGGGGACTTCAACTACCCCGACATCAACTGGGAGGACAACACAGCCAGGCATAAGCAGTCCTGGAGGTTCCTGCAGAGCGTCGACGATAACTTTTTGACGCAGGTTGTGGAGGAGCCGACGAGGAGAGGTGGGCTACTGGACCTTGTGCTATCAAATAGGGAGGGCCTAGTAGGAGATGTGAAGGTGGGGGGTAGCCTCGGCTGCAGTGACCATGAGTTGGTGGAGTTCAGGATTCAACGAGGAGGAGGAAGGGCTGTAAGTAGCCTTGCAACGATGGACTTCAGGAGGGCCAACTTTAGCCTCTTCAGAGACCTCCTCGGTAGAATCCCATGGGCTAGTGCTCTAGAAGGCAGGGGGGCCCAAGAGAGCTGGTTAGTTTTCAAGCGGCACTTTCTCCACGTCCAGCAACAGTGCATCCCTGTGTGTAGGAAGGGAGGCAGAGGGGGCAGGCGACCTGCATGGATGAGCCGGGAGCTTGTGGCAATGCTCAAGCAGAAGGCAGCGGTATACAGAATGTGGAAAAAAGGACAGGTCCCCTGGGAGAAATACAGGAACGTAGTCAGGGAGTGCAGAGATGCGACAAGGAAAGCTAAGGCACGTCTGGAAGGCAAGCTGGCAAGGGACGTTAAAAATAACAAAAAAAAATTCTTCAAATACATTAACAGCAAAAGGAAGATCAGGGAAAACGTGGGTCCGCTGGCGGACGGGATGGGCACCTTGGTTACAAACAACACAGAAAAAGCAGAGTTGCTCAATGCCTTCTTTGCTTCGGTGTTTACCAAGGGCAGCCCTTTAGAGCCCCAGGCCCTAGAGGCAAGAGAAGAAGCTGGTGGAGAGGAAGACTTGCCCTGGGTAGAGGAAGATTGGGTCAGAGAGCACCTAAGGAACCTCGATACCCACAAATCCATGGGCCCTGATGGGATGCACCCCAGAGTGCTGCGGGAGCTGGCAGATGCCATAGCTAAGCCGCTCTCCATCATCTTTGAAAGATCCTGGAGAACGGGGGAGGTGCCGGAAGACTGGAAGAAGGCCAATGTCACGCCAGTCTTCAAAAAAGGCAAGAAGGAGGACCCAGGCAACTACAGGCCAGTCAGCCTCACCTCCGTCCCCGGAAAAGTGATGGAACGGCTCATACTGGCCGTTGTCTCCAGGCACATGGAGGACAAGAAGGTGCTCAAGAGTAGTCAGCATGGATTCACCAAGGGGAAATCTTGCCTGACTAACCTGATAGCCTTCTATGATGAAATGACCAGCTGGGTAGACGAGGGGAGAGCGGTGGATGTCGTCTATCTCGACTTCACCAAGGCTTTTGACACCGTCCCTCACAACATCCTCCTGGGCAAGCTCCGGAAGTGTGGGATAGATGAGTGGACAGTGAGATGGATTAGGAAATGGCTGGATGGCAGAGCTCAGAGGGTGGTGATCAGCGGTGCAGAGTCTAGTTGGAGGCCTGTGGCTAGTGGGGTCCCCCAGGGGTCAGTCCTTGGTCCAGTCCTGTTCAATTTATTCATCAATGACCTGGATGAAGGCACAGAGTGCTCCCTCAGCAAGTTTGCTGATGATACCAAACTGGGAGGAGTAGCCGATACCCCAGAGGGCTGTGCTGCCATCCAGAGGGACCTGGACAGACTGGACAACTGGGCGGTGAAAAACCTCATGCAATTCAACAAGGCCAAGTGCAAGGTCCTGCACCTGGGGAGGAATAACCCCAGACACCAGTACAGGCTGGGGACTGACCTTCTGGAGAGCAGCTCTGCAGAGAAAGACCTGGGTGTCATGGTGGACGACAAGTTGACCATGAGGCAGCAGTGTGCCCTCGTGGCCAAGAAGGCCAATGGGATCCTGGGCTGCATTAAGAAGAGCATCTCTAGCAGGTCGAGGGAGGTGATCCTGCCCCTCTACTCAGTCCTGGTGAGGCCGCATCTGGAGTACTGTGTCCAGTTCTGGGCTCCACAGTACAAGAGGGATGTGGAGCTGCTGGAGAGAGTCCAGCGCAGGGCTACAAGGATGATCAGGGGCCTGGAACATCTGCCCTATGAGGAGAGGCTGAGGGAGCTGGGCCTGTTCAGCCTGGAGAAGAGAAGGCTGAGAGGGGATCTAATCAGTGTATATAAATACCTCAAGGGAGGGAGTGCAGAGGACGGGGATGGTCTCTTTTCAGTGGTGGCCACTGATAGGACTAGAGGAAATGGCCGGAAACTGAAACATCAAAAATTCCATAGGAACTTAAGGAAAAATTTCTTAACAGTGAGGGTGACAGAGCACTGGAACAGGCTGCCCAGAGAGGTTGTGGAGTCTCCTTCTCTGGAGATCTTCAAAACCCGCTTGGATGCAGTCCTGTGCCACGTGCTCTAGGTGTCCCTGCGTATGCAGGGGGGTTGGACTAGATGATCTCTAGAGGTCCCTTCCAACTCTAAGCATTCTATGATTCTATGATTCTAAAATATTTATGTGTACGCTAATAGGTTACACGTTTAGCACTTGATTTTGAATGTGCTACTTTAATTCATTTGTGTTTTTACCATTATTTTGTGAAGCTTCCAGAAGCAAAATGGAAGAGAGGAGAGACACAAACTCATCACAAAAGCAATCACCTGATCATCCTGGCTATTTTTTAATAGCACAGATTTAAGAAATCACAAGAAGAAAAGAAAGGGGCATAATCAAATAAACTGACAAAGAGAACAATAGCTGCTTTTATTTCTTTAGAAATATGAGCAAATTACATGAAGATGATCAGTTTATTGGAAATATTGTACAGGAATAAGATGTTGGTCTGATTCTGCAAATCTTGATGCAGTTCTGTGAACCTCACAGGTAGGAGATGCCCAAATGGAGGTTTGTGTGATCAGTCTTCTACACCTGCACGTGGCAGGGCAGAGGATGGGTACAGAGCACAGCGGGAAGACCTTCTCTCTGGAAGAAGCTCTTGGGGTAGAGCAGATCTCAAACCAGCCCTGCTGGACGTGAGGGGCAGCGTGCAGTGCCGTGGCGGTTCAACTGCACTGAGTCACTGGCACAGATGGGACAATCCCAGGATTCCAGACTACACGGGCACAGCACGGATCTGATGGATGGAAGACACACACTGCTCCATGTTAAAAGACTTACTGAATGGCAGTGATATTGGTTGACTGGACATTTTCTGAGGTTACTAAATGGGCTTCAGCAACAACTCCTATGCTGAAAAACTAGCTAGATTATAAATATGGGATTCTATATCGTTAGAAAAAAAATAATTGTGGTCAGTAAGTGAAGGTTATAGGATGCAGCAATACATTTTATTTTCACTGCAAAGCCAGGAATAATTGTTAAGTGTTAGACAAATTTCACTGAGTTACAGGACAGCAGAACTGGCTTCAAAATCATGATACCAAGAAGTCATTATGATTTTCATTATGGTACTTGATCCAAGTCAATTGAAAAACTCTCAAGATAAAGCCAAATATGAGTCACAGACAGGCCTGTCTAGAATTATAAGCTTCAAAGTGTTTACCTTTGGTCTTGCATGACCAAGAAACATGATAAGAATTTCTTTTCATATTCTGTTTCTCAATATTTTTTGAACAAGCAATACTTACCCCTATCAGTCAAAAAATATGCCGAAATGAACTTGAAGCACACACTTCAAGCCTGTAGTAGTATACTACATTTAACCTGTATAACTCATAATCACATACAATGCTCTCTTATTGTTTTCCATTCCCTTTTAGAAAATTGAAGAACTGGATTACAGTAACTTAAATTTTCATTGCATATGTTATTTTAGGCAGCTTCACTTTCAAACACATTGATCATCAATGACTCTTCTTATGCTGCCTCAAAGGAAAAAAGCCAGGATGACTTTATCAATGTTTCCTCGGAAGGAAAGCTTTGCTACACAAACTAACGCAAAAATGGGCACAAGCATGTCTTCCCGAGTACACAGAAAACTTAAGCAGAAGTTCTACTTCGTGAATGAATCGCTCCCTTTCATTTCAGAGAAGTTTTAGCTTTGAGGCCTACCTGACCTTGCTAATTTAAATCACAAGAGTATCTTTATGCAATGAGACAAAATTCTAGTTCATTGGATCCAGGAGCTATGGGAAAAGGGTGTTGCTATAGCTGAGGTAGGAAATTCAGCCACATGCCAAATCCAGAAAGACAAGGAAATTCTACTTTTTTCTTTGTTCCAAAAATACGTAGGCATTTGCCTGCACCAAAGCCCTGAGTTGCTTATGTATGAAACACCTTGGTGGCATCCATCCAACACCTAAACTTCGTCCTTCTTAGCAACGTGTCTTAGGCATTAACGACCTTCCAGGATAAAACAGCTACAGCACTTTGCTAAAGGCAGCATGAAAACAGAGCCGAGGCTCTGTGCATGCAGATGGGTAACTGCAACTGAGCAAGACGTCTCGGCTTACTGACCTAGCGCTCGTCATCAGACCTGTGCAAGCTGACTGTGTGCATGCTCCAAATTCATTGCAAATCTGAAGCAAAATCTGTTTGCCTAAACCACTATTAAAGCTCAATTAGCCACTATGAAAGTGTTTAAGTAAATACTTTTTACTTTACTTGTGCAAAGGGCTAGGCTTGAGTATACAGCCCTTTGCTTCCACTGATGAGCTACAGTAACTCCATCAAAAGTAATCCCTTAAGAGAACTGCCCACACCTCTAGTTTCATTTCCACATCTTACTCGGAATCGTTCACGGTTTACTCGGAATTGCTCAGCAGTCTCAGGGATGCTGTTGTTCTCAGGGTTCTATTGTAGTCTGTACCAGAATTTTAAAATTGTAACTGTAGAATTCTGCTCAAGCTTGTTGCAAGCTTCCTGTAGGATTGTCAGCCTGTATCCAACCTGTTACAGATATCAGAATACAGATGCATGTCTTTGTATAGTCCGCTGCCTCCAGCAATATTAGGTATCCTAAAAGCCTCTCTCTTGGGTATATAGCCCCCAAATCTTCCACTGTATGTCACAAATGCAAGTAGTGCCTGCAATACTAGACTGTGTCTCCTTATTTCAGAGTTTGAATAAAAGACATAAAACCTGTGCAATATACAGTGAAGTAGCTTTTCACTGTCTGCTCATGTTTTAAAGGTATCTACATGAGAAGATTCCCACTAGTGAAGAGCTTCTCAATCCAACAGACAAAGGCATCACAAAATGCAGTGCTGGGAGCTTAAGACATGAAACTCACAACCAGGAAGCAGGCAGACATTTAGACAGCAGAGGCAACTAACCTGGCACAATTTTCCCAGGGAGGTCTTGGATTCACATCTCTGTTCATAAAGGAGTTGGATGTTAAAATAAAAAGTCTGAAGAGAAGAGCTGCTCAGATAATCAGTGGATGGAGGGTCTTGCATCCTTCCAAGAGGACCCAGAAAAGCCTACCAGGATGTTTAGCCCAGCAAGATGAAGGCAGAGCAGAGATGTGATGTCTCTTTTTATATACATTAGGGAAGGAAAAGAGCTATTTAAGCAGATGACAATGCTGGCACAAGAACACATGGCCATGAGCCAGCCAGGAATAAAATTAAAGCTTGAAATTAGATTTTTTTAAAATAGGAAACGAGTGAGGTGGTTTGAGGGAGTTAACAGCCTTCCAGATAAGTGGATAAGACAGACAGACCAAATTTTGGGATAGCACAAGGTAAGTCAAGGAAAGGTACTGAAATGGTTGTTCAGAACTTAATCAAAATGGATTTCTCCAGCCATAAGACCTGCAAAGGGAATAACAAAACGAATGCAGGTGACACTGTTGGATTTGTAACCAAGTCTCACTTCTCCCAGATCACAAAACACACTTTGTGGGGCCTAGGATCCGCAATAAGGAGGAGGATGGCATTCTAGAAGCCTGGAAGTGATTTCAAAAGACTGTGTCATTGACACATTTACACTCTTGGATCATCTGTCTTTTAATCACCTGTTTCTCTCAAGCAGGAACTCTATTCATCTGTGAAGTCTCAAGACTTTACTGACTACAAAAGTAACAGTACTTAAAAATATTTTGCAGGTGCACTCCTTTTACAGCTTCTTAAGCTATCTCGGAGCTTCTTGCTTCCATCAAATCATAAATGTTTGGAACGAAATAAACAGTGCAGTGAGAAATAATCAGCTTTTGCAGCTGAAAGTGCAGTTTCACTCTAGGAAGCGACTGTCTAAAATGGCACTCTGGGATTCTACACTTAGTGTATCTCAATGGCCTCCAGATCAAATTTGCTCTGTTTACTGTATAATGACTTTTTTGCCAACTGTCAGACCTGCAGACAGAAGTCAGGTTGTGAAAGTCAAGCTGTGTTCTTTCTGCCTTGTGCATTATCAGCAGCAATAAAAAAATCTGAAAGTTAGATTTTGTCCTGAGTTACACCTTTGCAATCTCAATGACTTGGAGTGCTCCTTTAGGTTACCGCTGTGCTGTCCCACTCTTCTCTGCAAAACTGCACCAAACAAACCAGGAAAGGAATTTAGCCCTGCAGCCGGCCCTGGCAGGGAATTCTGTTGCTATGGTGAGAACAAGAGCAGAATCCATTAGTTTTATGTTACTAATGAGAACAGAAAAAAATTCATTCTGTCACTAAGCTAAGCAGATGTGGGTTTGAGTACACACAAGGAACAGATCTGTTCAGTAGGATGTCCTTATTTTCACATGCTACTTTTATTACTATAGTTGCATTTTTAATGTTAATATATCAAGCATTTTACAGTGATTAGCTTTTCATTAGGCGTCATGTGAGCAAACCTGTAGGTAAAAATACAAGTCTCGGTCCAGGTATAGTTCCTCAGTAGCCTTGTGAGCCACAAGTCTCCATCTTCATGCAGATCCCACTCTGTGAGGGTCAGCACAAGCCTCTCACTAGAGAGTCGTGAACAAGGATCTCAGATAGGAATTTCAAAGGAATTGTGTACACCGGTGCTTTTAGCATGCATTCCGAGTCCCCATGAAACCCTCGGCGTGTTACGTGATGCTCCTGGGAAAGTTTCCCTGGTTGGGGCTGCCAGCAGCTGCCGGTGAGGACAAGGAGTCCTCGGCAGAGCCCCAGGCATCAAGCTCTGCCTCTCCTGAGCACCCTGTCCCCAGAGGGTGGGCTCCAAACCATCTAGGAAAGCTCTGCGCTTGGTCCCAAGGGCTCTTTATTGTTTAGGAGATGTTGGTGCAGCTCTCAAAATTCAATAGGTTCTGAAAGAACAAGGGCCTCCACAAAAATGTCCTTACCAAGGAAAAAGAGAGCATTGAAAAAGGATGAAAAGTTGCAAAGAAACTACATGGCATGTCTCCTTTGGATAAAAGACCCATCTTTTGTCTCCTTTAGAGAGATATCTGTCTTCCACCTGCTCAGTTTTTTTTAGTAATAAAGGTGAGGTTCTATCAAAGGAAAACAAAAGAAGAAAAGTTGGGAAAAACAGATTAAGAGGAATAAGCCACCAAGACAGGAGAGCACTTGGACAGGGTGAATTTAATATAAAGTAGCTAACAAAAATACGTAATTTCATTGAAACAAACATTATTATATTGAAAGATTACAAATAATTGCCAGCAGTTAAAGAAGTTACTAAATGCGCTCTGAGATTGAGAGACCTCTAAGTCTTATTTCAGTAAATCAAGTAAAACAGTTGTGGTACTAATTAAAGGCAGACTTGCAAAATAACTCAAATGAACCTTTACTACATAACTCAATATGGCTTTTGTAAAGGAAAATTGTGCTTCTTGGATCTATTACAATTCTTTATATACACTGTGAGGCAATAAATACAGAAGAATCAATTGGTAAATTTTATCTTTCAATGGGCCTCTGACACAGGCTTTCACAAGAAATTAAGCAGCCATGACGTGAGATTGGAAGCTGGCTAAACAAGTTGACCAAACAGAAATAAAAAGCTGGAATATGATGATCAATGTTCTGAAAAGGCAAACTATTAACAGAGGAAAGTGCTCAATTTTCTGGTTTATATGTGAAGTTGCTTAATATGCTTACCTGTGTTTCAAGTAAAGGTCTGAATCAGAACTCTGAAGTCGACCCTGACTTTAATTTAAACAAAACTAAAAAAAAAAAACTATGGAAAACTTGTACATTCACAGTGTCCTCCTTCCTCTGTTTTGGGCTACTAGCTCAATACCATTTATTACACAGTCCCTTTAAGCGGTCTTACGGCAAACAGAAGGAGGAAGGAAAAGAAAGGTTGACTCTAGGATGTCTCCACACATCTAAAGATTAGCTCAACCTTGCTTAAACTGTCATATCTAATGAGAATCCTTTCTGAAGTACTGTGCTAGGGAAGGGATCACTATGGGCTATTGCTATTGCAGTGATTCATGTTGGAGCCAATCCTTGGAGAAGCAGACTCAGAGTCCCATAAATCATGGCTGCAGAATTACTCGAGAGGAAAAAGGAGTCCCAGACACACAGTTCCACCTGACGCAAGCAAGTTCATGATGAAGAATGCAACTGCATCATCTTTTGCAGGCAGGCAAGTACAGGCTAAATCTACTTGCATGTGCAGCCACCCTGATGCAGGCCAGGAATGATCCAAATCATCATTATCGCTCTGGAGAGCTTTATGGATTGTACACAACTCTGGAGTAAAGGTGACTAGATGGTCTCCAGCCAGGTGCTTCCGGCAGCGGTAAAACTGACGCGCATGCACGTGCAGAAGCCCATGAGGACACATTGTCACTCACATGGGGAAAATATGTTCAGATAGGAGGACCATAACCTTGAGAGACACTACGGATATTTTTCCAACAGATGTGGGGCAACATATCATGTCCTAGCTAAGCTGATAAGCAAAGCTATGTCAGAAAGTTTAAAGAAGTTTAAACTTGTTGAATAGGGCAACCTATACAGCAAGACTTGTGGAAAAAAAAAGGCAGATAAATGAGGATCAAATATTACGGTATAAGCCTTCAAGGACAAAGAACTAAATTATTAGAAAAAAAAATAAAAACAGAAAAGACATAAGGAAAGAAAATTAAAGTAATAAGGACGTAACTTGAAGTAGGCAAAAACATGCATTGCAACTGTACAGAACTGCAACTGAAAGGAAAAGATTCAGGGCATATATCTGAGCACTGCAGGAACTCTGATATTACAGAAAAGTGCAAAAAGAAACAACTCTGTTAATATCAAAGTATGCGGTTTCAATTAATATTGAAAAATAGAGAAAATAAAGAGAAAAGCCAAGGGAAAAGCTATCCAAAAAATAAATTAGATTCTGGATAAAACCCTTCACAGAGGATTTTATGTCTATAAAAGGTATTTTGGCAGCAAGCAGATTTTAAACAAATGTTGGAATTTACATATTAGCAACCCAACAGCAGATCAGGCAAATGAGGGAGTTCCAGGCAGGCATCAGGAATTTTCAAGCAACCAGCCAAACCAAGGGACATTGCTGTTGAGGACAGCCAGCTCCTAGGTCTATCCAGCTTTCTAGAGTACCTACTTCTCCCTTTTTCCAGAAAACTGCAGGTAGGGTGGGGAGTAGCTGTAGGAGTTGAAAGGATTTAGAGGCTTCACCCAGGTAAAAGTCAGATTTCACAGACAGCCCAAGCTGATGCTCTGCAGCCAGCCTCACACTCTGCTGTGACAGAGATAACCCACCAGGCGCCCTGCAGATCCGGGAGCTGGTAATTCTGAGGGAGAGCAGCTCAGGGACAGTCACAGATAAAACAACTCAACAAGCCCATTGGGCTTCCCCTGTGGTGAGTCTGTGGTCAGGGAAGGGCACCAGAGCCACCTTCTCTCATTAAGCTTCACTCAGCTTCTGTAAAGAATATTCTGACTGTTCCTGGCAGATTTTCTCCACAAAATCTTACAGATGAATCTATTTATTACTTATAAACTTTGAATGTCATGTCATGTCACTTTAGTGATTCCTGCCTTCTCCTAATTGCTTCAGGATTTTCAACCTTGTTTAAATTAAGGCTAACCTGATTCCTCCGAGATGCTCCTCACAGACACCACATAAAAGCATTCAATGTCTTTATAAACAGAAGTCTTTTTTTGTTTTGTTTGTTTTTTCCCTGAAGTAGGGTCTCTTTTCTTCTTTTTAACCAATCTCCTACTATTGGGTTTTTTTTTCTTTTGTACTTGGAGCTGGGCTTGATAAATTATTGACCTTAACTTTTTATTTATGTTTTTTTTTTTTTTATCTCAAGTCTTTATGTCTGTCTTTCCCGCTTGCTAAACTTTTTCCTTCATTCTGTTTATTTGCTTTTGGATAGTATTAGTTTTTTGGTTTTCTGTTGTTTTTAGAAGCAAGCTATCTCATTGAAAATGCAGTTATTGGCTGTTGCTTTCTCTTTCTCTTATCCCCAACATCAATACTCTCCCTGCAAAGAGAATAGAACCATAAAACCTTTGAGGTCAAGCAGTCTTTGAAAACGTTCATCATTGGCAAAGAGAAAAGGTATATTGCTCTTCTACGGATCCTTTCATATACATAAAGAAGGGAACCTCAGCACAAGAGGAGGGAAGCTATTTGCAATAGCACAGCATAAACCAAAATAATCAGGCCAAAAAGTAAGAGAGGTCTACAGAAGTGGGAAATTCTTCAACTTGGGTAAGATGATGACTCAAAGATTGTCCTTAATCTGTTCTGCATTGTATCAACTAACTTGCATTGCTATATATGCTGGTAAATTCTGCAATATTCCCTTTGGAATAATATGTGCTATTTTAAGCCACTGATGAATGTACTTATACTTTGCCTTATTTTAGCAAGAATTCATGAAGGGCTGATCATATGGTGGAAGTTGCCTATCTGTGATGGGGTCATAGGTTTTATTTTCACCTTGACATTTACTCATTGTGGCAGTGGATCGATTACTTAAGCAAGCATTTTCCACCTTTAAAAGTCGAGTCTGAAAACCAAAGACTCAGTTTTCATAGGTATTGAACACCTCAGCTTTTTTTTTTTTCCCATTGATCCTGCTTGAGAGATGGAGGTATTTAGCACATCACAAATTATCAGAAAGTAACATGCAGAGCTGAGCTCACACTGTTAAATGGAAGGAAATTATTATTAGTTTTACTTCACTCTTCAAGGCATTACTCCCGCCCTGTTCTACAATTACCATTCCACTGCCTGAACATCTTGACTTTGAAAATAGCATTAAGGAAATACCTACACGTGTGCATTGCAGATCATTTCTCATCGATTTTGGTTAAAAGCTAGGAAGTCTGCATAAATAGTTGTCTTTGATGCCCTCTTACGAGCTTAAAAGCAGTAATAACCGACTCAAACTGCTAGAAATGACTGTGCATGTCAACTGCCTGATGGCTGATCACTTCTTATACATAAGCATATATCCTAGTTACCTTGATTGCTGGAATGGGCTTCTTTGGAATGAAATGCTTTTTCCCAGGGAGCAAAGCAGCTGTGCTCTGTTCCTTCAGTTTCAGCTTGTTCTCAGCTATTATCTTTTTGCGTTGTTCCAGGTAAGGCCCAAAACTAGGTAGTTTCTGAAACAAAAAACAGGAAACATGATTATGCTTAATGGGCAGGCAAGGCAAAGACAATGAGCCACATCCTAGGGGCAGGATGTGCCCCCTAGGCAGGGGGACAGGATCCTTGCTGAGTGTGACTGGTTTCCTACACAGGAAGCTGAAATTGTAATCAGTGGGACCGTACTGCAGTGAGAAGTGAATAAAAATCAGATATGAACTTCAGGATCTGATTTGAAAATATATATTGAATATTAAAATACTAATATACCATCGCAGGAAAATAGCTGAATTGCAGGTCAGCATCCAACAGTCTTCTATTTCTCCAGCGCACGCTTGCTCATGAATAAATATGTATTATGTTAAATAATTCAAATATGTAACTTTATTCCTTAAGTATGTGGAAAGGTGTCATAAAACTATCAGCTTGCTTGGAAGGGTTCTGCTAATGTCTGAGAATACTTTTAGGGATATTTGGTTATGTCCATGTATTTTTAAAGCATATAAATATCTACTTTGTGATGATGACAGAGGGCTATTGGGTCTGTCAAAGTACGGCTAACAAATGCCAAATAGACAGAAATGCAGTTTGATTTCATAATTTGTCTCCATATCCCAGTTACAGATTTTTCTGTGACATTTTACCTTTGGGCCTGATTAAGCAACTAGAAGAAGATTTAATTACATACAAAGCTCATGTCTCATCCAGGAACACCGAACGTGCTAGTTCAGATTTCATAAACTTGCCAAACACCCAACTTCTGGAAAAAAATTCTCTTTGGGTACACAACAGAGCTATGGAGACACTGTAGCCTGTCATGACCTCTGATCTAGGTGAATGAAACGTGTTTGAAAACTTGGATTTTTGCTTGTTTGGCAGACTATATCCCTCCTCCCCTGCAACTACTTCCTTATGATGCAAAAGTATTTTATCCACCTAACTAAACTCTGTTCAGAAGCTGCTCCCATGCCGTAGAAACTACCAGGTAGTAACAGGGGATACGGAGCCTCAGTAGTTGCTAGCATTAGTTCACGCAAATATAACAACTTCAAAGAGCATATCCAACAAGACAGGACTGCTGTGGTTATCAATTTTTTAAAGAGGGAATTTCAATGTGAATTTCAAACCCAGAATTATTTAAAAATTTAACATTTTTTTTTAATAAAGTAAATTCAGAACCAGTTACCTTGTTCTTCTGATAATCCTTAGGAGAAAAATACTTCAATGAGTTCTGCCAGTCACCATACCCAGCTTTGGGGCCTCAGCTTCTTAATATGACAAATAACAGTGTTCGTGGCTGCCTGGCTTTGGGCACTCTGAGCATACAGCCAAAGGCTGAGGTGCTTGAAATGTTTCCCAGTTTCTGAGACTCGGTCTCTGTCCTCAACACCTTTTAATGTCAAGTCCAAATGAGACTCGGAGGCTCTGGGTGGTTTCCAGAGGAGGAGCTCTGCCGCAGAGGCCTGGCGTGGGCCACGTCCTGGGGCAAGCTCAACATCCATCCAAACGCAACGACAGGCCCGGGAGCTCCTGCAGACCCCATCCTTCCCAAATCTAGAGATAGTCTGAGCCTGGAACCTACCAGAGGGATATCGTTTTGTCTGTTTTATGGGAACTTTGTACCTTAATGTTAAATTGTTTATTTTCATTAGTTAATGTTTATGGCTTCACTAACTGAACAGGATAATCTTTGGGAAGAGTAGTCAAATCTGTGCAGAATAAATCAACTGCTTTTGTGTATTTTTGATGTATGCACAACCAGAAATGTCAACTACATCATTGAAATAAAGCAGGTTATCTGAGGAAAAGTGTGGGAAAAAACGATCATTTTTTATGTATAGATGAAGAGCACTTTACCATGGCAATTCATTCATTTTGTATTTTTTTTCCTAAGATATGACCTCAAAGTATTCACATTTTTATATCAATTATAGCTGCTAACTGGAATGTATAGCAGACATTTTGCAAAGCATCTAATGTCATTGGTGCTGCAAAGAAGTTATATTAGATGTTTTGTAATGACATGAATGTGGTTAAGTTAAATGATTTTTTCAAAATAAATGAAGTGATGATTACCCTAGACAACTAAAATCCAACCTGAGGTTTTACTGCCCAATCTTGTATTTCCATCAAGAATTTGATTAAATTGAATGAAAATTAATTAACTAAGCATCTGTATCTTATTCTAGTCTTGAGGATATACGGTGAGCTTCCATTGACTAGATGGAAATGGCCTGTGTGCCTTTATAAATGACTTGATTATTTTGTGTTTGGAGTCTGGTCGTTCACAAGCAGCCAAGCCAAATTTCATCAAACACTGAAAACCAGCAATCTTTCTACACCAATAAATAATACATAAAAATGTAGCCTCAGGATCTCCGGAAGGACATTATTGAAGGCTCCCTTACAAGCAATGCACAGACACACACAAGGTCGATGAGACTGCTTATTGCTCGGAGTTGTAGTTTCAAACATTTTGGAGTCAAAGGCACACAATATGTGAAGTGGCACACAATATTAAAATGAAGAGAGTTACATGTTACAGTAAAAGTGGAAATGTGTTAAAATAGCCACCAAAGAGATGGAAATTTAAGATAATCTAATTATTGTCGGGGATATCTTTTAAAGCACATGGGGAATTTAATGGCACAGTACCCAACGACAGCATGAGCACTGCAGCTGGGTGGGCTTAAATCCCTCTTTGCTTTGGAAACCTTTCTGCAATGTGTCTTCTGATATTTTTCTTTTAATTTCCAGATATCTCAATATCACCAAACTCTTCACACATTGGAATCTCTGCAACAAGCAGAGTAATTAGCTAAACCTTGTCTGCTGATATACAGTATCAGTCTATAGATGTATTATTTGTATACACTTGTCTCTACATAGCCACAACCAAATGTGTTTCTATTCTATTGCAGAGGATAACATCAATAGTAGAGCATATATATACACACACACACACATATATACACACACACATATATATATTATCTATAAGCTTGAAATACTGTCCTGGAGAATTTTAGAGAAAGACAGACAGAAAGGAAGACAGAAAGAAAAAAAACAAAAAACCTTTCTTGCTAAAGACTTCCAAAAGCTGCCTTTTAACTGATGAACTGTACAAATCTCCAATAACATGACGATTTTTGTTTCAGTAGTTTCTCCAGGGATTCATCATTGATGAATTTGTTCTCACCAGAAAAGCTAAATCCTACTCATTTAAAGATAACAGTATCTTCCACTAAAACTGTCTCAATCCAGATATAAAAAAGCATTACCCTGCCAATAGAGAGCTGACAACATAATGAATCAACAATGAAACCTTAAGCCAGAAAAGCTTTAAGGTGAATAAGTCTGTTTTGATTATAATTTATTCATGGATCAATCTAAAGGTAATTGAGCGTATTATCAACTAAAAGAGGTGCTTGTTTCCTAATGGCAAGAAGTAGAGGGTATCTCTCATTTCATAGAGCTGTAATCATTATGGCAGCATTAGCAAGTAGCCCCTAATTGGAATGGGGGTGGATCAGGCTGTGAATAGAAAATCAAGACTTTATTTCTGATTTCTACACTGGTCTGTTGCAAGTCAAGGTGTTTGTCTCCATGCCATGGCGAAGGGTTGTTTATTTGGGAGCTGTCTCCTGCTAAAGGGCTGTATACTGTCCACTGTTATATGACCAGATTCGAGCTGGGACAGCTAGGTATCATCCTCAACCAAAAATAAGCGCACATAGTACTACTGTACCCACAGCGCCTGAGTGGCACTAAAGCACATCCTGCTGGAATTTGCTAATGAGATGGAGGATAAAGAAGATCACTAGAAAATAGTCATTTTCATAAATGGGATTTTCAGGGAGTAACTCTCATAAACTAAATGAAGAACTTATATACGCAATTACAAGGATCAGTGGCACATGGAAATTTGGGATAAATATCATTTATTTATGAAGCAACAAGGTTTAAAAATGCTGTTTCCCCATGGCTGGAGAATTTCTCATGTCAAATGCAGTATCATAATCCAACTTCTTTTATATTTGACTGTTGTCTCCACTCTGAGGCATGAAGATTCATTCTGTAAATTTCCCTCATGCACTTTTCACTTGTAAACAATTTTAAGCGACACACAGCCTTGTCCTTCACGTACCTGGAAGGGAAGCTAAATCGTCTGACTTGACAAACTTTTTCAGTCTTCATTCTTGTTCTTGTCTAGTTCCGCTATCTGCAGCAGAAATGTCTGCACTTGAAAAATACAGAGTCTGACACGCTGAATTGCTAAAGAAGAGTTAAAATTGCTCTAATGAAATATTATGTGCTGCATGTAGTACTGATGCATTAAACAAAGGCCCACATACTCTGTGGTTAGGTAAATGGCTGGGTAATAAATGGCTGGATAATTTTCTCACTGAAGCTTTGCTGTATAAATCACTAGTGTGTTTCAGAAATCAAACACAATGTTCATCTTACACTTCCTTCTCTATAGCTTGTATTTATCAATAGATTTTTCTCTGATGTTACTTAACCAGCAGCATTCCCTCAAGGAGGGACAGGAGAAAGGAAGAGAATATAAAATTTCTCAAAATGCCTGGAAAGGACATTAGAGGTGAACCACCTTCCCAGAGCTACCGGTGGTTGGAAGGTGCCTCTGGAGATCATGTGCTCCAAGCACTCCGCTGAGGGCAGCCCACCCAGAGCAGGCTGCTCAGGGCCGTGTCCCGGCACGTTTGGCAGAGGCTCCACACTGACCACAAGCCTCCCAGCCTGGTAGTTTCAACCTGTTTCCACTGCACCTCACTGCCCATCTCCATTTATCTAGTCCATGTGTCATCAGTTTGCCATGAGGGATGCTATGGAAACACTAGTGTCAGAAAGTCTTGCTAAAGATAAACAACATCCACTGCTCTGCTCACACTCAGCTTGGTGTAGTTCTCCTCCCAGAATACCCCTCTCTTCTGCAAACACGCAAAAACGTGGGGATTCCTCCCTGTGCTGCCTTTGGTAGGATTACGACTGCAAGGTTTCTCCTTGCCTTTATAAAACTGGGGAGATAAGGCACTGGTTGGGCAAATGCCAGGAGTGAACAGCCTGGGGAGGCGACTGAGCCCAGGGACAGCCTCGGAGCCAGTCAGAGCTGTGGAGACTGCAGCCGAGAGCGGACAGCGTGGAGAGGGCAGGAGGTGCAGCAGGACCCCAAAAGAGGGAGCATGGACAGAACGGCAATCAGATAAGGGAAAACTTAACATTGAAGCAAGCTAGATACCTGTTATAAGAATTTAAATCAGGCTGCTATGGGTCATTTTATACACCCTCAGCACAAGATTTTAGTAATGTCTGACCCCGGTTTTCACGTGAGAAACTTTCTATTCGATGTATAGTTTTCCAGAGAAAGCAGATTCAATTTTAATGTTTTCTCCAGTGTATTTTTCCAGTTTAATGTGTTAAAAATGGCTGCATAGGTCTAGAATCTTAAAACGTGCAGTAGGTGCTACGGCCTTGACTAAACACAGCATAACGCTTTCCATTGCAGCACGCTGCCTCCAGCCTCTTGGAGCTTTCACAATTTACTAACGTGGTTCCAACATTTCCACAGAGGCAGAAAACAAAGTCTTTGTACCAAACAACAGCCTTAGTAACAACAGCAAAATCTTGTCACAATGGCAGGAGAGCTCATGCTCTTTCTGGAAAAACAAAACAAAACAGTAAAGCCAAAAGTCTAAATTTGTTCCTCTGTATTATGTGCATAAAAATGCACATAATATGCACACATATTAATATTCATAGATATATGGAAAGAGTATTTTGCACAAGTACTTCTCACTAATCTCATAAACTGCTCAACTAATGAAAAACTAAACATGTCTGGCAGTGGAGGAAGTGAAGCTGTTAACGTTTGTTCTTTCAGATACTCTCGGTCTCCCAGGCAGTCCAAGCCCAGCTCCCGTCGCCGGCTGCAGCCGTCCCCGTGCTGGCCTGGCGAGGCCGGCGCTGGAAGGGGAGGGCCCGGGCAGGAAGGAGCAGCCCCGGGGCACCCGCGTCCAGCGCACGGAGCCGGCGGGACACGGCCCTCCAACCACCCCCACTGAGCAGAGTGTTTCTGGGGGCAGCACCAGCTGTGACAGCCCCCCGGCCAGCAGGAAAGAGCAGGGAGTCGGGCCCTTGTATTCACATGTGCTCCTAGAGCCACATCACAACTGCCATCACTGCCATCAGGGAAAGGGAATTGCTTCCAAAATACAGGGCGGAATTCAGTAATTCCTCAGAGAAAATTAAACTCTGCCTTCCAGTTATTTTGCTGTTTTTCCTTGGAACTGTATTTGCTTTGTAAACAGCGCTGTCTCGATAATCTATAGTTACTGCACATGCACTTGTTCCTGTAACCTCTGCTCCCTGCACTGCGTGTGCACATACCACTGCACTTTGTTATTCAGCTATTCCATCCGCTCTTTAAACCATGATTATTTAAAGCCTGTGAACTAACCCCCAGCCCTGCGGTACTTCTGAGACCAAAGGGAACATTAATGTGTATTCTAGGAAAACATATTGCTGTGACCTCACTGCGAGATATATGGTACATACTTGAGCGTGGAGCTAAAACCATTATTTGAAATAACAATTACTTCTTCTTTCATCCTTTTTGCACCACAGCTCAAAATTTTCTCTACTCGCTCAAAATCATGAACAAATTATTCTTCGCATTCTATCTCAAATGTTTGATTTTTAGCAACACATACTGAGTGATGGAAAAGATTTTAGGAATATAGATTTACTGTAGTGAGGCAAAAACTTGCATCCTACAAATGTATTGAAGTCCTTCTGTCATGAAATATTCATGAGTAAAACAAAAAAGGAGTTAATCTTTGAAGCAAACTTACACATTTGCAATCAAAAGCAAGATGACATAGATGATAAGGAAAATGTTACCTTCTGGGGTGAAGAAAGGAAGATCCTGATGCACATTACTGTGCTACTTCGGGAACATCTGGCAGTCTGTCACTTATTAGACAACAACATCTTCTCTAAACAGAAGAGACTTGAATTCATCAGGGATTCCTGTAGTACAGTATGTGCTTAACTTAAGTACCTGCTTTCTGTGATTTCCATAGATTATCATATTCATGACACGGCAGAGTGAAAGCATTCTTCTCACTCTAACTAGAACATGCAAAAGAAATTAAAAACACTGGCAGGCACTTTGTCTCCTGTTTGTTGGACATGTGAGGAAAGGACTTTCCACCCATTTATGCAGATGAAATCCTGCCAGCTAAATGGCAGCAGAGAAGTTGGTGCAATGTCTATTAATAAACACCAGCCAGGCTTGCAAATGAACCTGCACTCAAATGCTTTTAGGAAAAGAGCATCCATGGAGCTCTGGTGTTGGAAAACCTTTGTGCCAATAGTATTTGGTGATATGACTGTTACAGAAGTAAAAATACAGCAGGTTGCTATTCACATTTTCATCTGTGTATATATAGTGCAGTGTGTGCACATCCATACATTGAGCTTATGTGCTCATAGTATCAATGCAGTCAATTTTATGAAAAAAATGCAATTGCTAGGCACTTTTAACTGCTGCCTTCTCCAAGCTGCATGAGAATCGACATGTCCAGCTACCTCATCGAGCAACACTCTCTTTAAAATAAAAAAAAAAAAACCCACAACAATCCTAGAATCATCTATTTCTTCATATTTAAACATCCTCTTCTAGGTGCACATTTCCTGGGGAGACTGAACTTCAGCAGTACCTTAAGACTGCCATTTTTAAGGCCTTCTGAAGACGTCTCAGAGGTGCTAGTTAGAGCACCATAAGGAAAAATAAACTCTTCTTTAAGCGCCGCAGGCAGCACAGGTCTCCCTGCTGCTCCGGCCAGGGCTGCAGGGTGCTCGCTCCCGCTGCGCGCCTGTGCACGGCCCCGCACGGCACAGCCGCCGCACCCTGCACCACGCACACGCGCAAGCAGCGCGTACGCAGCAGCCCTGTGCACAAAGACATCCCTAAGTCTGCTCAGTTATTCCCAACTAAGTCACACACTGAAGGGAAGGGCAGATCAGGGAGAGAGGGCAGCTACATTTCAGCCTCTAGTGAAAAAGGTCTTTTTCACCATTGTTGAATGAGTTTTAGTCGCAAAGTTAGCTCTCAAATACTTCCTCTCGAGCACCTTCAAACCTTGCACTAGTCATAAGGATATATATGCTTTCCTCTCTTAAAAGCATGATTTGCTTTGCAGAAGCTCTGCAGATTTTTGCTTATCCTGTATTTTTGTTTGATGTACCTTTTGCATGGCAGCTCCAGATTTACTACTGACTTGCCTATACTGCAAGTAGCAAATCATTCCAATATATTTAGAATTAACCTCCACTTCTCTCTCGTAGATTACAGATCATATAACTATACGTATATTATTGCACTAAAAGATTACTTAAATGCAAACTATTGCTAATAATTCCTAAGTAAACCTTCTTCCACTTCAGATTCATTGTAATCCATCTTTTATGTCAGTACTTATCCTCCTTCTGCAGAGACTACAATGCTTTTCCTCATTCGTCTCTCCTACACAGTAATCCTTCCACCTCTATTTCACTCAATTCTAATTTAAATGTAAAATATTCAATACAGACAAAAGAGCTCTAGTCAGCTCTTGTGGTTAAGACCAAGGAGTCAACCATGCCTTTTAGAATCTCTAAACTAGACAACACTGTGATTTTTATCACCACCTCGATACTCTAAAACTCAGTGAATGTCATGCTAACGCTCCTCCTGTGAATACTTTGGGAATTTAATAGTAAGCGTTGCCACCTCTATACCTTCAAACCTCCTGCTTTAGCTGGTGACATGTGGGAAGTGAAAACACTAAGTGCATTTCTACGTGGAGTTCGGGTGTTCTGTTTTGAGTTGGGTCTTCCAACAGTTTCTCTGAGAACTGGACAAAATCAGCACATAAAAAGTGATATCAAAAAAAAAATACAGCTAGATTGTAAAATTGGAACTGTCCATTAAAAGGAAGTCATGCTGAAGAAGAAACTTATCATTCAAAGTTACTAATACTTTTTTACAGAACTGGAAAGAAATAAGTAATTGTTAAACTGTAAAAAAAAGAATATTATATCAAACTTATCAAGTTAATAAAACACCAGTCATTCACTGCAAAAGCTTCACTAAACTGCTATAAATGCTTTCTCTGTCACCATCGAGCAGCCAGGAGACATCAAAGTAGCAGATGCAGTGCAAGAAGCTAAGGCAGAGCAGCAGAAGGACGTGCAGTACAGCCAGGCTTGCAAGCCTCCCACAGGCCTCTCCCACATATTCATCTGCCTCTGGAACAGCTGATGGGAAACATCTAAGTCTAACAACTAAAGGATTATTATATTCTGAAAGTGACATTACAATAGTCATATATTTTAAAATGCTGAATTGATTAGATTTTCACTCAAGTCAGTCAGAAGAAGAATTTGCTTTTTAAAATCTAACATGCAAATCGTTTGACACGTAGATCACAGGCACAGCTCTGTACTTTTCAGAACTATCTTGCTTTCAATTGCTATAATAGCTGCAAAATGAGTTCTAAGCATCTTGTTACTACAAGACTTCCCTGATTTGTATGCACAGTTAAGCAGCTTGCAAGTATATGCAGTCAGTTTTCCTTCTTTGCTATTAAATATAGCCCAAAATCACATATTCCCCCAACAGGCCATCCACTTTTTCAGTGCTTATGTGCTCCTTGCATACGAACAACTGAGACTCGGAAACATTTCCTTTACATATTGCTTTGCACTAGGTACTCATTGAGCTATTTTGTGGATAGCAGGGATCAGTACGGCATAACTAACCATACCAACCGGATTTATGGAGAAACCCGTCTTGACCCTACAAGCTGCTATACGTGGCTAAACGTTAAGCACGTGCACAACGATCCTGGCTGAGGATCAGCCTCTGCGTCACGGCTTGTGAGGCAGCACCCACCTCTTTAGCCTTGTTTAATAAAAAACAGTCACGTCTTTGCACATTCTGCACTCAAATAACATCCCTCTCCAGGGATGAGACATCACAGAAGTCTTGCAGGTACTCAAAAACCTGTAGTATATTTCAAAATCATATCCTCATTTAAATAGCAAAGAATAGAATGATTTTTACTTGACACAATTAATCCAGGTGAAGTTATGCCAGATATTTACAGTGATTCACTCTACATCTGGAAAAAAAACCCCTATGGCTACTGCAACCATAAGACAAAAATGGAAACAAAATTTTCTCCTTAGCCCAGACTCTCTAAGGTAATGCAGTCTGCAACAGGGCTGCTGCTGCTACAAAGGTCGCAGACGACATAATTTATATTATTATAGGTAATCCATGTCTCTGCGTGCCTGACTCTCCTGCCAGGGGGCCGTGTGTGCTGATGGATGACGCTCCCGGGCTGAGCAAGGCAGCTCCCGAGCTCGCACTGTCTTTTGGGAAGCCTCTTCTCCGAGGCACAACTCGAGCGCAGGAAGGAAACCCTTCGCAGAGGCCGTGCGGCCAACTGCAGTGCAACGACGTGGGGCTCCGGCAAGGACGCTGCAGGGCCAGCTCGCAGCCACACAGGCAACGTGACCTTGCTGGTGATGCTCAGGGTTGTCCTCCCATGCCCGGGGCTGCTAGAAAGGGCCCACGCTGAGCTGCAGCTCTGCACCCTCAGGCTGCAGCCGGGCCCTGCTGCTCCTGTCTGGGGCTCGCTGCATGCACAGACAGATGCTGCTCTGGATCTGCAGCAAGCGCAAGAGTCTACTAGGAATGCAATGAGTTTTTATGTCTTTCTTTACTGCCAGACCTACGCTTGGCTCCTTGTAATAGGAGCACTCGACACATCTCAGTGCTCCCCCGTTTCTGGTAATCCTGGGAAGCTACAGCTGGTGTCGCGGAGCAGCTCTGAGAGACGCATGACCAAGTTGCTGCTTGGTGCTCTGGGGTCATCACTTGGACCCCACATTGTGCCATCTCCCTTACCTTCACAGCTCCTGTATTCAGGGGCTTCATCCTTCTCCATGACCAATGCGAACGGTGGCTCTGAGCCAACACCTCGGCCCCGCTCAGACAACTCCCTCAAGTTTCTTCTGCAGCTGCCACCTCTGACACATACTGGGTTTAAAAAATACTTATTTTGAACTTCCTTGTTTTCTCTGTTCCTGTTACGTTGTGGATCCTATATTCTTGTTGAGCTGTCCTCCTTTTTCAGGGGCAGCGGGGATGAAACTCTTGGCCCTTTCCTAGGTGTCTAAGAGCACACGTCACGGCAGGCTTGGCAGCGCTCCTTCGGGTGCCGCAGGGCTGCTGGTTCTCGCTCCTCTGTGAAACGCTCTCTGACAATTGCTGCTCACTTGGTGTTTGTGTAGTCTTCTGCTTCTAACCACAAGGCCCAAAGCTTTCACTTACAAACACAACTCTGGTGTCCCAGGCCGGACGCTCCTCCACTTAGCTGGTGCCTACAGAAGTCCTGCTGGAGGTGGTGCTGGAGCTGGCCTCGCTCACAGCAGAGCCTCACCAGCCTCGCTCCAGGCGCCATCGCACTCTCCGTTTATAGGCTCCAGCCTTGCATGGTGGCATATCTTGGTCAGCTCCCTTTTACGGACAAAGATTTCAGGGAATTACAGTAGTTATATTCCTTGTGCGGCTGTGTTCAGCAGTCACCTCAGGAGATTGCACGGAGCTGAAAGGCTTGGAAAAGGATTGCAAAATGGTTTATGAATCTTACTAATCTTCACACTGACTTACCCATTTTCAGGTAGCTCTATCCTGCCGTTTTTACTTTTTAGGGGCTGGGTAATAGCCTTTGGGAGGTCAGCAATTATCCCAATGCTCCAGGAGTCAAATGCAATTTCATCTCATTTTATTTCATTTTAGATTTATTGCCCTGGTCATTTCAAGCAGATAGATGAGATTGTAATCATGATCAGCTACAGCTTTTGCTATACTAGTTCTGCATCTATACAGCTACGGCAGTGATCCCAGCAAGCCCTGTTACTTCTTGCTGGTAGTGCTGGTACTCTTCTACCATAAGGTTGAACTCAAACTGCATTTCTTTTTCTGTATCCCCCAACTGATGGTCATAATGCTGGCCACGAAACCCCAACAATGCTGGGGTAATTATTTTCTTTTAATTGTGTATCTAATACACTTGCAAAAGTTTGAGTATTGCAACAGAAATTGGAAAACATGTTTTCACTCGCATTCTGCAATAAGCATTTTAATAATGCTTAGTTTAAATCGCTGAGGACTATGTGCATGTAAAGCTTGCTGCCTTCTCAGCAGTGGGCTTCCTGCTCATCTAACCTCTGGCTCTGAGGAACCTTAGGAATGACACTTACATCCTTCCTCCACTTGCCTTATTGCTTTTTCCTTTAGTGCAGAGGACATTCTATGAAGCACGGCGCTCTGGCTGCATTGCTGCATCCACTTCCAAATCTTGTGTGCCTAGAAGATACCTCAGACCTTTAAAATACCATGCAGATACTTACTAGGGGGGCCTTACAGGCTTATTGCCTATTTGAGCTAAGTTTTCTGGTTTTATGTGTGACATTTATGAATTGTTTGCCTCAGTTTTGACACACACTCTATTCACTCACTTGATTTAGTTAATTAGTGTATTTGTGTATTATCCATATATCTTGGTATTTTAGCCTGTCCAGTTTTTTGTTTTATTGCTCTGGTAACTTACACCATCCTGCTGGTGTTTTGATTGTCCCACTGTGTAATGTTAAGCTTATTTGCTTGCCTGCAGTTTTAGATTCCCACAAAATGCCAAGTCAGTCTCGGGTATCTAGCATTTACTGATGTTCAGTTGTCTAGCTGGCATTCAACCTCTTCTCTGCTTTTGTGCTGCTGCTCTAAGTTTGAAGCTCATGCTTGTGCAAATGGTACCAAAAGGTTATTTTTGCCCTTCTCTAGTACATTAAAGCCAGATATGTGCAAAAGCAATTTTTCTGAGTCAAGGTTTGGTTTTTGAGATGCTGTGCTTTTTCTGCTCGTTATTGTAAGCATGCTTTGGTGAAACAATATTCTTGCCAGGACACAGGATTTTATAAGGGGGAGGGGAAAGACCAGTAAGTTTTCATTCTCTGCTTTGCACTAATGGATTTATGATTACAGAATATTTTTCCCTGCCCATGCACACAGTTTCTGTCGTCTCTGCTGCCCGACGGTTGCCTCGGCTCGCTCGCTGCTTTTGCACATTAGCTCTGGCTGTAGCAAGGCTGCTGCATGAGCTCTCTGGGTGGCTCCGCACTAGTGTTTTGGTTCAGACTGGGGGTAGCTTTTGAAGTGAAACTCCTGATTATCCCCACATACCGTACTCTGGTTTTCACCGAAGAACAGTCTGAGAGGATTTTTTTTGGTTTTTGGAAATGAAACGTGAATGTGTGCTCCAGGAGTGCACCTAAAATGAGTTCCAGCTGCTAATGGGCATTTAGCCCATGAGACCAGAACACAGCTAGAACCCAGTGAAAATGCTCTGGACACATACAACGTGAACACCAGACTGCAGCATAAACAGTTTCACTCTACAGCCCCATCCCCATTTGTCTGCACTGCTTTTTAATGTAGACATAAGTTCTGACTGCTCTCGTTTCAATCACTGCATCTTTGTCCTACTGCCCGCATAAAACGAATTCATCCATGAGGATGCAAGAGATTCTTGAGTCAGCAACACTTAGGAGGACAGCGGGCTATTGCTTTTTTCCAGATCCTTTCCTGTTTATCCTTTAATTACATACCCACCACATCTTACTCTCATTATGCATATGTATTTTTATATTGCATTATCTTACATTATATTGTATTTTAGAGAGAGGATACTTTGGGAATGCTTCTAGAAATTCTCAGTGGTTTTCTTGATTGTGGAGCCTTAGACTGTGAGAGTTTTTCCCACTGCAAATTTTATGAACGTCCAAAATAGCTCATTTTTACATCCATCTGTCCATCTTTCACGCTCACTCACTACCATAATCATTGTTTTGTCTTTTTTTTTCCCCTCTTTTTATTTTGCAAGACTCGTTAGTCTATATCTACACCATTAAATCCGTGCGCCTGGGAATGTTCCCAGGCATAGGATCTTATTATCTATCCTAACAAAGTGTTACAACATTTTCTTGCACTGTTCTGGCTTGTGCCCACCGTCCCAGGCAATTCCTGGGCAGATCCTGGAAGCTGCCATGTTCCAGGAACATTCCCAGCAGACAGCCTGCCTGCAGCCAACCTGTTTTGGAGACTTACCGCTTCTGATCACAGACACAGACTCCTCTGTGCCAGTTGGCCTAATATCAAGGAATATTCCCAGGCATATTTAATTTGGAAGTATAGACACGTCTCTCCTTTCTCCAGTTTAGTGCCTACAGCTATCTGTTTACTTCAGATGTCGATACCTAGGCAGAGTGAATGTAATAGCCAAGTTTTATCCCTTTTACCACAAATGTTATTCTTTGTCAGTGAGGACCTTCTGGAACCAGAGTTTACAAAACTTAATAACTTAAAAAACTTACAACCATAAAAATTAGATCCTAATGTGAAATGAATTATCATAGATATCGCTGTAGTTTTTAACATTACAAACACCTCCCTTGTGTTTTCTGCAAAAATAGGAACAAACACAAACACAACTTAAAAAAACAAACAGAAAACTTCCAGAACCCAACAGTCTGAAATATATCTTAAAGCTAAGCTCGATTTATGTCCATACTGGCCCAGTTATGCCCTTAAAGAATTCCTCTATCTAGAGTAACTAAACACCACATACCATTCCTTTCAGACCCAGCAATTGGCCACTGTAGTTTTAACTAGGAAGCAAAGCAATATTGGGATGATACTAAACCTTGTTTCAGAAACTTTCTCTAGTTCTGCCTATAGACACACCATAAAATCATGGTATATTGACATTGCCTTCCTTTCTAAATGAAAGCACAGCTTTCAAAAACAACTGACGATAGTTTCTTCTGTGTGAACTCAGTTTATTGCTTATAATTTTCTACCAACCAAAAGCTTTTCCTTAAAAAAAATTTGCTTCAGAGTCTTTCACCCCTGCAAAAAAACAGTATATTTGTTTTTTTCACTGCTTTTTTTTTTGGTAACAATGAAATGTAATTCACACATACCAAATACTTGGCAGACTCCTGGTGGCAATACTGGCGTAGATTAGCCTGGACACCTATCCCCTCTCCTTGGGCACAGTAAGTACCTTGAGGATTCTGCTCTTAATGTCCTACTTTTTCTGAAAATAATACAAACTGAATAGGCACAGAATCAGTCTGGTCAAAAGAAACGGGAACTAATTTTAATTTCCCTCAGTATTTAATTAAGTTTCTGGAGTCTTCCTCTCGGTGATTCTGTTTCAGAAGATGAAACAAAATGGACACTATTTGCATTACTGTTTTTGTATTCCTGTCTTCTCCTGTAGAGATTTTATGTCACCTTTGTTACTAACCTGTCCCAGCACCATCGAATACCCACGGACACCCCCTATCTTGTGTGGTTCCTGAGTGCTCTCATTCTTATCCTTTGCTTATGGGCCAGGCTGATTTGGCTTGGTAACATTTCAGTACTTTCCTTCCTTAAAAAATAAAACCAGCCCCGACGCATTCTGCACAGAGAAGGCAAAACTAAGAAATGCCATTTACTCTTTCCGTGAAAGGCAAGGGGCAGGAACTGTGCTTTTTAAATCCCCTGGGAGCTTGTTTCACAGTGCTGGCCATGGCCCTAGGACACCTCAGTCACCCGAGGCACCGCATGACAAGAACGGTGCTGCTGCAAGCCCAGCCGGCCCGAGGAACGAGCAGAGCTGCCAAGCGCAGCCGTCGCCCCGGGGCTTTGCCTGGGCTGCGAGCGCCAGGGATCTTTGGTGCCGAGCTGCTGGGCATCGGAACGAGCTCCTGGGTCTGCTGTTCTGGACCTGGGATGACCCTCAGGGGCTTCCAGCAAAGCACGGAGTTGGGAAGGGAAAAGAAAGCAGAGGCCATAAGGGAGGTCAGTGCTTCATGCGAGGTGGAAGGCAGGTCTGCCTTTCGATGCGTACTGAACCTTGCAGCTGAGCTGCTGTGTAGGAAACGCCAGGAATTTGGCCTGGAGAAGGGAGGTTCGTGCCTACAGCCGTGTGCCTGCCTGAGCAGACAAGCTGCAGCAGTTCCTGCCTGCCAGCTCCTTCTAAGCGATGATCATGAATGCTGCTACTTTTCACCTTTCTTTTTCCTTCTTGGTAGATGGTAAATCACGGTAACAATAAATCCTCCTATATAAAGTCAAAGCAGAGCTAAAAACGAAATCAATGTTGCAATTTAAGTCTACCACCTTCACTGATGTTAATTTATACGCAAGCAGGAGGCTGTAGGTTTTCCCTGGAAAACAGACTAATTCCTTTCAAACATTTCCCGTGAAAACAAGGCCTGGAGACTCTGAGTTTCATGCTCTATTCCTTATACGTCTGAAAGGACCCCTGGAGTGAGATGAAGTAGAGCAGGTTTCAACCTTCAGCTGATATTTCTGGTTGCTGCGATAAAGGGGTGAGGAATAATTTAAAATGTCATCAGCTATAAACATCACAGTAAAACTTACAGTAGACTTTTTGAAGTCCTGAGTCCTTGTGCATGTAAGAGCTATCAGGGGACTGGATGAGATGGAAACTTTGGTCAAGCCAACTTCACAACTGGCCATGAAGATCACTGCTTTTCAAAAATGCCTTCAGCCCAGACAAACACCACAGTGTAAAATTCTGATCACCAACCACCTCTTTTGAGGTCCTACTTCTTGCAGCAGCCAGAACAAGGCTGCGTGGGCTGACAGGCTTTGCAGCAGCTTCATTCATGGCTCCTACTGAAACGTGTCCTTCCCTGCTTGTCCTCATGGACCACAAAGGACAACATCCAGTACAAGGACCTACCAAGGGCAGCCAGGAACAGCCCCTGCTCATTCACTGTAGGAGATAAAAAGCCTGGAATGTTTCGAATTTCTTTGTAATTATTTCTGGACGACTCTTTCCATAGGAAGTTCAAATACCTAGTTCTCCACCTGGCTTAGGGGGAAGGAAACACACCATTTTAAATGGAAATTTTGACTTCCAATATTTCTGTTCTGAAAAAAAAATGCAGGCAAGGTCAGCAGACCTTTCTACTGTCCATCTTTGCCTTCAGGATGGTGTGAGTAAACTACTCACTTCTAAACAAGAGCCTGCATACAGAATTACTGAGATCATTTCTGAGGGCTGTGAAACAACCTCTGAGATCAGTTGTGCTGTTTTCCCTGATGAACTTTCGGAGAAAAGTTCCAAGTTTTGGTTTGAAAATGATTTTCAGATTACTCAGACCAAACACCTGTCTGGGATATGGTCACTTCCATCACTGTATTATTACTTTAGTTATAACTCTGCTTAATTATTTAACATTTGAGTATGCCTGAGAAAAACTTACATTATGAACATATTTCCCTAGAAGCAACCAAAATATTTTCAAAATATAAACATCAGAATCAGTTTCATACTGATTGAGCTAAAACTAAGCAGTCTTTTCATTAACATATTAAAATTTATTCATTTAAGCAAACATTTACAAGTACTGTTAAAAAACTAAATTTTTCCATCTTAACTCTGAAGAAGAATTCTATCCCTCATGACTAGAAATGTCAAATAGAAACCAAAGGCAGTAAAATGAAGCCAGCCTAATATTTTAATGTAGTTGTTCAATAATTTCTATGCCTCTGCATTATTTTTCCTTCATTATGCTTTTATAATACTCTCATATAAACCTATAAAGCTTTACAGACCTTTTCCAATAGCGTATGGTGTGTGTTGTGATGGGAAGTACATTTATGAGATGAAAGACAAAAAGAAAATTAAAGTACCCTACTGGGACTTAGGCAGGGAGAGTTGACTATGGTTCTCTGCTGAGGATACAATTATCCACCCTACCTCTTTAATACTTGACTCTCCAAATTTCTTTGGAACTGGAGTACAGAATTATCTTGGTTTGGGCTAACAGAGCCATACGATTTCTCATATACTTGAAACTAAAAGCAAGTTGTATTGTGACACTGCCTTTCACCGCCACAGCTGAGTATCTCCTGGCTACAGGTATGAAGCTACCCTTAAATGAATGTAAAATGAATTTGACTGAATTAATATTCATTTCTCTACAGATGTGGAAGTAGATAGTCAATCTGCCGAGGTACTATTAAAGAATTTTTTTTTTTGCCATAGCCTGATTCAATTCCATTTTCTAAACGAACATCAGTCACTTGGAATGGGATCTAATACCAGAGGCTTGCTCGCCCTTGAACTAAACAGTTTTAATATTTCTGGTCCCAGTTCTCAGTTCTGGGTTTCCAAAGAGGGTCCAGCTGTCTCAACACGGCATACAGAGCCGCACTCCAAGGCACCTTGTCCCACTTCAGCCCTGCTCGGATCTCCCGCTGCTCCTGGCTCAGCCAGACCTGTACCTGCACCTCAGATGCCCCTGGAACTCGGGACGGCAACTCAGTGGGACTGTGTGAACTGCGAGTTCTCCTGGGGAGCTGCCGAGGGACCTCGGGGCTCTCAGCTGGGCACCAGCCGGTGCAGACTGCTGCAAAGTTAGTGCTCGGTTCTGCCCTAGAACATACGTTCCAATGGACTACGAACCAGTAGTCATACAGTCAAAGCACTTCATACAGCTGTGCCCTCCCAAACTGCCTTTGAGGAACTGCAGCCCTAAGGACACAGAGCAGATGAGGAGGAGATGGGTTTTAAAGTAGGTGTTTTCAGACTGCAGGTTCATCACTCCGATGTCACCATAAATACCTTGAAATGTACTTAGCACTATGGAGACTAAAATACCCCAGTGATAAATAAAACAGAAATAAAGTCAGTCCTACGGGAAAAAGAAGTGAGCGCTATCTGCTCCATCTGCTTTATCCTGGTAATGAAGGCCAAAATCCTGCAGCAGGTACAGAAGTCCATGCACGGACTAAGCACTGCCAGGTCAAAAGCCAATCTATGGCAAACTTGCTAATAAAAATGGTTTCAGTCTATCAAGTGGATGATTATGACCTCGTTGTGAGGAGAGATGGGGGAATTATGGAGTGCGAGGAATTAATTAGGTCTCTCCCATCGTCTCCAGAATGGGCGCTTGGCAAGACCATGCTCATTCCGTCCGGGTACTTTTTGTACATGTCGGTTACAAAAGGCACCCAGGTTACAGCCACCAAAGCATTCCTGGCACTTCCATTTTAGCAGGCACTTTTAGAGGCTTTGGAATGTCATTTATGCTAATGTAAATGCATGTAAGTTGTTTATAGCTTAGTGATAAATTTTTAGTAAAAGTGAAAACGTAGATATATTTACTCTTATAGAGTTTTGTGGGCTTACAGTGAGCTTTCTGGTTTTCAATTTGCAAATGGAAATTTTTGAAATGGACGCTTCAAAATGTCAGGAGTGCTCAGCATTTGAAAAAGGCTCAGTAAAGTCAATGAAAAAGTGTTGCTGAGCCTGGATTATATTTTTAGTCTGGGATTGGAAAAGATGCCATTTGGTGTATCTTTAATATTTTAAATGAGAGCATAACTATTCAGAAAATAGTAAGTAATGATTAGCATCTGGGACACAATGCTACATGCTGTAATGACAAGTAACTGGAAGACATAAAATTATAACAGATAGGCTCTAGAATTCAACTACTTCAAACTTCAAGGTCTTGAAGAAAGAAATATTTCAGTGTTATGCTTCTGGGTTTCCCATAAATCCAGATATTCTGTATAAAACAACAAGGTATTTTATAGCTTTTATGTATAAATAAATCAGCAACTTGGAAGAAATACAATGTAGTAATAGGAAAAAATGCATTAATTATTCCAAGTAGATAAACAGGAAAGAGACAAAATGATTAATAAAAGAACAGATATACCGAATGACATATCCTGACCAATATATGGGTTATGCAGTGACTTACACTGGATAGATCCAAATGTGACAATCAAACCTAGAGATGTGGCATAAAATACAAAAGGGAGCTATTTCATTAAAACTTGCCTGCTGAGTTGAATGAAGGACAAACAAGGTCTCAGCTAGGTGAGGATTAGAGCCACCATCTTAATAAGAGCTAGGGTAGGTGTCCTTAAACATCAGCCATCAGAGTACCTGAGTGCAATCAGCCTGAATGAGATCCCAGGAAATCAATAGAATTCTTCGCAGGCCCTTTCAAACTATTACAGAGACCCAACGTGCTCCCGAGCAGCAGATTACAGGCCAGCTGTAATTGCTCCCTGGAATGACCCAAACATGCTTGCAGGGCCCTAATGAATCCTGTGCAGGAGGAACAGGTCAGCAAGGAGCAGAAACCTCTTTCCTCAGTTCTCCCGTGGAGGAACGATGTGCCCAGCCCTTCCTGCTAGCGCCCTGCAGGTGCTGGGGGTGCATTTCCAACCCATTTGTCCATAAAAAACTCAGAAAGTCTGGCTGTGGAAACTCAGACATCCATCACCTGGATCAAAACTACAGAAGAATACAGAAAAATCTTCAAGGATTTCTTATAGCACTGAAAATAAAAGGAGTGAGGAAAGGACAAAATCACAATCTTAGTGTTTAGGCCAAGAGGGATTCCAATAGCAGGTTATCCGATGAGCTCCAGCAGTTGTGTGAGCGTCGTGCTGGGCGCGGGGCTTTGCGTGGAGCAGCGCGGGCGGGATTGGGCACCCCAGCGGCCAGGACATTCCCTCGGGAAGCCTGCGAGCCGGCACGCGCTCCCGGCAACCCCCGTGCTCTCCGGCGGCACCTTGCCAGAAGAGCCCATCCATTCCAGCTTTGAAAGTCCTCTTCCCTCTCATCTCAGCAACCCCACACGAAACCTCCATCATTTCTACAGAAGGGCTTTCCTTACAATCAGCATAATCTGTCTGCTAATTTTCCTAAACACCTTTTTTTTTTTTTCTTTTCAATTCAACCCGACAGTGTTAGCTGAATTCTCAGTCAACATCATAAAACTCCCCTCTCTCAGCTGATTACAAACTTCAAATATTTGTGAACCACAGAGTTCTTCACCTGTCATGTTTACACGCATCATTTAAACAGGACATATGGACACTCAGGAGTTTAAGTTTCTTTGGCCCCATAAATCAATCCTGTTAGATTCCTGGGACATTTGTGCATGTCACTACACTTAGGGCTCTGCTTAAAGGCCAAATCTATTCCTAAAACAACTAAGAGAGGTTGCTGTCTAGAAAATAAGTGAGAAAACATTAAGTCTCTCTCAAAACTAACACAAGAATAAAACTGTTCTTAGAATTCACTTTTTAGCCTGAAATGACTATTTAGTCTTCAGTCCAAGATCAATTGCACAGAAATTGTTTTGCACTTGCTTCACACTGAACGCCACGTCCTGCAGACCACTTTGGTATTTAAGGAGAAGGCTTTCCCAGGTCGGAACTTGAAGGGGACAGTGTTTCTTTCAGAGACATAGAGCCCAAGTATGCCCAAGAACCACTAAGTACATCTGTGACGAGTACCACAGACAAAATATGAACACATAAATAAAAGCAGGCTTAGCTAACAATACCTACACCTGTAGATGCATAAGAGACATTTCTGATTGCATAGATGTTTCTAAGCCATCTGGATATCTGTATAATATAGCCTGCGCTTTTGTATATCTTGTGTAACATCGAGCATTTTAGTGGTGCATAATGAACAACAGGATGTTTAGAAGCACTCCTTGGAAACATACAATATTGTTAATAAATGAGTTCTCTCACCAGGGTAGATTCTAGAGGAAGAATTTCATATCATCAGTTCTTAGACTAATAATTAGAGCTTCCATTTTGAAAGGCACAACCTTGCTTTCACAGATGCCATTTCCATCAAAATCTGCACTTACAAAATGAGGGAGAACAGTTTTGCACACACAGATTAATTGCTGGCACATTTGCTAGTGCTTAAACTGCCAACAATTTGCCACTAGTCACTACTGACCCAGGACTTTATTCCACGGGCAGCCAGTTAGGCGCTGTGGCTATGCCAAATCCCACAAACTGCAGGATCCTAAAAATCCCCAAGCTCTGTGAGCTTCACCTGACAATGAAAAATCCCTTCGGCAGTGAAAGCTGCTACAGAACTGAATTTGGGAAGAGCAGAAAGAGGGAGAGACAGAGAGACAGTAAGAGGAGACAGAAAGACTGATTTGCTCTCAATGAATATGAAAAAGCTGATCTCTGCCATTGAGGAAAATTCTTGCACCAGCGAGTGCTGAGTGATTGCGATGAGGAATGCTTTATCACCGAGATCCAGGCATCCTTTCCTATGGTGATTATTATTCCTGTCATGACCCTCTGGTCATCAAGCCACAGTGTCTTCTGTCATGAAACAACTATCCAATAAGGAATAATCTAGGAATAAGCCTGCAGCATAATATATTTTACTTGCTTATACACACAGCAGGAGTAGGAAAATCTTCTTTCTGTGAGCTATTACTTGCTCTAATCCACTTTGGAAAACAGCAGTATTTCCTTAATTTTGTAAAGCACGGAAACATATTTTTCACAGGGCACAGCAACCTGGACAGCTCAGGCCAGAGCTGAAAGCAAACCTGAAAGCTCTCACAGGTAGTGACAAATAGGCCAGCATCGTCACCAAACCCATGGCAGCACAAAAACTGTCAAACATTTCCATTAAAGCTTGACAAGGACACGTTAAGGCTGAATTGTGCACCAGTTTGCCTTTCATTTTAATTTTTTTATAGTCTTCTGCAAGGCCAAGGTCTTTCCTACACCCTGACGCCGCTCTTGGAGCAATAGCTTTGACAAACAGAGATAATATATGTTGCACAAAGCCCCAGCGAATGGCATGTGCCACCTAGCAGCACTAGCTCTGTTTCATTCCTGTAAGCTCGAACAATGTTAAATTCTTCAGAACAGATTTTTCGTAATCTAAAATGTCGTAACACCATCACTGTCCATATTAGAATTACCCAACTATGAAATTCAGCAGAACAGATGAAGCTTCCCGGTGCAATCTCCCCTCTGTTCAGGATCGGCGCTCCGGGAAAGGGGCTCCCCTTGCAGCAGCCCAGCCGGAGAGCTCACGCAGCCGGGGCTGACACCCCTGCTCGACGCGCGGGCACGAGAAGTCAGCTCTGGACATGCAGACCAAATCTTTCCCTTTTTTTTCTAACCCTTATTTATCCTTATTTTTATTCTTATTGCTTATGCAGACCATCTAACAAATGGACTATTCTGAATGGTTTTTTCCGACTAGCAAGCTAACAAATACAACAATACGTATACAATGGTACAGAATAAAAAATTAATGGTGTTGGAGAAGGATGATGCACAGAGACATTATGCGTGACACTGGGGAGGAAGAAGGGGTAAGTGTGCATGGTTAATATGAAAAGATGTCAAAAAAAATGAAGCATAATAATAGTGCAATTTATCCTTGCTAAACGTACTGCACTGTGCTATAATTAAATATGAAAACCTAAATTTATCTCTATGTTCAGCTGTCATTAACTTAACAGGGAGTGCACATGTTCTAATCTAATGGCTGATTTTTTTTCTCCATGTGTAGCATATTAAAATGTATATTAGCCTCAAGGTGCATAAACACAAAATAATAGACCAAAGGTTTTGGCCCGTGGAGAAAAAAATCCATGCTCAAAGGCCGTCAAGTAGCTGGTGATGCAGGGGAGACACTCACTTAGCCTCATTAAGCCAAAGCTCTCTTTTGCTTGTCTTTTGTTCTGCATGACAGCAGCCTCTTTGTTGTATAATAATTCATTCCAAGTTCGTTCCAAGCTACCGAAACTGGTGAACTGTGGCCATTTTAATGAGCAGGATTGGTGGTATGCATAATCTGGAAGCCATGTGGACCAGGCAATCACAGAGCACTGCAGCCAGCAAAATGAGATACTGTCGAAATCACAAATTTGTCAAGTTGTTTTTGGACAGGGTATTATAATAAGCACTAAAATATGCATCTTATTACTCTGCATCTGCCAGTCAAAGATCACTGTAATGAATGCATGCTGCAGGGTATGACCAGGCTGGCTTCCTAAGTAAAACAAACTGCAGAGTACAAAAAAAGAATTATGTATTTTTGGCAGTGCCTGGATTTTTTTTTTTAATCTTTTGCATCAGGAGTGGGATTTTCCTGGCTTGATGTCCGCTGCCAGCAGCGAGCGCACTAAACCCGCCACAGCCCAGGAGTTAACTGGAATACAGTGTTTCTTAATGGCCACATTTCCTGGCTGTGAATTCCAAACTTAAAACTCGATGCTTAAAGCAAATTCAGCATACAGTACATATAAAACCCACAAAGATTAAACCACTTTAAATCCACTTTAATAATCCTAGTTCCTTCTGTTTTACCCATTTCTACTGCAAATGGCTTCACCGTCAGGGAAGACGCATTTTATGTAACAACCTGCGGTTTCAGTAAGAAGCAGCACTGTAGATAATCACAACATAAACCTCCATAATAGACTAGTTAGGAGGAAAATATAACGTTAGCGAGGCGGTACTTTCCAAAGCAGTTAGGGCAGGGTTTGCCCATCGCTGCTCCTGGCTCGGGAGCACCGCAAGGCGCGTTGGTGGCTGCTGGGGAGAGCCTGGCTGCCTGCGGAGCAGGGGACAGACAGACCCTCCGCAGGACAAAGGGTTCTGAGCTGACTGCAGCGCTGCTTCAGACATGCTTCAGCAGAGCCTTGCTTATTTATTTAATTTGTATCAGCTTCATTTTAATCCCATACAGCAACAGTCCCTGAGCACGCCAGTGAGAGTCCCTGCAGCCCCCTAGACAAGATGTGTCCCTGGGCACGGCCTGGCCGGTGTGGAAAGGGACCAGGCAGCCTCGAGGCTTGGGTCTTCCCCTCTGACTCTTCCTCAGAGGGAAGAGGAGAAATTCATGGGAATGGGGGGAAATGGTTTTTTTTTCACCCACATTCACAGCTGCCTTTGGGTTATCCTTATTGCAGTCTGTGAAGGCCAGCTCATGAGGTGGTCCCGATTTCTGGCCATGGTCAGGGATACTGCTAGTCCTGCCTCCTCTGAGCGCCGGTGGAGCCAGGCGTTACCGTATGGGACTCTTCAGTCCCAACAACAGTTTACAAGAAGCACTTCCAAACATGAGGGGTGGAAACTGCTGCTCAGTGAAGTCAATCAGAAGCCTTGAAAAATCTGAATGCACCCGAAACTTGCGGCACAGGTTATGTGGCATTATTGCATGGCTGCTGTGGCACTACTGCATGGTTGGGAGTTTCAGATTTATTTAATAGAAGAGCTCATTTAATATTTTAGATGAAATTTCCACAGTTTTTTTTTTTTTTTTTTTTTTTTTTTTTTTAGCTCTGCCATATAAAAAGCAATTCAGATTTGACCACTATCAAGTTAGAATTCAGCAAGTTTGTACTGATCACAAGACTCATCTTTTAGTAAAAACATTTGAAGGAAATGCACTTTTTAGCTTAAATGGGAAGTCCATGCATTCAGAAAACTAAACAGGCAGTTGGCTAACATTAAGATGACAAGAATTTTCAAGTCCGTACACCAGACAGTTTTCAACACTCACGGCATCTGTCTGCGTGCTGGAGCAAAACACCCACTATCGATATGCTTTTCTCAGGTATAGTCTTAACACGTCCCTTAGAGCACACTCTTTACACTTCAGGAGGTTTAGCTCTCAAAGACATTTGTTTTGCTTTTTGAACATTGATGATGTTCAAAACATTGATGATTACATATTTATTTCTTCCTATGAACCCCTACCTGACAACTGAGTACACTATGATTATTATTATTACACTTAATCTTATTAATAATGTTTAGCTAACTGGACATATGCAGGTCACTGTATTAAGTAGGACTTTTACAGCTTACATTAGGTGGAAATTCTGTAAAGAAACTTACTCTACCACTTCTCTTACGAGCAGCTGACACCAGTGTATTTCTTGGACATAATTACTTCAGCTCTCGGGGGTGAGATCAGTGAGCAACTAATGAAAGATTCCTGTAATAAATGGCCAGGATAAGACAGTGACTACACAAAGGAGACCAAATTGCACCTGTGGGAAATACTGCACCTTGTCTAGATCCTGGATGAGAACAGACTCCTCTTTATCACTGACTTTAATGCATCTGCCTGAAAAACTCAGGAATGTTATTTTAAGTCAGTTATGTTAATTTTGGCTTATAAGCATACTTAACTGTTCTCACACTTTCTTTTGCAGAGACTGGAGTAGCTTTGGGCTGTGAGGGCAGGCCTCACATCTTAACTGTCTGCCTGATGGCACCATGCACTAGCCCCTGCTCCTAAACCCACACTGAGCTAAGGGTGCCTTTATGAAGGTTCTTCCTTAAGGGATTTAGTGAGAGAGCAGTGTGGTGTCACCACTGCCTTGCTGTTCTCTCATCTTGGTGCCTATACTTGCAAACTAAGATTATACTTAGGACAAGTTGAGAAGGTTTATTGCATGCATTTAATGGAAAGGTGATTCAGAGCTGATTTTAATGACAGCCATTTGTGTCATGGCTTCAAATGCCTCCCACAAAGTCCTCGCACAGAAAAACAAAACAGAACACCCAAACAAACAAAACAAGCCATTGAAAAGGAAAGAGGAAGGCAGTAGACGATGTCCATCTCTGTGAGTCTGAGGCAGCACCTATGCTAGGTCTTCCTTTAAAGTGGTTATAGATAAAGCGGTAACTAGAATAAAGAATGAATAAAACTGGCCGAGCTATGCCAGCACCTAATGACTGGAATCTGTGACTGAAGTTACCATTTCTAAGGGGAAATCTCACTGATATTAAAGGTACGGAAGTATTAAAGGTCACATCTTGGATAATAGTAAGCATAGGCTCCAGTAGTAACCATTGCACTCGTTAAAGGGAAAAAAGCTAGCTTTATTGAAAAGACTATCAGAAAACATCTGTTGGCTGTATCAAATATAATAAATTTAGGGTCTATACAACAAAAAACACATTTTGCAATGCTGAAAAACATCAAAATAGCACCTAAGTTTCCAAAATATTTCCCAGTGCTATGCTGCTTCTCACCAGTTAAGCAATATAAATTATCAGATGAAAGTATAATGTTCATTAAAGCAGAAGTATGAGCCGATACTGATCAACCGGATACTCATTTTTCTTAGGTAAAAGTAGATATTAGCTTCTTCTGAAAGTGTTTCCTATATCACACTATTCTTAGCATTCTCTCTATTCAGGACGGAATTTACTGCGATGCACTTAACACCTCACAGTGAGAAGTGCTCGGTTTGTCATACAACATACCTGCTTGTCCGGCAGGACGGCCTCAGCCGCGTGTCAGGGCACCACCATGGAGACGGGGGCACTTTCATTTTACTCTTGTCGTCTAATAAATACTACAGGATCTGATGGCAACACCCTACTTGGTTGGCCATCTGCTTGATATTGAAACCAGCACAAGAAATGAATTACCAATAGGGTAATGGACCAATATATATAATTACAGATGTTAATATTCAAAACTGTACTATTGATCAAAATAGATGTTATCATGAATATACTTAGCTAGGTATATGATCAGCCCTAACACTGTACTATATCAAAGAATGGGAAAGATTTAATGAATTTATATGTAATCATAAGGCAAGTGGCTCTTGATGCACTTGAAAATTATTCTTATCCCTCAGTCGCTTTCCATTAATTTGTCATTACTCTGAACTTTTTGTCTCTATGAGTCCATATAAAAATCAATAGGAATTTTGTCACTTGAAAACTGGGGATACTGATTCCTTTACATTTTTATATTCACTGCACCAAAACAGGTCACTGTGAAATTAGCATCTTAACCTCTTTTTTTTTTTTTTTGAATAGAAAACCTCAGTAGTACTCCTTGCTTAGCTTCTTTCATGGTCTTACTGAAGCAACTGCATTTCACCTCACAGCAGTAACTTGGCCTGCTCATTGTAAGTTTTCAGAGCCGGAAAGCAGGATTTTGGCTATCATACTTTTGTCTGTGTATAACATGAACATTGCAGTGCATTACTTGTATCAATAGAAATGTATATATCACATCAACAGGCTACCTTCTCAAAACAGAGATTGAGGATGTGGTTTTCCAGATAATTTATTTTAGAAAGAGAATCACATGAGTGCTTTATGACTTACTGCCAAGCATATTAGATACTTGTATTTGAATCCAGATGAACTTTCAGTACTTAACTGAATTTGGTAAGTATAAGTACATGAAATCCAATACTGATAATAATTTATGAAGGTAAGAATACTGATTCCTATAATATTGCTAACTTAGTTTATGATAACATAATTAGTTACACTAATAACACTGCTTAGGCACAGTCTTGCTAATTATGATATTATAAATATTAATGATATCAAGCCTTTGTATTTGATTGCCTCTAGTAGAGTCATTTATCACGGTATTTGCTTTTACCCATGTTGTATTACTTTTTCTTCCTTTTCCTTTTATGTTTATTCTTGGACACTTAGTTGTCCTGAGCTTCGGCCTAAAACATATCACTACCTTAACAATGGTGCAGCCTGGTTAACTTCATATTTTATCATCTAGTAGCAATGACTCAACGATACAATTCCATGTTAAGGGCAATCAAGTGCACAATCAGTTATATTCTATATGTCTCGTTCCTTCTAAATATCTAACAGAGCCAGCCAGACTATATTACACAGGGCTTTGTTTTTCATGTGACCGGTTTCAAGATAAGATTCCTTTGAATTATTAAATGCTTCCTTAAAGCATCTTTTCACACTACCTTTTTAAAGTTAATTATTGATGTAGTGACAAGCCAAAAAGATTAAGAGTTTTTTTTTTCTCATTCAAAGAACATGAGAAACATGTTACAGTGGTTGTCTGTTTAGCAAAATACAAATGTAATACAAAGACAGAACACTGAATGCAGCTTTAAGGAAGAAGTGCTAAAAACATCTGTTACGTGAGCTGTAAATGCCATGTTTATTTCTACAGATGCTAAAGAAAAGAAGTTTGGATACAACCCTTTGAGCCTGGCTTAACTGCTTAACATAAGTAGATGAAAATGAAACTGGTTATATCTTATTTTGTTTTTAAGCAGTGCCTTATTCAGAGCTTTAGGAATGGGATTGTCTTTTCACCTGGAAGATAACGCTATAATTTTCAGAGCTCCACAGAGAGCAACAACAATACAGGAGTCCCTAATCTCTTACTAAAACCAACTCCAGTCATCAACAACGATAATCAGAGATTTGGAGGCACCTGACACGCCAAATCCTATTCTTTTGTAATTCTTTACCTTTTACAACATTTTCAACAGTGTTATATCAGATTTTTAGAAGGATAATCAATAGGCAAGATGTACAAGTGAAATCAGTCTTCAAAGTGATCCCCTCTTGTAACTAGAAACAAAAGCTCAGGCTCCCTGCTCTACAGATATTTTGCTTAGAGCAGCAGGCAGCAGGGCATCAGCTGGAAGCCAGTTACATCTCCCTGCTCCTTGCTGTGGATCAGCAGGTGCCCTGGTGCAGGCATGAACAGTGCTGGGGCTGCTGGCATCTACTGCATCCGGCAAAAATCTCCAGACTTTGTGTGGCAGGGAATTACTGGAGCACTGCAGACAGATGGTTCAGGGATTGCTGTTTTAGAGACACCAGTGCTTCACTACAGACTACCTACATCTAAATAAGATTACCAAATATAGCAAATTATTCAGTGTCACTGTTCCTCATCTGCAGTATCCCTGCTTCACAGAGGGGTTTGGGAGCCAACATACATGAAAGACCTTGAGATGTTCAGATGCAATGATCTTAGCATCACTCCTACCTGAGCTAGAGTCCCAGCTAACAGCTTAGCTGTGCCAAAAGCTGTCTCAGCTGGTCAGATCTAGTGCTGAGAGGTTTTTTGTATCTCCAGAATGTTGTATCACAGCTAGATGCTCATCCTGGAGCATCTGGCACAATATTAATATCAATGTGAATCAACACAAGTCCCATTAAAACAAGCAGTATCAGAACTTGTTGCATTTGTAATTTTACATTATGCACTGTTTTTAAAGACATGCCATTACAAATAAAGTAGAGAGCTCATATGTATAGCAAAAAGCCAATTCGATATCAAGCAATTGCTAGTATGTTTTCTCAAGATGCCCTCAGATACTTGTTACTATCCAGAGAAAAAAAGACTTGGTGATTAATTTTGGCAACTGCAGAGCTTAACCAAGGTAATTAGGAGAAACTGCACAGCATAATTATGCAGTCTATGTCAAAGCCATATAACACACAGTCATTACACATGGATGGCAATGAAATAACATACCTTTCCCATCAGATCAACAATTCTAGGTACTGGTTTTCCTTTCTGATGGCGCATGGTAGCAGGACTCTGTCCATTCCAGTCTTCAAGTTCCTCAATACTTTTCAGGTAAAGGAGGGCTCTCAGTCCAGTACAGTAGTCATCAATAACAGTGAAATCTTGATTCTGGATTGCACTGCACACCTATAAAATGAAGTTCAGTTGTCAGCAACATTTTGGCAGAGGAGCACGTGAAGTCAGTATGCTCTTCAGGCTCACTGATCTCCAGCTGACCTTCCCTGTAAATTTACTAGGAAAGAACTACAAGAATTCAAGATGCTAATTGGCTGCTTGATCCTACGTCACGTCAGCCCTCAGTGCAGTTCAGAAAAATACGGACTGAGTAACAGCAGTTACACCTAGGCTTCTGCATTGTGAAGTCCATACAGAAGCAGACCTGCAGGCTGAGCCTCAGGCATGATGACGCTGTGTGCCTTCCTGGGCCCAGGTGCCAAGCAGAACAAGTTTGCTGGTGGCAAACTGCCAGCCATGCTCTTGTAATGTCTGCTCTGTTAGGGAAGCACTGGTTTATCCAGCTGGGCCCCGGTCAAGCAAATCACAGAATGGTTGAGCTTGGAAGTGATCTGGAGATCAGCTAGTCCAACTCCCCTGCTCAAGCAGGGTCATCCAAAGCACATTGCCCAGGACTCTGCTCAGATGGCTTTGAAGTATCTCGAAGCCACAAATTGTCTCAGTAACCTGTTTGAGGGTTTACCATTACACAAAAAAAAGCTCTTTTCTTATATTCGTAGTGATATCCTGAAGTGATTTCAATTTGTCCCGTTGCTGGACACCGCCGAGCCGGGGTGAGCGCTGTTGCGCACAGAGCAGCAGTGACCCTCTCCTGGCGATTGCTGCTTGCTGCTCAGTGCCAGCCCTCGGCTGCGCTGCGAGCACAGAGCGCAGCCCGGCTTCAGCAACGCACGGAGCAGCGAGCCCGGCTCTGCAGAGCTCACCGTGCAGGAACAGAGCTATGCACGGCAGACACTGTCCTGGCCACTAATCCCGGTTTGGCCAGGCAGCTTGTGGACCGCAGGCCAAACTTAAACCCCAGTATGGCCCCGAACAACTGACAACATGTGAATAAACAATCACACTCTTCTCTGAACCCCTTCTCGCTAGACAACCCCTAATCATCCACCACTACCTGGGTGGAGGGTTGGTTGATTACCATTAATTGTCCCTGGAAATGCTCTGAAACTCCAGATTTGCCAGTGCTTTCAGCTTCTGATACAGCTTTTATTCCAAAAACTAAAAACAGTCATGCTCTTATGATACATTTTCGCACACACGTTACGAACACAGGAATGAAAGGGCTATTTCAGAACAAAATATGTGCATGTGCACAAACACATGCAAACTCCCTGGACATCAAAACACACCTCATAAATCATAACTGATATCAGCATGTAAAATTAATTGTTTTGCACATTTCAGAAATGATAACACAAACCTCAGGTTTAAAGAAAGATACCCTTTACTTTGTAAAATACCATACACTACACCTATACAAAGGAAAACCAAGGACTAACTATAAAATACATATAAGAACATTTTCTATGCAGTACATTTGCATAACAAAATCTGTTTCTCTGGAGAAGCAGTGTGAGCATTAATTAGATCTGTTACGCTTTCCATAGACCTCAAGACTTTTTTTTTTTTCTCCAAAAGCATTACAGAGACCTTCATAATAATTTCCTTTACAGGTAATTTAATTACAAATTTCAACTGATGCTTATTTAAACCTCTTTGTTCATAAAAGCATTCTATATTTTTTTTTAGTGCATAGGTAACACATTAACTACTCTTAAAACATATATATAAAGCCTGTAAAAAATACAGTTAAAAGCAACGTCATCTCACTTGAAACAAGTTCAGGTGCCGTTGTCAAAATCATGGAATATTTTGACAGGATGTATATACATGAGATACATTGGAGGATACCTGTAATAACCTTATAAATAAAGAGGCTTTTACTGTTTTCATCTTATGGCGCAGTGTTATGAACCGCAATAATACAAAACTGTGCAGAAGATGGTATCACACTAAGACACCCAGGGATCAAATCCCAGCTCTGTGTTTCACTCCTTGGCTTCCCTGGGAATCCAGGTAACTCCAGAACTAAAGGCAAAATGCAATTTTTTAACAATGTAAATCACTGCACTAAAGAAAAACACTAAGAAAGACAAAAAATTTAAAACGGAATTAGCAAGTGTTTTAAGATGATTCTTCTCTTCTGTAGGAGCCACATGACTATGGTGCCCAGTGTTGCAGTAATTACCCACAAGCACAACTTCCACTGTGCAAAAACCAGGCCCGGTTTCATTTTCATGGATCTTTCTTAGAGCATGAGAGAATCAAGCATTAATATGTAGAAAGCCACAGAAACAGTTCTGCCATGTTTCCAGCAGATTTGAAGGCATACAGAACTGAGAAACACCATGTTCGGGACGTGTCGGATGGCCATATTTGGATTGTAGCTTTACAGGATCTTCCACAAGTCAAGTGCAACAAGCTTTGCTGCCCTTTAGATGGGGCTGAACAAAGTGAAGGCAGAAGGTCCTGTGTCCCATGAGCAGTGGCAATTCCTACACCACAGAGCCTGCTCTGTGTTTTTAACAACCCTGATGTCTTTAACATCCCACCTGGCTGCCTCTACATCACCAGTTTGAAGGGTATCACACTCTCTTTGCAGCCCCAGAACAGGGGCAGGGCAGCAGAGCAAGTGAGAGCCAAACTAAGAAGCACAGGCAACTGAACCAACGTGTCCCAGCGTCACCACTGCTCTCCCTGCCAGCCGCCCTGGGAACAGACCTGCTTCCCACCCTTATAAAGCTGCATGTTCGATACTGCCTTCTCCTGGTATCTTATTTCACTGGCAGGAAAGGAAGAACAGTCCAGTTGTGGATTTAAAATTAAAAATTTAAGATTTAAAAAGATTTAAAATGGAACAACCATTGATTGCTACTTCTTAGCATTTAATGTCTTATTAAAGCACCTCAGCAGAAGATAAATGCAAGCAGCTGTTGTCACTGTCCTGGGCACCCCATGGAGAAGCAGCACGAATCACCACTGCCTTCCTGGGCATCAAGCTTTTAATGGTCAAACACTGAAATCTGCTTCCCTTCTGACACCAAAACCAAAGCCTAAGCCTGAGTACAATTCATAACAGTTGCCCTGGACCACAGCAGAAGTCTGTGGCCATCAGAAGCTGCTTATGAAAGAGCATCAGAGCAAGAGCAGAGCAGCGCCTGCCTGATGGATCGGTGCTTCTGGCCAGCAGCGGTGCTGGGGTGTCACATGCCAGCGACAGCGCCTGTTTAATATCCCCTGCGCTGACATAGTCTAGGTGAATCAATTACAGCAGTGAATTAGCATTCAGCAGTGCGCTGACCCAAGCTTTCACCTGCAACATTTAAGCAGAACGTAGCGTTTTCTTCACTGGAAGATGAAAAACAGGCGCTGTGAGCAATCTATGGGACACACAGTGAGGTCAAGATGAGAATGAAGTTGTCAATTGCCAACCACGTTTGAATTTGCCTCTAGTTTTGAACTAGAATTTGGGCTAGAAGAGAATGACTTTTTCTCCTGTTTACAAAGCTAACATTATTCACATTTTGCTTCTATACAGGGAGAGCATATTGCACAAGCTTGACTTTACTGCATTGCCAGACTATGCTACTGCCTTGGCAGTGTAACTGGGCCAATTCCTTTTTAACACCCGACCTCCCCCTTTTCCAGCAGATCCAGATTCCTTGCTCCATTGCTGCAATTGCCCCTCATCCTACAAGAGACAAGCAGGCCAGCATGTTATACACAATCAACATTACACTCTTAATACTCTGAGATATAAAACTGCTCCTCATAAGTTACAATCTTAATGTTTACGGACGTGTCTGAGGTCCTAAAAGACACAGTGCCTGCTTTGCTGCTGGTAAATCAAACATACACCGTATAAGCTCACTAGAGTCTGGGGACGTGAAATGAATCACAGGCTTAAGCTCTAAGCAAAACTGCTCTGCACAATGCAGCAACAGGAGGAGCACTACTCAAAGATCTTCACTGCTGCCTTGCATAAGAAATGACCTATCTACTCTGTTGCTAAATAAACATAAAGACTGTCTCGCTTTGCCAAAGGATCTAGAGCCATTGCAAATGGAAGAACCGAAGTAAATTGTCAGCACATTATTATTGTATAAAAAGGAATTTTTACAGGTTACATAAATGTTTTTGATCATTCAGATCCACTTGAAACTTTTAAATTTACATATTATGAAAACTTATGAGTGACACGTATTGCCAATGTGTTATAAAATACTGCAAACGCCTTTGCTGTCTTTTAGCTGAATCATCACGCAGCAATCGTGCCAACTTCTGAAGCCTTCCCTGAGACAAATCTTGCACAGCAGCCACAGAGCTCTGCCTGTGGGAGAACCCTGCCCACCCGCAGGGCTGCCAGGCGCAGCGGGAGACGCCGGCCCCTCGCGTTGCTTTTGGTTTGCTCGCCGAGGAGATGGCTGCGGAGCCGGCCCCAGCCCCGGCGTCTCATGACCTGTGCTGTGCACAGACAACCCTGAGGCTGGAAAAGTCTGAGGTTCTTCCAATTAACTGGATCACTCACTGAGCAATTCCAGTTCAATGCTGTCCCTGCATCTTCCCTTTGGAATATTTGCAGGATTCTGTAGAAGAGAGTATACTGAAATGCTGGAAAGCTGAAAACATGCATTCTCCTTCAGTCCCTATCCCCTCTCTTACTCCTGGAACTTCAGGTTTTACCTTCTTCATATGACGCTCAGAATTGTCTGGTAAAACATGGAAAAGTGGAAAAGTGATGGTAGAGGAGATGGTACCCCAAATGAACACGAGCTGCCACCTGCATCCTTCCTGTTGCCTCAGCACAAGGGACTCAAAGCAGATCAAGACATACTCCTATGGACTCTTCCCTATGCTACATCCAACAAGCAAGAGGGCCGCCTGTGACATACCTACTGCTACCGCTATCGGTGCTAACAGCTGGAGCAGGTCACGGAGTCTGGCCTGCTCTGTTTTGTAACATGCTGCTTTCCAACTCTTCTCGGGGTAATTAGATCTAGGAGGATGTGGCTGCTGCAGTGCCTGGCAGCAGTTGCACGCCTGTCCTCAGCCACAAATCACTGCTGAAACTCTGTGCCAACCATGAACTCATGGCAGTTAGCTTAGGAGACAATAGCTTGGAGAAAAAATATTTATTCTCCTCCCAGATATGTGTGTTTCTGTCTTCAAAACATGGGTGTAAAATAATTGCCAACTTTCTGAAAACAGAACCAGCAGTATGGAGGCAGATGGGTGGTAGAGATATGCAGTCTAGAAGTAAGAAGATTGATGGGTATATATTTGTATACACAAACGCAAATCACATAGCTTGACTGTTCTACTATATTAGTTTCCATTTGTTGTAACTGTACAACATCAAAGCAGTGATGTCCTCATATATTGCATTTAGTGGTAATGTAACGGACTACCAAAAAAAAAAAAAAAAAGAAAAAACCACAAAATCAAAGTGAGAGTTTCTAAGTAGTTTCCTGGCAATTGAGACAGCAGGCTCTTTCATCTGTGCTGTAACTGTGGCAGTGCATTGATTTAAACTCCTTCTGAGATTTCAAATGCTTTTATATTCTTAGGTCTCCCTGACTGCTGTCTTTTTGCTTTTTTTTTTTTTTTTTTTTCCTTCAAATGATAAAATTCTAGCATTTAGCAGAATGCCATCTTGCTTCCCCCAAAGACAGAGACTTATTTTGGCTTTAGTTCTAAACTGCATAGGATCTCTAAATAAAATAGCTTTCAAAATGCCATGCTATTAGGAAATCAGCCTTTGACTTCTACACTTTCTAATATTCTTGCTATAGCAAAAGGGCATAAACAGCACTATCCCTCTGAGACACCTGTGAGAGGCTTTACAATGGATTAACGGTTTTGTTTTTGCATTAATTCAATTGACTTCCTTTGAAATATTTTACTGATGTATCCAAATGGTGAAGAGAATTATTTAGCTGTTTTGATTTTATATTATAGTAGGCAAATAATTTTAACGTTATTTACCATCGTTTTATACAAGCTTTCTTTTTCTATTAAAATTATTCCTGATTACTATTAAAGACACAAATCTACCTTTCTTTTAAAGAAACGATTAAGAATTTTTCAATGTTCTTTTTTCAATGTATAGTTGACTGACAAACTTCTTTTGACTGTGTCTGGTGACTAAGGTAGACTAAGACTAAAATTATAAAGGAATGTGAAGTGCTTTGTGAAGGGCCCTACTTGTACCTACGTGTGTGTGTGTGTGTGTGTGTATATATATACATACACACGCACACATATATATATAAACTGACAGCCTTAAGAAAACTATTTTTTTTCCTGTGGGTAAACGTGTGATTTTAATCTGATATGTATATACAACTTTTAAAATTAATTTTCAGTTGCAACTAGAAAAATTTGGCTCCAGGCAGTGCAACGTGTGTGCAGCACAGCCACTGCCCACGGGCATGGAAATACATACTTTCTAGCCCCTACGACGATTCAGATGTGCCCAGATCTGCAAAGTAAAAAGCAGCACACATTGGTTGGCTGACTTGAGTATTCATAATAACATGGAGTGCTACAATGTGAGAACATGCATACAAATAAAATCTCTGAGAGTGGTTGCTCTAATTGCAATCTTCAGGATACTCACGCTCATGGAAAGGCTGCCTTTTTAACTATGGTTCCTCCTACTCATGTCCTGCTGAGTTTTGACTTATCAGTACAGAGCCTAAATTATCCCTTTCTATCAGCAATTATTATTTTTGCTGGAAGCTTGTAGGATTAAGAATGTTAAGGGAAGTGGATTACCAGGCAACATGGTGCACTCCTTGGAAGAAAAAAAAAAAAAAAAGGAAAAAAGAAAAAAGATATTCTTTGTTTTAAAGGACAAATTCGTAAATAAGAAAAAGCTTCCCAAATATTGATACAGTACAGATGGAATTATTTGATTTATTCATATTAGCTGTTTAAGTGGCTCTGGCAATATAGGTCAGCAGATGGATGTTACTTAACAAGGCTTCCAACACTGGATCAAGATGCAGGAGTGATTTTACATTGGCTGAGAGTCTTTTTAAAACCTTAGAACAGAAATAATATATATGAAGTTATGAACTGCTTGTCTGGAGTCCAGTATGGCTTTGAGGAAGCAGTTTGAAGGAATCAAGTCTTATTTTTATGAAATATCTAACCTATGAGGGGAAAAAAAAAAGGTCATAAGGTCATAATCTGAACCCTGAACTTGAAGTGCTAATGATTGGAAGGTTTATGGGTGACACCTGAGGGGCTACGTGGAGGAAACAAATTCGAATACAGTAACACCTCCACACACTGCAGGGTAGGCAACCACTCGCATGCACTTTTAAGAAGCCTACAGAAAAATGACCTGATGTTCTGCATGGCTAGATGTCACATAGTTGTTAGTAATTAAACATTTTTGTTACTTTGTTATGCCTCAAGAAAATTCATCAGACAAGTAGGAGGTAAAGCATTACGTTGATCAAAAGCATAAGCTAATGCCACTGAGTAATAAGAGCTTAAAACAAGGGAAAGGAGTCTCCAGCCATGCAAGACAAGCTCTGGTAAACTCTGATCTAGATGCTCTAGGTGACCCAGTCTAGAGATCCCTTCCAATCTTAACCATTCTGTTATTCTGTGATCTTTTCAGGAATGGGACAACTTACCTCTATCATGGTGCTCAACAGAACCGAGCTGACATTTGGAAAGTATCAAGGCAGGGAGCCTGACTGGCCTACAACGGAGGAGGAGAAAAAAAGTCCAGAATCTTTTAGCCACTTTCAACATGATGGTTGAGAGAGGGTAAGAGCACTGTAAGGGATGTTACAGGAACATCATTCAGTGTATTCATTCCCAGACTGCTCAGATGGATTCTTCCTTCCCTAAGATCTTCTCTAATTAACGTATCTTTGATCTGAATAACTAAGCTGGGTGTTTGGGAGTGGGAAACTAGTGCTGATCAAGGAGCTCTGGATGACGTTAGACTGTATCCCATGTCTTTGAGAGGGAAATGAACAAGAAATCACTGATTTTCAGAATGCTTCCTGAAGTAATTGTTCTTTTCCTGCCAACCCCCCTCAGAGGAATGTCCTCTTTTCCTTATCTCTTAACGCATCCTTTCAGTTCTTGGAACTGTAAAGTGGATCTTCATGCAGCAGGTGGGCACACATGCCAATAAATGTGCTGATTGTGATCATCTTTCCTAAGAAAATACTTATGATTTCACATGCCTTGACCATCGAGCAGTGTGGAAAACAGTCTCATAATCAATCATCTACAGAAAATTCAATCAGTGTACTGATCTATAAAATGAAAGATATGTTAGAAAGCAGATGAGCTTACCCTGCTGTGTAAACAGTCCAATCACATACAAAGCTCTCAAGCTATCCTTAAACACATGTTGAATATCACTTCATATTTCATTTTGTTTATGAATACCCAAAAGTTTCACTTCTCTTACAAATAATGTTGTGGAAAATGAAATCCTTCAGATCTCTAATCTGTTCAGCAGCTGCTAGGACAGCATCAGTAGCTGCACCATGCGGATGCAGATTTCCTGGGCTGATTTCCATGGCCTGCACCCTCTAAGTGCTCCAAAGCCAGGTGTAAAGCAGGGGTCGGCTGCTTACCAATGCTGCTTCTACCCAACTGATGCCTGTGAAGAAATTATCTGCTGGTATCAACACTCAGATCTGGTGACTTGAGATTAAAAGTTATACAGTAGTCAAACACAACAGATTAACTCAGAAGTTACTAGCATTTTATAAAAATTTTGACTAAAAATCATAAAATAATACAGATGCATTAGGGAATCATATCCTTAACTACAAAAAAAAGTGTTCTGAAAAAAATGTGTGTAAAATGTTTCGAAATTGCCAATATGTGCTGTTTGACAACATGGAATGCAACAGCTCCATTTAACATGAAAATGTCTGATTTGCTATCTAAGTTAATTGGAATGAAAAGGTCAAAACTAACACATTTTCAAAATGATCGAAACAAAATTTTGACTCACCCAAATAATATTTTACTTTGAATATATTAAATGAATACTTTTTTTTTCAGACTTCTGATGATCAGTTTAACTTGATAAAGGTCTTTTATTCTTAAATTTTCCTGTGACGGAACAACTATGTCCTGCTCATTGACTTCTCCCCAGGAGAATAAATCTACTGGTACTATGCAGGGTCATTAATACATAACAGATCCAGGGTAAAGCTTCAGAGTTTTTCACCCCCAAACACACTGAACTAGGCACAGCAGGGACTTGAACCCAGACCTATTTTGATGAAATGAAATTTGTCAATGAAAAACAGTTTCCTCCAAAAAGTTTCCAGCAAATTCTAATGAGTGCCATCCACTGAGGGACATCCTCCTGTGACCAGAATTTTGAAAGCTGAAAACCTCTTAAAATCAAACAGAAAAGCAATTCTTCCATTCTCAAACCTCAGTTCAGTCCTGCAATGATTAACCCCTCATCCTTGTGAGTCTTTCCTTTAGTACTCCCACATTTTATTTCAGCTAAAATTACTTTCATCCTTTATCAGCTTGCCTGTACAAATTTGCGCAGCAGCTGCTGTGACCACTGAAGAGTGAGATTCATGTGAATAAAATAGTTCTGACCCTCTGAGTCCTTCGTATCTAAGATAAAAACCCACTTCCACATTTCCCTGGGGATTGTTTTACCTATCTCTGTCCAAATAATAAATATCAGCAAGAAAATAGTGACATAAGTCAGATATTGAAGGAAGTTAAACCCATTTTTAAATGTACTGCAAGCTTCAGAAAAATGGTTTCTCTGTTTGTTTCCTTCATTCAAATTGCATGGATGAAAGGACCTCTCACCAGAGAGATCAAGCTGTGTCAGGGGACTCATGTTGTAGCTAGGAAAAACACTTCAAAAGGCATCAGGGCTCATATTCCTTTGTTGCCACCTCCTTCCAGTGCAGAAAATACTTTTCTACCACTGCAAAACGGGCAGAAGGGTCGCCTGGCCATTCAGTCCAACCATGCTGAGCGCAGCACAGGTGCCTCCGTCTGGATGGGCACCAGGCCCACACCTCTGAGCATCGAGCATTTCCAGCTCTTTCTCTCCCTTTCTTCTTTTCTCTGCTATCTACATCCTGTGATTGAAAGATCAATGGAGCCACTGTGATACAAAATGGAAAATTTCTTACATGCCTATTTTCTTTGTAGGACTGACGGCGTTTCCAAGAAAGCTCTGACTGCAAAGCTTTGCAAGCCTGAATGTTTTACATTCTCCCTTTTAGGAAAGCAAGTCCTCTGTAGTTAAAACAATTATAATTTAAATTACAATACAGAAAACCCCATGAGTAACTATTGGAGGTAATGTAAAAAGAAACTCAACCTTTTTCCGCTGTGTTCATTCTTCCTTCTATTTACATTTTCAGTCCAACAAGGACAATTTCCAGTCACTTAATATAATAGTACAGAGGGGAAACTGTCTACAGCAAACTATCCTGGTGTCTGAACACAACCTGCGCAGAGCAAAACTGCTTGTCTATAACCACTTTGACACTTAACTGAGCTTCTTTCAAAGGCTCATCTCCTTGTTGGTTTTATTTTGTTAACCTGTTAAACCAAGCTCAAAATCTCATCTGACAAGAACATGCATCAGCTGGTTTTATCTCCAGGGAGGACAGTTCTCTGTTCATATAGCATAGGGGGTCTAATTAGTAGTGTGAATCCACATTAAAAACAGCAACTGGATTTTGGAAAAAGAGGCTGTGGACCCTTGGGAGGAGGAAAGGGACAGTGTGGCTGAACCAACTGTTCTGCAGATCTCCTCAGCCCCTGAACTCCCCATGCCATCGAACCTGGCAGAGAAGGACTAGGAGCTGCGCAGAAGGGAAAGAGCATGTACAGCTACACGGGGAGAGGAGGACTTGCCTGCAAAGGCTGGGATGAGCTGGTACAGGGCAGCATTTGATCTAAAGCTCAATTGAGACCTAATTGTTATTAAATAATTATTATCATTCAGTGATACTTAAATCTACTTTGCATGAGAATCCCTTACGAGAATGACAAATAGCAATTGTTACAGAAGGAGCTTGAATTGATTCTTACAAAATTATGAAATAACAATCCTATCTATACTGACTTCATTTACTAACTGGCGAAATGAGCAGAAAGAAAGAAAAGCTGATAGATAAATCCCTTAAGCAGTTCCAAATAACAACGTAAAACTACTGCAAAACTGTGCAAAATAAAAGGCATTAGCTCAGTTTAGTCTGCAATTTTAAAAAGTGGTGATTTGAATACTTTAACTCTTCATTAAAAATGACAAGATAATAAAATTAAAAATCAATAATGAAAACCTGGTACAACTTTGTGTTTTTTTTTTTTTTTAAACCAGCGATAAACAAAAATGTTTCTAGATGTTTTTTTTTCTCAAATTCAGGTTTCCACTGAAAGGAATTTTCACAGAAAATTCTCACTAGCAATTAGCCATTCCCATCTCAAGCATCTGTAACAGAGCAGGTGTGGCAGTCCTCTAATGACTTTTATATTTTATTAGCAAAGATAGAAGTTGGGAACAGGTTGAGTGTCTCCAATTAGCACTGAGCTACGAAAAAAGCAGAAAATAATGGACGGTTTATTGGAAATGATCTCTTAAGTCTTTTGTTTCACATTCATTTTTATCTTCGTTTTATTTTGACATGTTCAGACAAGCCTTTGATTTCCCTTTTGTTTCTCTGGCTGCTGTAAGTCTCAGCCTTGCAGGGAAGGGCTGCTCCTTTCAGGGCCTTTCACGAGGACGTTTCCAGGCACGCGGTTCTGCGGGCGCTGCAGCTAATGACACCCGGCGTCCAGCAGCTCTGCGGCTTGCGCTCGGGTACCCTGACGTCTACTAAGGGGTGACGGCCAATTAAAGCCTTTCCTGTGGCTGACACTTTCCTACTTTCCCACGTGGATTCTTGGAGATCTAATAAAGGTGAGCTCATAGTGCGCTCTTTGCTATGCTGAAGGAATGCAAGAAAGTTCTCTTCTCCACCTGGCTTTTTTGGTTTTTTTTTTTCAGGACTTGTTAGAGCAAAATACCTTCATTCTTCTGACAAATGGCAATGAAATGGCCATAGAATTCAAATGTAACTAAGGATATTCAGAAGAACATACAACACACAATGTTTCTTGGGGAACAGTCTAGGAAGCATTATTTCTATCTGAAACTATAGTCTACCTGAATCAACTTGCATCTAAAAACTGGTATTGCCTTCAATGGTATTTTCTTAAAACTGTTGGCAAATGTAAAGAAGCATTCCTTGAATCTCATCTCACTCTCATTATTTTGGTGATACCACATCTAATAAACTATCCTTCAATTACTTCAATTTAAGAGGTGAGAGAAGATTTAGCTCCAACATTTCAACTTCTCAGTATCATGAAGTGCCCCATACAGAAAGGTTTTGTTCTTCTATCCTCTTAGCCACAGCTTGCACCAGAAAATTTATGCTTTTCCCAGCTTAATGGCCAGAGAAGAACTCTCTAAAAGAAATCTTTCTGCTTGCATAAAGCAAAATCTGCAGCCTCAGTTCAACCAGGTCTCCAGTGCAAGGTCTGTGCAAGAGCAACAGAAGGGTCTGCTGATAACCCAAGCAGGAGCAGCACCAGGCTGGGCTGCTCCACCGATCCCATCACGTACTGGAGTTGTGTCCAGATACCTGACATGACTCCTTGCACTCAATTTATATCTAAAGACTAGGCCCTTCCCAGCATTCAAAATCACTGTTACTGATTACAGGATAAAGTAAAACTCTTCCAAACATCTTTGGTATAAACTTAATGTGGAAATACAAAACATTGGGCCTGCTTTATCACCACTCCTTGATTTCAGTGCGTTTTAGTGTTTTAGTCTGCATACCATTAAACAGCATAAGCAGTAATTCCTGGATAAGAATTTTTTTGGCCTCATCTAGTCCTCATTTACAATCGGTCATTGATTCAAACGGACACAGAGATGGACTTTAAGGAACACTAATTAAGTGCAGTGAGAATTAGCTCTATATCTTGCAACTCTGTAGTCATAAAAAGTATAGAAAAATTGTATCAGTGACCTTAAGGAAAATTGGAAAGAATTTGAATGGGAAAAAATATAGTAAATAACTACAAGGCACATTTACTTCCTGTTGTTGAGATTGGGGTAGAGAAAATGGTAACATCTAAACACTGAGATGTTACATAATGTTTATGAAATAGTAGTGCTTTTTCCTAGCATTTCAGTGATTATATTTTCAGAACCTTGCTTTTGTTTTCTGGTACCTAGGGCCACACAGAAGCTTCCTCACAGGGCTTCGCATTTGCACAAATGCTTTAACAATGCCCTCTCACGGTTCAAGTTCCCACTATTTTGTGCCGGAAAAACTTGTTTATTCGCACACAAAGGGCCATCCTGCTGTTATAAAAACCCCTCGGTTAAATGCAGCAGTAAAAAACTCACCAGAGAAAAAATACTAACCAAACTGTCCGGAACCCCCAGAGACAGCGGTTCCTAAGAGGTGCCCACGACTCGCTTTGTCCTGCTGCCTTCCTCCCTCTCCAGAGCAGGGCAAACCTGGCGCTGGGGCGAAGCAGCAAAGGCAGCCCCATGGCTCCATTTTAACAACGCTCCTACGGAGACAGAGAGCTTCACGGAGCCCACCCAGGCTGGAACAGCAAGAGACGCGCGTGGCCTCTGCTATCTGGTAAGGATACAAATCTTTGTGAAGAGAACCCATGTTCTTTTCAAGTTAATGATTCATATCAAAGATTAACAAAAGTATTCTAGGGCAGAATATAGAGTTAAGAGAGTCTACCACGAAAAATGTCTACTTCAGAAAGTACCTCTTTGTTCTAGCTTTCCTTTTTTTTGTTACATCTGCTAGAAATAATGACTGCAGAATCTCTTTCAACAAAAGGTCATTTATGTCAATGGACAGAACACAGAGGATCGGATCACCTGCGGTAATTGCAAATTAATGCTCTACTGCTAATGCATTAACTACACTATATTGATCTACAATTGAATCATTCAGGCTACTGTGAAGTGATTTTTACTTTAATATTTTTGCACTTTTATTGCCTTTTCCATAATGCATTTTCTCTTTCCACTGGAATTTTCTATAATTGTCTCCACTTTTAATTTCCTACAGTGAGATGACTTTGAAAAATATATGTCTGCTTCAAAGCCTTGCAAAAAATTTAACAAACCATCAGTGTGACATGGTAAATCACATATGTGATGTAAAAGATGCAAAAAAAATCCAATATGCATCTTATTTTGATAAATTTGGGCTTAAAAAAACTCAGTTAAAAGAAAGACTCAGACTCACTGGAAGCCCACAATAATGAACTGCACCTCAAAAAGACGTAGCTAGACATCTCCAGAGCTTTGGGTATGCAAGAGCTGCAGGACTGCACTCTCCACAGATAAAGTTGTTATTTTCTTTTAATTTTATGCTTGTACTGAAAAGGGATTGGTGGATTTCGGTGCTTTACAAAAAAGCATAGTGCTAGGATATCAGCTGAAGAATGACTGAAATGTGCCAACATTTTTAATGAAAAATTTAAAAAGCATTTTTTTTTTGCAAATGCTTCAGAACTGCAGAAAGAGGAAAATGTTCCATTCAACTGTTTTAAATTTTAACCTCAGATACTACTGACCAGGTAGTTTTCTACACCTGCTGCAATATTTCTTTACATGTGAACATTTTGTCAGTAAAGATGTTAAAATGTTGCCTTCCATCTACTAAAGGAGGGGATAGAATGCACAGTTACTGTATACATCAAAAATTGAAATTCTTTGCACAGACCATTCCCTAATATTTCTACTTAGTATCACTTGAGTTTGTTATAGCATATATTAAAATATGGCTTACTGTGTGACTCCAGACTTGCATTTCTGTGTAAGCTGATTTTGTCAATGGAAAATAAATCCCCACATTTTAAAAATAAAAGCCATTGGAAAAAATAATGGAGAAATGATGGTGGTGAAATAGATGCAGTGGAAAACCTGATCCTGCTTTTAATGGCGCTACATTCATTATTCATAAACCTCCTTCTCCAAGATACATGCCCCACTGCAATTAGATCAACACACAGAGAACCCTCCGATTTTCTTAGCTCATCAACATCATCATCTCGCAGTGGAGAGGACACAGGGCTCTTGTCTAGGAAAAACAAAGGGGAGTCTAATGACCACCCAAGTGTTGCTGCTCTCCTAGGCTCTAACTAAGCTTCACGGATGGATCAATACAATCTGTGCTGCTTAGCATTATCAGACAGAAGTTGTTTAAATGCTGGATGAACTGACATTCCCCACCCCATTAAAATACTACTAAAACACAAACATCCAAGCAATATCCTGCGTAGCAGACTGGTGATAACGGAGGCAGTAACGACCTCGAGGTCTCCAGCTCCAAGCGGATGAGCAGCTATCACCTCCTCCAAGCAGCGGCGGTGCAGAGCGACACATCTGTCCAAACCAATCTGTGCCGTATTCCTGCTGCCTCCCAAGAAATCTCTCACAGGGAGTCTTCATGGTTTTGGAAACATGATGTAAGACCATAAAATTGATAGTATTGGGTCAATTCGTATGTCCATTTTGCACCATCTCCAACTATGTCCAAAACAAATACTTAAGATTATGGGAAGCATATATGAAATTAGGGAGGTTTTGACTGGTGAGGAAGAAACGAACAGGGCATTGGTACAAGGAGAGTCTCTCAGAAAGGTCAAAGAGAAATTGGGATTCAGGGAAAAGTGTAACAGGTGGATGTTCGCATGACCTAGGCAGGCAGGAAAACAGTTAGCTTCAATTCTCATAATCATAACTAGGTTCCAAAGGTAACCTATGAAGATGAAGTTGCCCTGTTATAGTCATCACCACCTATCTAGTCTGACCCGCAAATAGAAGTCTCATAGCAGTCTTGGTCAAGAATATTCCTTATATGACTGTGCATTGAGAGCACCTGTTTATGCTCCCTTCCATTTGCCTTTCCTGAGATGAGGGAATTATTTATTCATAACCTTACACTGACTTTATTAAAGGTTTATTTTTAAATAAATGTAATTAAACTATTTCGGAACTTGCCTGCATACCAGTTTTAGAATCCACTTATCTCAGATTAATATAAATGGCCTCCCTATTTTAGTGAAACAGAAATAACCCACTCGTACTGAGGATAGGTTTGAAACAGAAGAGTTTAAATCAGTTATAGAGCTGATTTAAGTTAAACTGGTGAAAAACCTAAGGTGCAGGACAGAGGTTTCTCACCATTCCTGGAAAATTCTTTTGGAAAGAGTTAAGTCTTATATGGCTCTCTGAAGGGCAGAAGGCTAGTTTAGATACACATGAAGAAAAGTACAGATGAAAGGGAATTCTGGAAGCCACTTCCAGAGAACTTATTTATCAGTAAAAGAAAATAAAAATCAAAAATGTTTCATAAATCCAAAACTTTCTTGAGCACGATTAGGATGGTTGCATTAAATTATGTGTGTATTATGCTCTCTAAGTGTTTCCTTGCCAATCCTGTATTTTTTGAGACAAATGGTGTTCTGTAATTTGTATCATTACTGAGTATTTACACGGAAAAGACTTTAAGACCATTATGTAAGAAAGTCAGATCTGTTGTTTATTAATGGAAAAAAAAGTTTGAACTATTCTGATGAAACTAAACTAAAAAAATAGGAAATGGTATTAATAAAGCTAACAAGCATAGTGACTCTACAAAGAGGCAGTAGCCGCCTACTTCACTTCTCACAGATGCTAACTTTCATGTGTCCATGTACATTAAAAAAAGCGGGGGGGGGGGGGGGAGGGAGGAGAAACGAGCCAAAACATTAAATTGGCCTTTTTTTTTTTTTTTTTTTTGCAACAGAGTAAACAGGGAACTAATCTCAGTAGTTACCATAGCTGTGCAATAATGAAGGTCACAGTGAACCCAATTCTTAATGTCAAAGTGGACTGGGGAAATTAAATCATCCTAGTTGAGTCACTGGGGAGTGACACAAAGCCAATATTCACCAGACCCACAGCTGCAGTTGTCTATGCTGGGAATTCCACAAAAAGGGACTAATATCTGCCAGAATGGAACTATATGTAACAGAACAACATAAAGTAACTACCACCTGCCCCATATCAACTAGTCCAACATACACAGCACACACAGCAATGCTCTAACATCTCAATTGCAACAGGTAAGGGGCTGATCTGCAGCCAATGCCCATAACAAGAGACCACCAAAGCTCCCTCTCACAGCAGGGACTAACGAACCAGCTGGGCCTGACCCAAGAGGGCCTCAAAACAACCCAGCAGGCAAGGCAGGCCATGTCAACCACTGCATACTACCCAGCACCTCGGTCCAAAGAACGGGCTGCAACGCCAGCACCGTAGCTGTAGCTGTGTGCTTTCTGTTATAGCAGACACACTTACAGGACACAAGATGCCTGGATGAGGAAGAGCTACTTTAAATTGATTCCCAGTGGGATCAAGGTAGGGCTCCTCGGAACTCCTCCCCCTAAACAGCATCTTTGCAGAAGACAAAGGCTGAGAATAAAGGAAGCAGGCTGGGAATCTCAAACTTAACTCTGGGTTCAACTTGTTTGTGTGATGAGGCATAAATGTTTAAGGTTTAAATCCTACGGATTAGGGGAAATAGTGCTAACATACTCATGGCTAGTCTTTTCCCAGATCGGTATCGTGACACCCAAAGTCATCTTTTGGCAACCCCTACTACTCTACCTGAAGCGAATGTCCCTTACAAAGAAGCATGGATCTAGAATTCTTTTCAATGGTGTAATAAATCCACTATGTTACTGTTTGAAAGGAAATCTTTAAGATACTTTATGATTTTTAATTACAGTCATTTTAATTTACATGTTTTAAAGGAGGAAAAAAAAAAGAAAGGTACCTGTAAAACAGAAGCGCCGCTGTGCAGAAACTGGAGCCCACTTTCAGCAGAGTCGATTCCTCCAGTTGCTAAGATGGGAAATCCTGGAATAGCCCGGGCTATAGCAGACACTGCACGGAGGGCAATGGGTCGAATGGCATTTCCTACATAAAGCCAGAACATTTTGTTAGGAATGTCAGAAAACCCTCTGTGTAATTTGCACATCCCTCATGGAAGAATCATCAGGAACTAATGTCTAATTCTGACAGGCAGAGATTATACTAATTTATAAACCAACACCCGCTGGGTTTCAAGTAGTATCAATAGTTGTATTATTAATTTGGGTGTAATAAAATTGCAGAAACATTTGGATAAACAATGTAAAGTTGGCTTGAACATTTTAACAGATGCTCAGAACAAAGACTAGCAATGTTTGAAACAGAAAGCAACACCATCCCATACCATACACAGCAGACAAAAAGATCTACGTTTTTACATCAAGAATCAGGTTGTTTTTTGAAAGCCCTGTTGCCAAGTACAAATGCACAAGTTTCTTTGTGTCTGAATAAAACATTGTTTAAAAAACTTTTTTTCTCCTGCACATGACACTTCATATATTATTTGATATGTTTCCACTCTGGATGTGTTCATAGATTCTGCAAATCCTGCAAGTAGCCACCATCCTTAGCACGACAGTCACAAATTCCAAAGGCCAAAACACACTCATTTATAGATGCATCTGCAAGACTTGAGTTTACATTTTCCAAGTGGCATATACAAGCTGAGTCAGATGACTCCCTGGTGCATTTACAGGAATTACTAAAATCTCAACACACTATCTCCACATCTGCTTTGGCTACAGCCTACTGATAGCATGTAACTATTTAAAACATACATACAGATACAGCACATACTACCTGATACATGATGTCTGCACACGTTCATCTTTTTGTATTTTACGCTAGTTGGCATTTCTTTAGGCAGTTTTGTACTTTATTTAAAAAACTTCTGGCTCATTTTATATAATCACTGGAAAACAACATGGTCTTGTAAGAGAGGGATACATCACTCCCAGAGGAACTGGCTGGTTACATTAGGAAATATTAGTGCCTTTTTTATGCTGTGTTATGCAACTTGAGAAAACAGCCTGATAGGAAATACTTCTGAACACTTTCCATGAGTACTCTTTTAACTTTCAACACTTTAACCTTCTCTGAGGGCAAATGACCATGACAAAGAAAAAGAAGAAAACAGACTGAGGCAAAGGAAAAAGAAACTGCGATTAGGAAGTGCAGAAAAAAACACAGAGCAAACAATAGCTGCTGTATTTTCATTTCCTTCAGATAAAAACTCCTTCTTCATCCCAAACGATCTGTGTTGCTGCAGTCTAGCTACCTTTTCTGAGCGGAGAGCTGCAGTTTGCTGGCTAGAATTTTAATCTAAGAGGAGAATCTTTAGCAAAGGTAAGTTGCTTTCTTCAAACAACCCTGTCTGACTGAGCTCAGCACCTCGCCTCTCTCCACTATCCGTGTCGGCCGACTCAGGATGTAGGGTATGTTGTTTTCTGCATATAATCTTTCATTTGCAAAAGGGGCTGTCTAACCCTACACAAACTAACACTGTTAGTGGGGCTGGGCTGGTGTGAAACCTAGAGGCTAAATGATGAGAGTTAGAAGTCTCATAAAATACTGTCTTGAAGAAGCTAAGATCACAGCAAAATAGATTACAAAAATGAGCTGGAGAGCAACTTTCCACTGGACACTAACGAGCATTTACCATAATTTGTGCTAGATCTACAGTAATGAGTTTGAGAGGAAGATAACAAATCTCTGAATAAAGATGATTGCTGCTGTTCAAAGAGCAAAAATAACAGAACTGATGGTCCAGTCTTAGACAAAGACTTCACACAAAAAACAAACAGAACCCATACTGTTTACCCTTATGAATTTATGAAGTCCTTTTTGGAGGTCATACACAACAAGACATACATTATGCAACCAAAACTCCTGAAAATAACCTGAAATGAAATTCATGAAATTCTTTAAGTAAGTAGTGTTCGAAATTGGGGCTTCAGGGGAGTGTAGGCCTTACTTGTTTTTAGGCACTGAGCCAGCTCCAGAATCTCACTGAGCTGTGGGGCAGTGCGGTGGTTATTTTAAAAAAGGTTGAAGGAGCACAGACATTCACAGCTCTGAAATCATGTGCCCAAAGGGAAATCTCTCCCCAAACTACACGAGTTAAAACTACTATCTATCTTGAAGCACAAAGGCTTACATTTTTTTAACCCCAGTGTAATAGTGAGAGCTGGTATTCAATCAGCTCCTAAGCGTTACAGGTTCTTGAGCTGGTATCTTGTTACACAGAGTTACACCACAAAATATTTCCAGAACATAACTGTTCTTTTTTTTCAGCATGATTAAATTAGACACCTTGTTGCTTAAGTGAATGCCTCTTTGTACAACGGCCAGGGGAGGAAAAGGAGTAAATGACAGATTATTTGGGTTCCAACAGAACATACAATCAGAAAGGCCTTCGTTCAGCCTAAAGAAATTAAGTGTATGATGTGATGAAGCCAGGCACTAATTATTAGTATTAGCTGCACTTGATAACCATAAGTTAATACATTTGGAGATTAGTAACTTAGTGATAACTAGTGATGATTGATCCAACTGCAAAAGCATTCCATTAATCAGTAATTCAACTAAACGAATTTAAAACCAATTCCAGCGAGCTTTTGATGAGAGTAAATAAATGGCTCTAATGCCAGTCAAAGGGTTTTCAATTAAAAGGTCTTCAATGACTGAAAAGTTACTGGTCTTCTCCACAACTTTTCTTTAGTGTCTGGGGTCCTCTAAAGAAAATGGAAGGAACACACCGGAACATGCAAGCTGCCTTCTAAGTATTTCTGGACTGGTTATTTAGAAACCACCCTCTGGTAAGAGAAGATGCTGGTAAAAAAAAAAAAAAAAAGGTGTGTAAACTTCCAGATTAAGGCAAAAAAGTAATCATAACAGTAGTAGCAATAATAAAAAATGTGAAGGCAAGCTCTGAAAAAAGCAAATGGACAGTGAATGCAATCTACAGTCAAATTTTTTTTTCACCTGGGGAATTTTCATGAGTTCACCACAGAAAGGTAATAAATTCCATTAAAGAAATTGGTGAAGAAGGTTGTTCTTTTTTTTAAGGGTGAAATAAAGGAGATTTAATGTCGAATTTTGAAATAGCTGTAAGTACTATCAGGAGTTTGCCGAATGTTGTCTGATAAATCCAATGATACGTAAGAAGCTGAGATTCAAACATAGCAGACATTTGAAAGAGAGCTCACATGCTAAAAAATAAGCATCCACAATACACTTGGACATGTTGGGACCTGCAATTCCACTAGTTCAGCACCAGTAGCTGGGAAAGTGCTGATGGGGCACTCTTGATAGAAGCACTATAGCTGCTAGCAGACATTACATGTCTTTATCATTTACCTCACTGTAAAATAATGAAATTTAATAAACAAAGGCAATTTATCCAGGCCTCAGGCAGGGCAACAAGATTTGAAAAAGACAGACAAAAGAAAAGGTGGTAGAGGTGACAAGCTACCATATATTGAAAACTACTTTTCAAGTCCCACTACAAAAACAAATACCTTTGCCTTATAATGAATACCTTTACCTAATAATTAATAATTTACCTAATAATTATATGATGAAATAGTCTCTGTTTTTTTTTCTTGCCGCATTTTTTTTTTTTAAAGTTAAACAGATTATTCATCCTTAATATGGATGGTCGTTAAGGAAATGCAACAATAAAAATAATTGATCGATTGCCTCTTCCTGGCCCATGCACATAGACAGAGCTGGACTGGCAGTCTGATAGCAGTGATAACTCATGATAGGTATTCCAGTTATGCATTGGTTTGGTTGTTTATTTTTCCTTTGGAAGCACAGAACCCTTTACCAGTGCCAGAAGACATATATTTTCTTAAGACTTCATAAGCCCTTGGAGTCCCCTGAAGGACTCAGTCCTGCCAAGTGCCAAAAATGTTGACTAAATTGAAGCTCAAGGGCCAGATTTAATGCCTTCATCAAGGAGATGGCCTGGTGTTAAGCTGCCAGCAACCCCCAGAATTACTAGTTCTGAGCAGAAACCGTTCAGATCATCTCGATCACAATGACCTACTCTCCCCCCAAATCACTGTTCTCAGTAAGCTGGAATTCTGGGCTATATTCGTGCTTGCAATACTGTGTACCTGTGTGGCAGTTTAAAGAATCTTTAACACATACCTACAGTAGCAATAAATGAGCCTCTAGGAAAACATGATCCAGGTGCATTAAAAACAACAAATGAAACTCAGATAAATTATTTGAGTTGCCAGTACAGAGTCTGAACCTTGAAACTGTCTGAATGGTCTTTATCAAACTCCGTATCAGTGAAAGAAATAGATTTACAAGAAAAGCAAACTCTCATACCTAAGGTTAATATAAATGCAAATTTTTGTATCTATGCTTAGTAGGTGGCATAAAATTGAAACTAGGTCATAATTCTCACCATTTTGTGCAATGTAAAGTAAAATTTATTTTTCATACGCATTGCATTATATTAAACTGCAGTTCTTCTTTATAAATTAATTTCAGATTTCTACCAGAGCCTACATATTACAAAGAAAAATAAACTGATATTAACCATAGACATTATTGTGATTAATAAATACCTTTATGCCCCTGCTGCTAAAAAAAAAAGAAATAATCTAAGCAACATCTCCCTCCCTGTCTCTGTAAATACATCCTCAGAAGACAGTTGACATTGTTATCTCCCCAACTGTTAAAATTAATAAAACTAATGACAAAAGAAACCAATGACAGCAAATATCAGACTTGAGAGAAAAAAACATTACGCCAGGGAATTGATCTGGGAAAGTTCAGGCACTGTAGATGATCAATTCAATATTGCAGAGAGTAACTAGATAAGAAAGTTGGGGAATTAGAGGGAAAAAAGCAAATAAAGAAAATATAATTCTGAGTCAAGACATTTCCTTCATAATGTGTGTGCTTCCTAGTGCCAGCGATCAAAGTATTCTATATATATAATTTGTATTTATAAATAGTTCAGGGAAATTGTATGTTATTCATTTGCATGGCATTTCTTTTGATCGCAATTATTCTGTATGTTCTTTCTCTCTCCCACCTGTAGGTGGCCATCATAAGCTACGCTTATCAAATAACTCATTAGCAGGGTTTTCAATACTGTCAGATCCAGATAATTAGCAATTTATTTAAATAACCAATTTCTGTGGAAATAATTGCCATGGAATGCCCTGAACCTACTTTTTATAAACTATAATAAAAGTGTTAAGATAATCCCTGACATTTGCAAATGCCATTAGTTCACCTTTCCTTTTGATAGTGCCGTGGCATTATGTTTAAACAATTACCCGATAACGCAGCAGTTTAATGAAACAGTGTAGCAGGCACATCCTTCAAAATGGCCAGTGAATGCATTCATATGCAGAAAAAAATCCAATGAACAGATATATTTAGAGAGAAAGACTTCACACAGCTGCTACAAAGTCCCCAAATGGGACGTATAATAGTCAGTGCCGTAAGAAATACAGGAGGTGCCTTAGCGAGTTCAAGCTGGACCTTGCTCTTACTTTATGGTGCGCAGCTCCGAGTTTCTCACTCAGCTCCAGATCTGGCAGAAAGACCTGCCCCTGCTTCCTATCTGCTTCCCAATCTGTTCAGTCCATCACTCCTATCAACATAACAGCCACTTGCCAAATTCGCTAATAAATAACATGCTATGTACTAAGGCACTGGGTATCTCCATCCAGAACCTCTAACTGTGTATCTACGCACGGAAGGGAATTTTTACTTGATGGGACACCCCTGCAAGCCCAGCCGCTGGGGCTCCAGGTCCCTGACAGCCCTAGGCGAGACGGGCCAGCATCGCCCGCGCTCGGCTGACTACAGTGACATGAGGATTTTAGTCAAGGCTTCCGAATAAAGGTAACAATTCTCCAGATTTGAAACGATTTCTATCTCACTTTGCCATCTCTGGCTCTTGCTATGTTTGCTTTCTGCATTCTACCCATTTCTGTAATTATTGCATGACTAACTTGGACATTTATGGTCCAATACACTGGTGGAGGGCTATTACTTTCTCTAATAATTATTTTCTTCTTTCTCTTTTGTTTCCAAAGCTAACTCTTCATTTGGTTCTCTATGAAAAGCCCATGGCTTTGATTCCAATTATGTTTGCCAAAAAGGAGTAATTATTTTGCTTCCTGTTTTCTTCAAACAAAACTTCCATCCAAAATAAGAAAAGGTAGAAGATTCATAAGCACAGACAAAAAAAAAGGTGTCCTTTTTAGGGTTTACACTTACTCTTCCTGGATTTCTACTGATGGTTATTTATGCTCTTTCAGTTGAAAGTTCACAAAATCACCAGAGTTCTTTCTCAATAAATGTTTAGCAGTCATAGGAGACTTCTCTCAATTAAAAATTTTAGAATTGGAGAAAGAGAGAGAGAAAATACTTTTCTTCTTATCAGTAAATATTATTTATCCAGGAAGACCTAGGGGGATTTTCACTCATTTCATACTCCAATAGGAAAAATGGAAAAGACAGATATAAATTGTTTTGAATTTGGTGGAAGAGCCAGTTAAACATTTTCAAACAAACAAATTCTTTCATTGGAAATTACAGATCCACAAAAAGTCAATATTTCTGGTGATCTGCATGAAACCTAGCAAACATTCTATATGGAAGCTTATCAGATGGTCATTATTTTGTTTCATTTATGTTTCCTGCTTTGGTTTGAATTCAGGCTAGACGATCTGTCACAAGGTGCTTTGGATTGTCTTTAATTGGCTATATATATATATACATATTTATATATATATATATATTTTTCCTGATTGTCTCACTATAGCTCATCTTCGTGACTTAGAGAAGTTGTTTGGTGGTGCTGCTGCTAACAGGCAAGCTGAGCATCACCCTGTACTTTGGAAGCAGGTGAGGCACCTCTTGCACAGAATTCTTCCATTGAACCAGGACAAAACATGCCAGTTATCAAGAGTGACTGAGAGTATAAGAAAATAAAATATATACTAACAATGCAAGAGCAGTAATAAAATACTAAAAGTAGTACTAGTGACTGAGGTATATTTCCAGTATAATGTAGGGAAAAAAAACCACAGGAATTATAACTGCATAATTCCTAAAGGACAGACCATCGAGAAACACTGTCCACAGCTCCCCAGCGAGACATGTGAAACCACCACAGTGGGACAAATGGTAGATTCTGCTGGGTGATCCATCCCTCAAAATGTGATGATAGTTTCACTTCAGCACATGGCAGTTCTCATGGGCATTCACTTCAGTGCAGGAGCACATACATTTGCTCGAAGTCTCGCAGCAATGGTTGTGGCTATCTACCCCAATCTTGCAGACTTGTCATCCTCAGAAGCAGTGCTGCCTTGAGACTCCTACGGTATATTTAAACACTGCATTTTTATTGTTAATAAAACCTGAACCAAACTGTTAGGAATAGTCAGGAAGTTCATTATGGAAATGAAAATACAACTTATAAAAGTACAGCAGACTAAAGAAACACTTGCTAGAAATATTGAAGTATTCCTTTCCGTCTTTAAGCAACTCATTAACAGCTTTAGTCTATTTTGAGGCTTATTCTCTGCAATTTCAATCAGTATATTTCAATAACATACTATGAAACAAATTAATCCATTGTAGCTGAAAACACTCTATGTGCCTGTATTATACTGTATGTACACACACATCTACCATACTATTATTACATATTATATACCTATATAATCTCTGTGAGTACATACATGCACATGCTCAGTAGATAGATATATTTCCATATTCACATATACATGAAACAGTGGATGACACGTCCCCTGATAAAACCTGTTATTTCAACACTTCAAGTGAAAAGTGTTAAAATAAATGGCTCATCACATACAATGTGTTAAAATAAATGTTTATTTCAACACTGTGTGTATCATAGTCATTTATTTCAACACTTTCCATTTCTCAAGACTCACACAACCAAGAGTAGGAGAACTGATAGCTATACCTAAGGTAGTTGAAGCATACAACCCTCCTCAGCTGCTTGCCATAGGATGAGTAGGAAGTTATTTGACACTTTTTTTTTTTTCTCTCAGCAATAAATGGAAACTATCTACCTTGACTGAACATGGGAATCTGCATGTGTCTGTGATCTGGTGGGCTGCATTACCATTTGGAAAGAAAAAAGGGCTGTACTACAGTCTGCTGAGTTATTTGGAAAGCAAGCTGCTGCTGCCAGCACAGGGATTTGAAAGGAAGCAGAGTATGGGGGCTTCTGACAATTTCGTTTTGCAATTTTGCATTTGGACACAACATGATCTGTGCAGATGAGAATTCATGTGAACAAGAAGAAAAACTAGTGCTGCTCCTACTGAAGACTGAAAGGGATTTGATTTTTACAGGTCCAGGTATAAATTGTGGAGCAAACTGTGAGCCAGGAGAGAACAGCTGGGTTCCCACCCTATCCCACTGGAATATTTTTTGGTGAGGTTTCTCCAGCACCCAAAACTTGGCTGATTTATCTTAATACAGAACCTGAAGCATCTTTGGAGCAGAAGCTTTCCAACTCCAGGAGGTCTCTGAAAGCCAAAGTTACAGGGAGCTTCGCACTAGCACATTTAAGTGAACGTGCTCCTAAGGCTGAGCGTGGACACATCGTGTGGCAGGGCCACGCCAGCACCCTCTGCTTCCCTGCCTTATTCCAGGAGGGAAAGACAAGAAGCTGGAAGGAGCAGCACTCTGATGCCTGCTCAGTATTGCTGGCTCATCATGGTCCTGAGAGAGAAAAGCCAGAAGCCTCTGGAAACAAGGCAAGCAAGTCTTCCTCCCACATGCCTCCTAAGGACCTGCAGCTGCTTCCCTTACAAGCAGCGTTTCACCACAAGTATTTCACCAGAGTCCTAACACACTAGAAGACACTAGAAGCACAAAGAATGAGCAGTACTCGGATCTTACTCAGACAGAAGGGGAAATTAAAAAAAGGAAAAAAGAAAAAAAAAAAAAAAAAAGGCAGGGCAAATTTCCAGGTGACATCATTACGGCTCTGCAAGAGATGCAAAATAGCAGGAATACTATGAGCTGGGCTCTTCTTTGGGACAAATGCAAGGGCTGTTTCTTACACTCAGCAGAGGGATTAGAAATATATTCCTACAGTATGTTTCCATATGGAAAATAACAGAACTCTCTCTTTTTTTTTCTCCCTTTTTTGAAGCATCCTTTTCTGTAAGCCAAAAACCATGTATCTTAATGGAAACGTACACAAATTTAAATAACCCCTCTCTCTCAAATGGTAATCTACGTGCACCTCTCCTGGATCCCAAGGCAGTCTGGCTCCCAGACGCAGAGATGACCTCTCTGGCCGCACAGCCCCTCTCCCCCAGGTGCCAAAACCCCTTCCTCAGTGTTTCTGCTGCAAGAGAAAAGTGCAGCTGCATCTGCATGGATCAGCTCTGCAAAGGGCATCTGAAAATGAAGATATTAGAAAGAGACAAAGTTGACTAAGGAATTAAGGAATATATGCAAATTCCCCCAAACTACCAGTGCCCTTTGAGCAATATTTATAGCTCACTGGCCTGCAATGGTTTCTGACAGCTTTCCTCCTTTGAAAACTCTCAGCGCATGATTAGAGTTTGCCGAGGCCCTAGGAAGACAGTGTGGCCTTCAGAAGATAAACACTTGGTGGGGTGGTTCACTTTTCTGCTCTGTGTCCTCTTTATTTCTCAGAACTGCAAATCTGTCTACTGGTCTGGATGGCGCATGAACTTCAATTCAGCTAAGCAAATGCTGCTGGAGACTCTGCAGCCATCACACCCGAGGGAAGTCTGCACCCAAACAGTGAAAGATTGAGACCACAGTGTGCAACCTGCAAATAAATTCACTGCCTCAAGCCAAGCCACTGTAAATGCTAGTTTCCTATATACAAACATCTCTTTCTGTACATAAAGTTACCTTCCTCCAGTGTCACTTTCGGAGGATAAAATACTATAATCATTTTGCAGCAGAAATGGTGCTGTGAAAGTTCTGCTGTGAAGGAAAAAATGTTTTCACCCTTTTACTTTCTTCAGCTGTGATTAGTTTCAGAAAGAGGACGTATCATCACTCCTTTGCAGGCACAGTAGGTTATAAGATGGGCCCTCAGAAGCTGGCAACATGTAATAAAAGCACTTTATTCCTAAACATCAATCAGTTTCAAGAATGGCAGTTGCTCTCAAAATGGTAATAATAGAAATATTCAGCTAATAACTATTGCAGACACTAAAACACTGGATGACAGATGTAAAGGTCTCATTATGCAAGAATACTTTCTTGTAATTATGGCTTTATAACTAGGTTCATAAGTTTCTAAATATTTAGTTCCTTATTCTTCTGTATTTTTGTAATGAAATTTACATGATAACATTTAGTTTTCTGTAAAAGAAAAGGACCTCCCCCAACAAAGAGCTCATCATACCTTAGCGGTAGTGAAGCACTGTGTGTGGATGATAATTTTAAAAAAAGGTTTATTCCTCTGCTCCTTGTTTTTAATAAACTTCACAATTATAGGAAATCTCATGCCACTTTCCTAGCTAAGAATTACTGTGAGACTAAGAATTCATGCCTTAGTGATAAGTAAAATAATAGCGTGTCGGTGCTATGTAAACCACCTGTGGCACAGAAGAAGCATAATCCTTATTTGTGGAGGTCTTTAGTAGCTCCAGATATATTACACGGGTTTGGTAATTAAAACATATTTATATCAGTCCTGCTTGTGATCAGCCACACAATTCAGTGTTGATTTCAAGATGGAATTATGCACCTGCATCATAACTATGGTTTCAGCATTAATAAAAAATAACAGCATTAATAGGCCTAAACACTCATTTGTTTGATATATTCAGAGCAACATAAGGAGATGCAAGGGAATTTAGTACATTGCTCTGTCAAATCGGTTTAATTGTTATCCAATGAGGGCAGCTCAGAGTGTGAGTAAGGGACTTAATTTATGTACTTACTCATCCCCTTGGCTTCCACTCAAGAAAAATGATAAAAACTGAACTCCTAAACTGCAGTCATTGGTCTTCCGTGATCAAAGCAAAGGCCAATTAATGGAAGGCTGGGGCCCACAAAGCGTTGATTTGATTTTAAAATACTGCTCAGAACGCACATCGCTTCCTACTAAAAATAAACCTGCAAGACTTGGCACTTGAACAGGGCCTCTAAGAAAGACTATCTAAACATTATTCAAAGGTTTCCATCTTACAGAAGAGAAGAGAGGCAGGAGAGGCTGGGAGAGGAGATCCATGTCTGAGGAGAGAGGGAGTGCAGGTGTCAGCCAGCAGAAGAGGCAGCGCTCCACAATCCTGCTTCCAAACCTCCCGTCCTTGCCCAAAAGGCAGAGCATCCTTTCCTCTAAAATTATTAGTATGAAGGACGTAAGCACATCCTTTATAAATGAGCTCAAGCAGTCTCCTCTTAAAAATAAACTACATATAAACTCCTGGTCTTGGGGACCTTATTAATGAATTTTTATGGCTACCCACAATACTGTTTCAAGCTTGGGAATATGTCTAGTCACAGACAGGTGTAGGACTGTTACTGGCCACTGTTGTCACCCATAAAAGCCCTACATTTTCACTCCTTCCTGGATTTTTTCCAATCCAAAATGAAAAATACCTCAAAGAACTGATTAGTTTAGTGGACAGTATCTTTGGGCAAAAATGTGTTGCCTCCTTCTTCATCATGCAGAGTTATTGGGAATTCTGAAGGTTATTTAAGCATTAAGTATGTGTGTGTATATATATATATAAATTAGAAGATGCCATCTGCATGACGTGTCATTGAACGTGTCTGGAATGTTCAAAAGGGAAGACTCACAAAAGCATAACCTTTTTATGTGGAATCTGAACACATCTGTTCAGGACTGAGAAGCCAGCATTTAAGTCCAAAGCACTAGAGAACCTAGACAAGTGCATTTTTGGAATCAAAACAAATACTGGTAATTTAAGAAAATACTATGAAGCACACAAAGACTGTACAATGCCATATGTTGCACAACGCACCTGGTAAGCAATTCAGTCTACATGCCAAATTTACTAGAACCCCAAATAGGCTTAAATTCTTTATTCAGAAACTCAGAAAGTATAAGCATTTTAAACACAGTGCCTTTGTAATTAGGTGAAAAGAAAAAAGCATTTTTTTCTTTTTAGTTAAAGAATACAGATAAAAATTAATCTCCTTAATTATATCCCATAATGAATATATGTCTAAACTTCACTTCCGATCAATGACTTTCAGACTCACAAATTTAGGACATGGTGTGCTTCTCAATGTGAAAGATGCATGTGATTTTTAAATTATTCTGCATTCAGTGTTTAGAGATGTTTGAAGTCATGAAAGTTTTATGCTGTCATTTGTGATTCTACACAGAATACATTACTGAAGATGTCATCAAACATGGATGTAATAGCAACCTTGAATGGATTCTAGTCTTAAATCAAACACTAATCCAAAGTTGCGGTATTTTAAATACAGTGGAAATCCCTAATTCAAGTGGACAGGATCACCTAGAAAGCCAAAATAAATGCAGGAGGGTAATAGTTTTCAGAGTTGGGTTACAATGTCAACACAAAAACTTGAGCTGTGTGAACTCACCAAGCTTGATCTTGCTTGCCAGAGCATGCTTGTCAATGTTTAGCTCCCAGGGAGCGTGTCAGCAGCCTTTACAAAAACTCGCTTAAATACAAAATACTGTAGCAGCTGCTGTGATCCTTTTTCTAACACTGAGATTAAATTGCAGAAATTTGTTTTGAGCTTTTTAAACCAGAAAATATATGTCATACACCTACTGTAACAAGAATATGAGCAACAGAATTAAGGGATGGCAATGCTGGTATTTTTTTATATCTTTTAATAAACCAAATATCAGATGCTTTACATCAACTGATGGGAAGATATTTTAATGTCAAGCATACAAGTAACGCTGTTTCCTCTGACACTGCATTAGAAAATGGACTAGGCTACAGATATATCTGTGTTTTCAGGAAAAAAAAAGTCTAATACACAGTAGAAAAAAAAAAAGAATCATCTACTAGCCTACCACCTGATTTTAATAACAAAATATGGGCCCAAACTATCACAGGCATTTGGCAAAGGTTCCTAAATTAGTAATGTACTAATCTCTAACCTCAAATTACTGATGACATCAATAGATTGAGAAGGGAATTTACCTAAAATTTACCTTGTTTTCTGAAAATGCCTCTTTATAATCATTATAAAAAGCTTAACAGTCTTTCAGTTAAGTATCCTGTTCAGTAGGACAAACTTCGGACTTCTGCTCAGAACTGCCTAAGACTCTGCAGAGAGCAGGGACATTTCACCCACCCCGCTGAACTGGGCAGGTCTCTGGACTCTGGGCAGTGCCTTGGCAGGGCGCTCCGATCGCAACGGCAGCTCAGGAAGACAACAAGGGAAGTGCGGGCAGAAGAGAGCACCACTACAACATGTGTTCTCTGCCCCCGCCAGAGACCTCGGGCACCCAAGAATATCACTCCCGACAAACACAGAAAAGCACTAAAGAACCATGGAGACATCCAGAGGAGGAGACCAACTTTGTAGGAGGAATTGATCCACCACATCCCCTTTAGAGGTCTGAATTCTTCAAATTCCATCTTAAAGAAGCTGCTTACATTATACATATTTACACGCATGCATATATATATATATGTATATATGGACAGATAGATATAAAAGCAACCAGTTCTTAGATGCTTTGTCTGGCAATGGCTTCTCTGTAAGTGCTTCTGATGCACAGAGGTTATCAGGCACTAGAGTGAGAATAATTTTCTGCGTATTCCCTGTTAAAATGGGCATACATCCAAGAACCAGTAAAAACACTGCCAAAGCCAGCGTATTCAACAGATAGACAACTGATGTGAGACAACTGCTTACACAACAGTGCAAGCACAGCTATAAATGACAGCGAGCATGATGAGCGTGACCCAGCCAAAATGTGGATTGGATTAATCACACGTGTTTTTGAAAAACAATACGTCACTCAAGAAGACCACGAAACACATATAAATGGCCAGGCGCAACCATAACAATTTACCATATCCTCACGCACGCTTGTAAAACAAATCACTTCCTCCATTTTTGAACTGACAATAACAAAGGTCTTCAGAGCATCAGCCTTTCTTGGTGCTAAGCCAGATACCACACACTTTGTTGTCTGCTCCAATATCAGCAAGCCCACCTTCTCTACATATTTGCTACAGCTTCCCTGGGGATTTGTGTGTCCCATTCTGAGACAAGGGGACACTGGTCTTGACAGTTCTCACTCAGTCTCACTAAATCCCTGAGCATCCTTGTGGATTTAAATAGGACTTTGTAAAGAGGGTTATACAGTATGTGCTGACGGAGAAGCAATTACTTGGCAACATAGATGTGGATGACCAGTAAACTGGAAACAGTAAACTGGAAACAGTGAAACCACAGCATGTTTCCTACAAGATTTTGTACGTATTTATTGTTCATGGGCAGGATATTTATACAACTTATTCTACACAACACTGTTTCTTGCATGAAATTGTATTAAAATGCAGAACTCTTAGCTAACTATTATATATTGGTTGCATTTATTTGAAATGTAAAAAGGATGTCCCATTAGTTAGGAAATATTTTATAAACGCTTTTGGCAATAACTCATGAGGAACGATGTAACGTCCAGTGAAAAGTAAACCCAGGATCCACTCTCTTAATCAAACCTGCCTATATTTTGTCTTCTGCATTTTATGTTTGAAGTTGGCTTAAGAATTCCTTCATCATTTAAATATGATACTAAGGAAACACAGAATGTTAGAAGGATTCAAGTGAGTAGAGATGTACTCACGGCGGGAAGTTCATCATAAATCATAGCTAACCACTGTCAGGAAGTTTCTAAGTTTTCTCCTACATGGAAGCAAGTCAGCAATAGCAGGTTAATCATGCTTTTCTGACACTGCTGAATGTAAAGGAATGCCCTGTGTTCAAAACTGCTCCAAATAATTCCTTGGGTATTTTTCCCCGGCCCTGAAAACTCTGAGACCATCAAAACCTCCTGCAACTGGACTTACTTCAGCTTCATGCAATTGTGAAACCTTCTTTCCAAGCCACCCCATTCTCCATTCCTAAAATCCACCAATTTGTTATTTCGTATGGAGCCCCAGCTGCCCCACAAGCTCCCAGCAGTGCCCGTGCCATGGAGGCTCCTGACCCCGTGCAGTGTCACCCCCAGCGCTGCAGCGGGGCTCACGGCTGGCGCTGACAGCGCCCGGCACCGGCAAGGGAAGACACCGGCCGGGTGGCCAATCCTGCAAGTGGAGCTGCCGCGCAGGACAGAAGGAAAAACAGCTCCATCTTAACAAACCTTACATAAAAGGTAGCTTTTCCATTCGTTAGCCCCAGTTTTGATGCTTAATGTATCACAAAATGTCTTTTTTAGGCATAACAGTAAGAATGCACTGACTCTTCAGGTAAGAAGAAAACGTCTTCCACTGAATCCAGATGGGATTTACAACCAGCATGTGCCATTTGGTGACTAGAACAAATAGGTAGGCAAGATGAGATATGGAAGAAAATAAGCTTGCTTGAGACATAGTGGGTAAGTAGGAAGGAGGGTTAACCTCCACTGATACAGCCGTTTATCAGAGTTGCTTACAAGCTCTGCCAGATTCCTGGTATTTTTAGAATTATTATTAGGAACTTCTCTGCTGTGAGTGACAGGTACAGTTTATACTGAAGACAGAGAAGACAGATACCTTATTGAGCACTCTCCAGTATTGCTCGTATCACAAACTTCACTGTTGAATCTGTTGCACAATAACAAGGCAGCAGACTAGACAACCATAAACTCTGTATGGTCAACAGCAGGAGCTCGTAACACCAACACGTGGATGCACCTGCATTTGGACCCTACTTGCTTTGTCACATCTCTCCTTTGCCTCCTATACGGAGGCCTCAAAACCCGTACTCGAGTTTGAAACTATCCAGTACTTGACAGCACAAGCAAGCTCTGCAGAGCTCCTGCCAGAACCCTGCCACCCAAACGCACCTTTTTGTGCCCAGTCCACAGCTGGAAGCTTAGCCACTTAGAGGTAATGCTTCAATACAAACCCACTTCTCTACTGCCTCCAGGAGGGCAGAAGGCTGCAGCCTCTCCCCGCTACACCCAGCGGACGCTGGAAGACAACCGACCAATGCCAGCAGGTTCAGTCTTGCTGCCATTACCCATAGGAGCATTTTTCTGTTCCTGACAGACCAGCACCCCGTTTGCATGTGCTGTATACATCTCTATCCATTCCTGCAAACAAATTTAAATAAAAAGCCTCCAGTTCCATCAAACTGATAATGATTTGACTTTCATTTCATCTCTTTGTTTCCCTCCTTTCTTCACCTGAGCACATCTCCAAGGTGCTAACTATGCAAGCTTTACTCTCTATGATATGCCTGAAATAAACTACATGAATCTGTACCCATTATATCACCCGATTTCCCACTTTATTTAGCTGCACTCAGATTAGAAGGCTGGAATGTTTTGTACATGCATGGACAAGCTAGGCCACCGCGTCATTTGATTTTTTCACCATGTTAGAAAATGTCTGAGGAGAATTTATGATTTCATCCAAATCGCCTTCTGACATTGGCCTTTGGTGGTCATCAATAAAATCTGATAGCTTAATGGTTATCTGTTCATTAAAAAAGAGGCACATTTGGAAAAGGAATTATTTCAACAGGACATATTCTATATGAGATTTGATGCAAACAGTAAATCCGCAGCATTCAACAGCAGCAGTTTAGAGATTAATCTAATTACAGGTTATTAAAACAGCACAATGTAGCTGATTTATATGTTGCATTTCTACATCCTTGTAAAGACTAGTAATACTTAATGATGATTTGATTTTTTTTTTTTTTTTTTAAGAAGTTTGGAAAAAATGCTCAGCTTTTAGTCCGGGAGCAATGCCGGACGTTTCCTGTCTGATGCTTGGGGGATTCAGCCAACTAACAGATACATTTTGTGAAGAATCTCATTCTAGTCATGCCCTCCCTTCCTAATTTCCCTTTTCACTGTTTTGTCGTCTTTGCCCGTCCCTCAGGGAACCGAGTGATTGATAGCCTAATCCAACGACTGTATTACAGCTGCCTCAACTTGGACTCTTTTCCTTATCATTAGCAGTTAGCCTATGGTTAAATTCACAGCTCACTGCTTGGTACAGCCCCTGAGATTTAAGGGTCTGGCCTTTAGAAAATATTTAACATAAAATTGAAATCTTGACATACTGAGAATTCAGTTCTCTGCAAGGCTTCTTTAATTAATCCAATGTACTGTACCATTGTTCTATATGAGACTGTGACATGGTGAACTGTTAGCGAAGCTCGTGGAGATGTGTAATTCTAAATTAAACACTCACTTACATGTACCTACACTGCATCTGTTTCTCAAGTACATGTGCACAAACGAGAAAATTTAAATTCAATCTATAACAATAATAAAATACAAACCAATTACGCTCCCAGAGTAAAGACTTTTCATTCATTTCAAGCTCATTTCATTTGAGCTTTTGCAAACTAAGAGGAGAATACACAGCTTTGTGCATGCAAAGACCCAGGCCTCAGCCTTTTTTTCAGGATTCGCTTAATCTTTCGGTGAGTGAAATAAATTATCATCACTTTTAATAATCTACAAATGGCATCTGCATTAAAAGTGTAAAGCGTGTTTTCTGTGGGAAATAAATTGGCTAAAAAAATATTAAAAGTGGAAAAAAAAAGTGTGTAGTTCTCTGACCCTACTGGCAGAATAATACTTACTTTAAATAGCTATGGGAAGGATGTAGACCTTGATCTATGCCGTAAACCTTTGCCCTCCTTCCAGTCAGTCGATGAGCTGCAAGCGTCTATGAAAATGGCAGCTGAGTCCCAGATGAAAAATTATGCATCTCATAAACTGCTATTCTGCTGAAATGTCAAGCTATGGCAGGGCTGTACCTCAAACTCAGCACTTGGCATTTTCCTTCTGTCTGCTTTGTTGCCATGAAGCAAACATGAACAGTGAGGATTTGTGTAGGGCAGGTAGCAGGCGAGCTCCCTGTCAAAAATCTATTATTAGGGCTCTGATCTCTCCGGCACAGCCCAGTGCCGGCAGAGCACCAGGAGAAATCCGACTGCTGCAAGGACAGCGTGGAAAACAGAGCCCTCTTTGTGCATCCTGACATAATATATGCAAATAACTACTTCTAATGGCTGAGCTACATTTAACAGAAATAATAAACCAAAATTAAAATTGTGCTATGGCATATATTTGTTTTTTACTCCTATACGCACTGCTTTATAAATATATGTTAATGTAAATAGTCTTTTAACTGTCTCAGCAAATATTTATAGTAAACACAAGTGCATATACATACATATGTTTTCTTTTCTTTCCACTGATAGGCAGTTTTTCATTCATTTCTATTGACCAAAATCAATACCACACAATCACTGAGAGAACTGTGATTATGAAAGTGAATGCTCTTGTTTTTTGAGATTTTCTTCTAATCATATGGCATAAAATTAAAATTAAAAGACAGCTCTTATTATAACTTTGACTTTCCCCCCTTCAGGATAATTCATGCATTTCAACAGCTTCGAATATATGTCCCTATTAATAATGTCATTTTTTTTCATATAATGTACACATTTTAATTTAATGAAATAACACCTGCAAAGTATTCCCTTAAAAGCCACAATTGCCACCTGACAGTGTTTTTTGTAAAAACAGACAGCTCCACTAACTTACTTGAAAAGTAATTAAAATTAACTGCCTCTACTAATTTACAAAATTATATATTCCCACATATAATGATCGAATCCACTGTCTAGATCTCTCATGGTCATTTTTAGAGCTGTCACACACAACTTTCTGAATTTCTCTTGCTCTGGAGAACACATACAAACACATAAATTTTAATAGTCTGTATAATATGCAAATGATGTCATAACATTCCAATAAAAATACTACACAATACAACAATAATTGTGCAAAGTACTAATATCGCACAGACACGACATGTTTGAACTGTTATTCTAGAATAAGCTAGCATTTTTGTAAAAAGTATTAAAACAATTGAGCGCCGAACAAAAAGATTTACTTTTAACCAAGTTTTCTGCTAGGTCCAGTGTATCTTGTTAAAAATGCACCCCCTAAGGATCTGGCTTCCAGACAAAAACAGAGAAACAAACAAATGATAAAGAAGAACAAAAAAGCATGGAAATTCAAACAGCAGCTCGTCTCTATTTTGCCTGCAATAGATATCCTACAGTGCTGCAACAGGATGTGTTTTTAAAAAAAACAGACCTGAAATATGTAAGCACAGTATGAAAGCTCATGGAGAGGTTTTTTAAATTTTAAAGGAAACAAATCTTAAGGAAGCACATAGCTGCTGACAGTATATTAACAATTTTTTTCTAGGAGACCTGGCATCTTATTCTAGTACCTATAAAATATACATTTTCAAAATCATTTATATTTATCCAGACTGAAACCTCTCTTTCAGAGTCGGATATTATTATTTATTGTGAGGATAAATACTAGCATTAGCTTTGTTTTCAGAAACAAACACTCTGCACTGCACATAAAAAACAGGAGTTCGGAGTAAAAATGTTATGTATTCTATATTCTCAAAGTTTAACACTGCTTGATCAATTGAAAAATCCCTTTATAGGAAATCAAGCTGAGTCTCTAATTCTGTAAACACATAGGATGGGGTTGGCAAGTTACATATTTTGAGGAGTTGTATCTTATTTTCTCAGTTTTTTTAAATCTAAGGTTTTATTTCCTTACTGGTATTTTGGAAGCTTCATCAGGACATTTACACTTTTTTGATTAAGCGGTAGTTCCTTGAAACTTAAAAAAATAGATGAAGGTTAGAATCCTCTAAGCATTATCTCTCATGCGATGAGGCCACAGAAATCGTAAGACTGCTCCAGCCTTTGGGTACAGCTAGGGCACTACGACACCAACTAGAAATGAATTCCCTTATAAAATGCCAATTTGTGAATATTAAAATGTACCTGTTGCAGTGACATTTTCCCTGTGAAGATTTCTTGGCCCCCAGAAAGAGGTAGAAGGTGAGAAGAAAGAGTTTGCACAACGTTCCCAAGAGAGAGGGTAATGGAGGGTCACAGGAGAGCCAGGCAGGACTCCCTGCTTCACACCTGGGATATGAGGCCTGTCTCCCAAACCAGGTGGGCCAGCTGTGCTGCTGTGAGGATCCTGGGAGAGCTCTGTCACTTCACATTAATTCAATATTCGCAGGGAGATGGAGGGCAGCGAAAGACACTAATTCTACAGTCTAGTGGTCGAGCACCCAGCTGGGATAGTGGGAGCCTCCATGTCAGAATGTCCCAATATGCAGTGCAGGGGCAAGAGGAAATTACCAAGCTTTACAGGTCAGCAACTTGCAGCTGATCAAATTATAGCAAAACAGGAAGTTAACTTCCCGAGCACAGGCTGCCAAGATAATACTCACTGTGACAACTCAAATAGGGTTTCTAAAGGTAATCTCATTAAACCTCTGGTCCTGTGAAAGACTTAAAAGAAATAACTAAGACACAAGTCTTCACAGAGACATCCCAGTTACTTTGGCAATGGAGTTGATAACATTTTTAATTTTCTATTATTTTTAGATTGTGAAAATTCCCTGTCATTTACCAGTTTAGAACGAATTAGGGAAAGGAGAAGAAATCTCCTTTCCAATGTCTGCCTCTCCTAAAAAGTTGAATAAAAATCCTTCTATATCTAGCTGTTTCTCCACAAGTCAGGCAAGAGGAGGAAGAAAGAAGAAGCCAAAGGCAAGTTGCAAGTGGAAGAGGTTTCTTTACTAGAGAGCCATGTTCCACCTGGAAAAGATAAGCTGCACTACACTGAGATCTGCAGGAGTGCAGCAAAATTCTCAAGCTATCAAGCTGAGAAATAAATAAATAAATAGAGGAAAAAAAAAAACCCGGAAAATCATATCCAGACTGATCTAAACCCAGTTTAATCCAGGTTGGAGGAAGCACTCTAGAATGAGCAATTCCTTGCGAGCTAGGTGGTCTTGAGCTAGTCACATCTGCAGAGCTCTCCGACACCGGCCCCTGAGTGCCCTGTGAGACCTTCCCAGATGGAGAGCAGCTTTCACCACACAGCGGCGACCGCGCCGCGCTCCTCGGGGAGCAGAAAGCCCTACCCTGCTTGCTGTCCGGTCATGCCCACAGCCATACGAACGGAGTGACTTTATTTCAGAAAGAAAATATGTTCTGCACCACTTGGGAGGGAAAAAAAAAAAAAAAAAAAATCACAGAGCAAAATGTTTTGGCTACACCTTGTATCTGCTCAAGATTTGTGCAGTAGAGAACATGACTATAAGCCAGTTGAGCTTTTGTAAAACATATGGAAAATGGACTAAACTTATCACTTTGCCTTTGACTTACTTAAAAAATAAATCTTCCCTCAAGATAATATGTATATGAAAAACCAAGAAACAACCTGGCTGGGTATATCAAATAATAAGACAGAACAAAATTGGCTACAAAGTTTCAGTAAATCAAACTAGGAAAACAACACGTTACCCATGCAGCAGCTCCTCGGCAAGGATCACGGAGCTCCCAACAAGCCTGTGGCCAACAAGGCGGTGTCACTGCCACGCAGCAGACGGGAATGCAGCGCGGAAAGGTCAAACGTCTGCCTTCGGGCTGCATGTGGAGCGGGGCCACTCTGCCTCTTGCTCTGACAACTCGAAATGCTCTCCTGTTTTTTTTGTCTGTTTGTAAGCATGCTAGCTCTCAGGGTTTAAAACTGCTTTCTTGCTTTCAGAAATTTGTGTAACGTTACACCCCGATCACTGAGCAGAAGGCATTGCAGGGCGCGTGCAGCGTCTCCTTACCGGCCCCGCGGCTTCCTTCTGCACAGTGACTCAGACCAGAACCCAGCGTGGTCAATTACCAGCGTGAAAACTTAATGTCTGCAATGACACGCGCCTTCAAAACTTGATAAACTGATAAAAATTCCAGTGGTTTTCATATTAAAAAAAAACAAATTTGCGTTGTAGGTAATGGTATATTCCAAACTGACTTCTCCTATTTCTTTTGGTATATGTAAAACTGCAAGAAGGAAAAGATATTTTTGTATTTACACACACACACACACAATATGGCAAAATTTTCCCCAGATCTAAGTTAAAAAATAATTCTAAATCATGAAAGTATGGAAATGGTGACAGGTCTTTCCATGTGCCTAAGCACCCAATGTGCTGCTGTAGTTTACACTATATATATGTTTTAAATTTGTGACATAAGACACACTTTTCATAATGCAGTCATTCTACAGATTTTATTAGATAGACTTATGGTAGGGAGAAATATTCAGACATTGCAACTTAAATGAGAAAATGTGAATGGTGTTACTTATATAAAATACTACCGCAATAGTTCTTTTATTAATTTTTAATGCACAGCACCCACTGTGACCTCCTTTATTCTTTTCTTGTCAACATGGCAGGCTAGAGAAATTGAAATGGGCTATAGCTGTTCTCTTCCGTTTTCCTCCTTTCCTTCCATTTTGTATAACATTAAAAATATAACATCTTATTGGACTGTCACTGTGATATAATCATTATGCAATAGGCATGACTTTTGCTGATCATTATCTCCCTCTTGCTTTTCAGTGTTCTCTAAAAACTTCCAAATTCCATGTAGTTTTCTAAGACAGTAAGGCAATTTTCCACGGAATACTCTTGCGTGAATTAAAGTTGTTTAAAAGATATCTTTTGCTACCTTTCTTATGGTTCTCTAAGAGTAGCACCACTGACATAAAATAAAGCATTTTTGCCTGCCTGGTCTCTTCTGATTACTCTGATTTGGGTTGAGGTGGGAGGTGGTTCCGATACCTCAATGTTTGACTTAATCGGGAGGATGCTAACAGGATGCTATACTGTTATGTATATTTTCTGCTACCTCTATCACCAAGGAGACTAATCTCCATTCCAGTGAAGTCAAGCAGCTCACAATATTGTCCTTACAGGGTCAAGTTCAAGTTGTCACAGCAACAGAGTGCAGAGGGTCAGGAGATTAATACATTAGTGTGCAAAGGCACTGAACTGGAGTGTAAAAGTTTTGCTGCTGGTTTTAAAATTAAGCTGTGAAGTGGATTTGGAAATGGGGTCTATGCAAGATATTCTTCTCCATCTCAAAGAATAGTCTACACAAATATACATATATTTGCCTAATAGAATCCATCATTTCCACCACAGTGGGAAGAGGACAAAATAAGCTACTTGGAAGCGGTATATTCAGTCGGGAGGAGACTGAACGGCCGGAGTTCAGGCTATGAAACATATACTGCACTTGGGATGTTGATATTTTCCCCTTGCGCTGCCCTTTCATTAGCCTCTGTCTAACGTGTGCCCTGACAATTGTGACAGAATGAAAAATTCCAGGAAAAGTGAGGGTCACAGAAGAAGAGATTTTCATCCCTCGCTACTGACCCTATCACAGTATTCTGATGCAGCACTTTACCATTAAGGAAAGGGCAACACAAGAGCCTTCACACTTAATCTGCTCCATCTGTCATGACTATTAGAAGCATTGACCAGCCGTGAGCTCTAAGAACTCGGCGCGACTGCAGACATGATATTCTAGCCCACTACAAGGACCTCCCGATGTTTTGTCAGCCTCCAAGGAAGCACTAGGCAGCAAAAAGGGCAACACCTACCTGACACACCACCATATGTGGTCCTCTGAGCTCTCCCGACTGCTGGCCATGGCGTGCTGTCCGCGTCCAGTCCCATCAGGCCCGACACGGTGTTGGTGGCTGTGACACCATCTGCGCCACCTGTGAAAGGAAAGGTCGGATGGTTTTTGTTAAATAATGTGTCTGTGAACAAGAACAAGGTAAAAAAAAAATCAGGAAAACTGTGAAACAACTAGAAATTCAAACAAACAGCTCAAGTCAAAAAGTAACTAACTGCAAGGGGACGTGCAGAAAGGTCTCTGAAGCCAACTGCGCGCTGATGGATTTAACACCAGCTTCGAGGCAGGCTGCCACCCGCTGAAAGCGCCGTGAAGCAACGCGAGGCGCGTGGGGCGGGCGCGTGGGGCAGGCGCGCGGATCCCGCCGTGCAGCTCCCGCTGTGCGGCACGGCCGGCTCCGCGGGCTGCTCCACGGGCCAAGACGCTCCGCGCGGGGCCACCTGCTCTGCCAGGCCCTAGCAGGGCACCGCGGGTTTCTCTGAACACACAAACATCCTTTTGCTGCTGAAAGGAGGAACAGGTGAAGATACAGTGGTGCCGTTGGCATATAAGTATGATATAAATAGAAGCGTGCATATATAAAGCTACATGCAACCACGTATGATTTAATGTTAACACTCCAATATACTTCTCTTCATAGATTGTTATATTCTATAATATGACATGGAAAAAAAATCTAGGAAATGTCTGTGATCAATGTGCTCATCCTAAGTGCATTAAGCAAAGTGTTTTCATATTAACTTGTGTTGTCACTTGTCATTATTCCAGTATCCCCTCTCCAAGTCCCCCACATCCTGCAAATGAGTAAAATTGCACAGCCGGTGCCCTGGAGTCTGTTACCTTCCTGTGCAGCCAACGCGATTTTCACAATATCGGTGACATTTGGGGTCAGCTTGGCAAAGAAAGGAATCTGAACAGCTTGTCTAACCCAGCGACAGATGTTCCGCACCAGCTCTGGATCCTGTTCAAATAGGTCAGATAAATATAGAACATAATTAAAAGTAATATGAACAAAAGGTATATCAAGGCAATAGAAAACTTTGTTACAAGTGGCTATGCTGTGATTTTGTGAAATTACATGTCAGCACTGAACCTCATCTCATTAGTTAACTTATTTCAGACACATCAAGAAACCACAAATCCATTACAGAAAGGTTAGTTCATGAAAAAAAGGAAGATTTACTTTTTCAAAAGACAAAGATATCACAAAACGTTCATTTCCCAGAGGGCAAAAATACCGCTTTGGATGACAGTTTATTTACCTCTCTATTTTAAAGAGTATTTTTCAGTTTTAATGACTCACTCTACATAAGGTACATTGTAAATATTCCCTGGGATATAAAATAATGCAGTCCTGAAATATTGGCTGATTATACCTTGATCAAAACAACCAGGATGAGCCGAGGATGCAGGGCTATCGGAATGCAACTCAGCAGTTCTGAGCTCGCCTCTGTTTTCACAAAATGAAAGATCAAAAACTTTTCTTTTAAATCTGGAAATAGAAATCCTCAAGTGGTGACTTTTCATATTTCCAGGCATTTACTTCCCATATGGAATACATATAACGTAGAGAGTAATCAACTATCTTTTCCATTGAAAACATCTCAGTAGACCCCCCACTCTGATTCTGGCACCTTTAGTCGTTACTCCACAATACAACTTCTAAGCCATGAGTTGTTCTTTTCTTTCTGTTGGCTAATGCTCTACAACAAATATCTTAACATTTGGAATACCGCTGCACGTAAAACATAACAACATGATCTGGTTCAGACATAAATGGTGCTATTAAAAAATAGTACAAGTAAAACCTGCGGGTAGGTTATTTGGTACTGTAGCAATTATTTGAATTTACTAACTCTTTATCGTTCTCACAGATAGCTAAGTCTGCCATATGTGAGGATTTTTCTCCCATTTGGATAATGTACAAAGACTGAAAGCTGCACTGCTATGCAGTAACTTTGAAAACAGGCTGAGCCTTGATGAAGTACAAAGCAATCCAGTGCACATGAAGGTTCGCAGTTTAGTGAACTAACAGAAAATATTTCATTGCTGTTTTTGTCAGCTTACACCAAAAATTGCATACAAACATAAAAAATACAGGTTCTGTTCCTGGAAGGTACACTGTGCTTTACATGAATAGCAAAATCCAGAGGCTTAGCTCTGCCATTGCAATAAAAACGGGGATGTCCTTGCCGATGCAGCACCCATGCAATATGCATGAAAGCTGCACGGGCAGCATGTGAGTAGTTACATCTTTGACTTTCATTTCTGTTTTGAATTTCCTTGAGGCCCAGCGCAGAAATGAGAGAACCTCCAGAAGATATGAATTGTATATCCTTTATGTTAATTTTTCTCCTTAGATATCCTCATAGTAACGTGCATGATGCTGGCACTCCATAACTCATGCTGCTGGCTTCATAGCTGCTTACAGTGCTGCCATAAACATTCCTGCTCCAGCCCTGTTTAAAAAACACCATTCTTCTGATCCATATGATCACTGGGAGATCTCTTGCACTAACATTAACCCAGTTTTCATCCTATCTTACACAATTTAATGAGTTTGTCTTCCTTACTAAATAATTCTTTTTCTTTTTTTTTCCCCCCAAAAAGATAATAAGTTAAGCTTTTTGTTTTCCATCAGTTGAACTACTCCAATGCCAAAATTAATGCAGCAAATGCAATGGAAGATCTTCAATTTCTCCAGCTAGGAAACAGTTCAAATGATTGATTGTGCTATTTGTACAGGCAATTCCTTCTGAAAAGCCCATTTGTTGGATCAGTCTTGGAAAACTGCCCATTTTTAGTTCCCATAAAACCACAGGTATCTTAAATGGAAAATAATTTGAAAGGCCAAATGAAGGAAGTGAAATCTTTGTTTTTTTTCCTTCACTTAAGATTCCAAGGGGCAAAACCAGCAATCTTTGTAGTAAGGAAATGGTTTCTGCTTTTTTAAGAAAAACAAACAAACAAACAAACAAAAAAACAGAAGAAAAAGTTAAGAGTACCTTGCTTCATAGTGGAAGAGTCACTGATGGGATTTGGAACAATGCTGAATTTTGCATTAAAAAAAAAAATCCCTGAAATCTGTCAATTTTGGATGGAAACAGGCATTTCAATTTTTTTTTCCTTTATCACTTACGTAATTCATTTGTTCATTCAGTAAATATCATATATGGATAATGCTGAGTATCTTCATGAAAAGCTACTGTGAAATCAAACATTTTTTTCTGTGCCAGCCCCAAACCACACGTACACGTGACAGCTCTTGCAGTTTCCCTTTTAAAGGCAGAAGTCCTCCAGCAGAGCCCATTGGAGTATCCTCTTGATCCCGAGTTTCAGCCAGACCAAACTTCGCCTTTTTCCGGTCCAGCCTCCCTGGCACCTCTTCCTCCCTTTTCCCTTTTTTCTGCAGCATGGACACTGCTCCCTCCTCCTTCCTCAGCCCTGCTTCCAAGTCCCTTCCTACTCCAATCCAACCGCTGGACACTGCGACGTCCAGCGACAACAGCCAAAACATGCCCGAGCTTCCCCACTGCCCACGCGATGTCTATGCAATAAGGCCATGGCAGGAAAATCCCCGTTTTTATGCTCTGTTGACAGCTAACATGTCATTTAAGAACTTCTCTTTCACACTTCTTAAACTTTGCTAATATTGCTACCTATCTCAATCTGCAATGTCACATTTTCTTCTCTAGATCAGGAAGAAAAAGTAATTCATGTAAGAAATTCATAATTTCCTATTATATTTGTACTGAGGACTTGGGAAAACACACTGAACACTGTTGAAAACAATTAGAAAATACTCATGTGATTTCATCACTATATTTTCATAAGAAATGCATGAGCTATATAATCCACAGGAAATTCCCTGGGATTATACAACCTCTCCATGAAAGTTTACCTCTGGACTGAGAACAATCTGCAGAGCTCATACAAGAAAAACTTGTATCCAAACACTGGATTTAAATCAATTCGATGTAGACTGTATTTTGGCATAGGCTGAAGCATTCTGCAGATTCAGGACCTCCTCTCTGTTCAGATTTCTGGAAGATTCATGCTGATTTACAAACTTCATTTACTGGTTCGTAGTAGAGATTGGATTTATAAAACATTCAAAGGTTGAGAATATAGCTTGTAAGGAAACACATCTTGAGGCACACAAATTTCATTACAAAAATCTCTGCTAAAAATACCTGTGTCACTGCTAATATAACAAAAATATCTTTTTCATCCTGGTCCAACTTTATGAAAAGTGCCTGCAGCTTTTATCATTTATAAGTGGTTGATGAAGCCTGTATAGTGAAAAAATATTTTTGAAATGGCCTGATACGTAAAAAGTTATTAGCAGTAAAAACAGATGGGCATTTACATTTGCAAAATCCACAATATGAATTAACTAAAATATACTCTGCTTAATCGAGTAAAGGATTTTAATGGTTTTGATTCAAAGCATGCCATGTTGCTATACATTATAACCTTCTTCTGTTACATATATCTAGGTTTGTAGGTCCTCTCATTAACAATAATTCAATGCAATTATTGCAGAATTTGTACTATCATTTTACTGTGTTTGTCAATCCAAAAAAATAAATGCTTGCTTCAATGGACTTCTATCTCCATTGGTAGCGTGTTATTTTTCTGCTGTTCTTTTAACAATGCCATCTAAACAAAGCCTTGGTGAAATTAGCATGAGCTAAAACATAATATTGATCTATGGGAATTTGTTAGTGATTTAATACAATGCAGCATCTCTTTTGGTGTGAGAGGTACATCAGTTTGTCTTCTATCTTCCTGTTCTTAATCAAATATTGCTTTCTTACTCCAAAGGCACAGGAGATTTTAATGTTACAGAGGTTGTCTTTTTACTTCCCTAAGCAGCGGTACAGAATCATTTCTCCTGAATATTCATTATAGCCTCAGGCTAGATGGAGCTTTTAATCCTAACTACTCATTGCCAGTGGGTAGATATACTAGAGGAAAAACAACTATTCACCTTTTTTTTTTTTCTGGTGAATGATCACATGATAAGCTTAACTACCATCACAACTGTAAGTCCTCAGAAATTAAAGTAGCAAGTCGCCTCCTGATTCCAGTCGGCATTGGTAACGAGCTGAAACCACCGTCCTTATCACCCCCAAGGCAGATACAACTTGCACATTTCAAACACGGGGTGAAAATGCCATGCAGACATGAGGTCACCCCTCCTTCTGTTACATGGGAAAGAATAAAATCATGAAGAGATTTCCACAGGAATGTTCAGCGGTAGAACTGGGAAACTACTTTTACTACTACCTTTCAGTGGTCTTACAGGATCCTCATTTTTACACATCTTATTACAGCACAATCCTTAGGTTAGATCCAAAACACTCCTCTGAGGCATGAGGTGCTTTTGTATCTATTTAGCAAATGGAAAGAAGAGAGGCAGAATGCTGAAGCACAACTCCTTCCAGTGACCAGAGTTTACCGAGTTATCTGCATGAAGATCTGAAGAGGCTCTTCTGGCACGAACCTGAGCTTGGCTCCTCAGAACGCCTTAAACCAGGAGATACTTCCTGCATTAACCTTATCAGCTCTTTAGGGAATAACAGAACAGGTGAAAATACATCTGCGTTAGGGTAAGGAAGACACTTTCCCTAACACCACAAACAATCCCTGGATGTCCAGACCAATATATGTATTTATGCATGTGTGCATATATGTGGAATGTATCAGATACCAGAAAAATACTTGTTACGGAATTTCCCTTGAGAACTTCTGAAGTAAATTTACCACTCACTATAGCACATTAGCTGCTTTTGCCTAATTATAGTTACAGAAAATGGACCATACCATACAATCTTCCCTCCATCCCTAACTACTATAATGGCAGCAGTTCTGCCTAACCAGGAATAACGTAAGGACCTTTATAGTTAAGAATAAAACATAAATCTTCTCATTCATAACCCAAATTTTACATATGTATTAAGTCTTTCTTACATAGGTGCAACAGATTCATCATCACCGATCATCCAGACGTTTTATACAAATCCATTACCCTGGCTCTGCTGCCGGGAAGTTCTAGATGGCACAGAAAATGATGCAAGATCCATTAGGGGTTTGCATGTACAGCCCTTAAATCTCACCCATCGCTAAATACATAATGTCCTAAAAACAAAGTTTCAGAAATTACTTCTACAAGTCTCTTCAGATTTTATAGTTGTAATTTCAACATATACTATTTGACAAAACCTTTTTTTTTTTTTTTTAAAATAGATTACATTCTCTCTGTCTCCCTTTTAGTCAAATCTCTGAGACCCAACCTATACGAGCAGGAACAAGAGCAGCTCTTGAGAAAAGTCACAACGAGACTACAGAACTACTGTGCTTTACCACTAGCCTGCTCTGGAAATCTTGGCACACATAAAAAGATTATACTTTACATTTAGCAGTATTTAACAAAATCTTAAAAAAAAAAAACACATAAATGATTATGACAGAAACACAATTTCCTACTAATCTTCCATTTTAGTAAATTGCCATCTCCTATTTTTTTTTTTTAAAGTCTCATTTGGTCTTGCAATTACTATTTCTCCCTTCTCCGGCATTTAAATTAGAACCTTTGAAGGATGTTAAAAGTATAGGAGAAACAGCCTTTGATCATCTCTCTATTACAAATGAAAGAATAGGAATAACAGGTTATTAGAGCATTTTTTTATTTTAGTGCACTACTGGAGCTGCACAAGTGACTGCTGCTAATGGTATATTCAAAAAAAAAAGATAGAAAAGGAAAATATTCTGAAGCTCACTCACAGAAAATGGTACTGCAAAGTTTTTACCATAGCTCATCTAACAGCTGCCCATACTAACACAGGTCAATATCCAAACTGCAGAACACGTTTGTCGAAGTGCTGTGTGGGAGATGCACTTTGGATCACGGAAGCGCGTAGGAGCCGTACGGCACTCCTACACCCTTCTTTGAAAATGTAGCACTTAATGACAGAAAAAATCACAAATACTAAGGCAAGGTCAAAACTGAGCTAGATATTTTTGATTGGCCAGTACACAAAAGTACAAAATACAGATTTGTGATGCAAGTCGAAGCAATGATAAGAGGGATGTCAAGATCAAGCACAACTGAGACTTGGAAGGCTCGAGGCTGTCTTTTTTAGTTAGTTTTGCAATTACGCCCTTTTTCCAATCACATAAAAGCTTTATTGGGTTTTGTCTTTACCTCACAACTAAGAGAAAGGCAATTCAATTTATTTTGAAAATCTACTACTGTCTACTGTCTCTAAGTAGGTGGTAGAACCACACTGTTTTTCTTTAGTCTATATTTTTTAATTTAAAATGTTAAGCTAGACAACCAAAACAACAACAACAAATAATTGTTAGAAAAAACATTCTATTTTTAAAATAGATTATAAGGCTTTTTCTTTTTAAAAAATGCTATATTATGAAAAAGCTCTCTGTTCCATGAAGATGTCAGTTAAAACCCCAGCAATCACTATCTACAGCTATTGATTTCAATGCAACATTAGAGAACTCAAACCCAACCATTACTCTCTTCGGTTGTCACAATGAAGGTTAATAACAGCTGGCCTGAAAGGGTGACGCACAGATTGCCAGTCCAAATTATCAAATGATTTTGTTCTGAGACCTATGTACCAACTGGGTCTAAATATTCCAGACAAAAAAATGTGAAACTGCATGCTAACATTTTTATAAACTTCTTGGAGATACTTAACAGGAAAGACTTGTGTATCAACAGCATTGGGACCTTTAAAGTGTTGGCTAAATAAAAATGACATTTTTCCCCAACAGAACAAAATATTTTATCTTGGTTGTTTCTATCTGACGAAAATAATGTTTCTCATATGGCTGTAGAAAAGTGGTACACAGCATGATTAAACAATTTTTCAGCTCTTTAGTTCATGCAGAGGTTACCTGCTAGAAGGCATAAAGGTTTCATGAGATATCTTACATACATGAGATATCTTACAGAAAAGCATAGAGCTTGAGTACACGAGAACTGCAGATACAAATAGCTTTTTCCTGTGGTCAGGTAGGCCAAGTTCTCTGTCCCTTTCCTATAACAGAGACAGAAAATATCAAGATACTTGAGGAGTACATAAATCTTCGAAAGTGACCAATTAAGAAATTTAGAAGCGATGCTCTGAGGATTCTCCACTGAGTACTGAAATAATGATCATGTGTCTTTATTCAGATCTGATACACTGCAAACGGCAAGCCTTTCAGTGCACCAGTTTTACTAGGAGGTGAGGGAAAATTTTAAAACGTATGAACCTAATTCCTGGGAAATCTCACTTAGGCAGTGAAGAGACTAGTTAGCATACTATTAATTAACTTTATCAAATAGGGACATAAAATTAAAACCACAGAGGAAAAAAAAAACAGCTATTAACGTGTTTGTGTAGTTAACTTTTACATGTGCCAAAATGAATAGTCTTAAAACATTTTATTTAACTTACTCTCAGATATTTGTTACTAATCACATTTTTCTTAATAAATCTTGTTTACAGGACATCAGTGATATGAGTAATTAGAGTGTCTTACGCTGAAACCAAGTATCCAGAGGCAAAACAGTCCAGAAGGCCAGTAAAAACAAAAATATTTAACAATGTAAGCATAGAAATGTAAGATTGCCTAAGTTTTCTACATTTCCCCTTTCTGAAAGTTTTCAGTATACTAAAGGGTAACTGCAAGAATAAATCCAAATTGCCACTTGGATTTTACAAAAATCATGCTTTACTTCCTTTCCAGGAAGCACTCACTTGCTATATCCTCTGTCATATTCTAATTACTGAAGTTCCATTTAAAAAGTCTTTTTAAAACACAGCATTCACTGATATTTCGGCTAAATTAACTGTTTTTGTGATACCTGCAATTCACAAAGTATAAACTCCAGCTGAAACGCTTGCTATGGCAGTGAGACTGAAAATAAGGATCCCAACTTCTCTTCCTACATTTATGAATTTCAAGGAAATAGATCTACTTTTACATTTTCTAATAAAATCTATTCCAAAAAGAACACTTTCTATGAATAAATAAAAGCTCACCATGCGTATACCGTATTTAAAACCCTATCAGCAGCCACACCATGTCATCAAAAATTCTCAGCAAGTTGCAGTGATGTTAACATTATTGTCCTATTTATAAACCCTTTTTATTTTCTGTTTTGTATTTGGAGTAATTCAATTAAAAATCCTTCAAAAATGTAACAGGGATTTAATGTTGTCAAACTACAATATAAAATCACAGAATAGTGTTCTGATGATGAATTTGTTAAACTGTGCATCTTCATTTATTCTCGAGAATATGAAAAACAGAATTCTTAAGACAAAATACTAATCAACTCTTATACCTCACTATTAAGTATTGTCTCCTTCTTTACAAAAAGTAAAATACACAAGCACTGAAAGGACTTATACTGAAAATGTGGAAAAAATTCACTTAAACCACAGTATTTTGTTATACCTGAATCCTTTGAGGACAAGAAAAAGACAAAGTCAGGCCCCAGGAGAAGGTGGCCGAGGTCACTAAGCCAGCAGCGGCTGCACAGCCAGGCTTTCGGATACCTATTGAAACTGTGCAGGAGTCAATTGCTACTTTGACAGCAACTCAGCAGCAGATTAATATTATGAGGAGGGGTTTAAAGAAGGGAGGAGTGAAAAGAGAAAGGGAACAGAGTCAGACAAAATGGAGGAAAAGAAAAAATGGACAAGTCAAAGAGGTTAAAACAACAAAATTGAACTAGCTTAAAAGATAACATGTGGCCATGGTTAGTGTGCAAGCCAGGGAGTTAAGCCCAGCACATACATCTTCTGGTCTGAGAATAAGTGTACGAAACGAGTCAGGCCTTATTTCCCTAAGTTCCCAACCAAAAAGGAGGAGAGTGGTCAGTGCCTGTGGACAAGATGTAAAAATTCTGAGACACTGCCACAAACATTTTGATTACATCTGCTATATTCTTTTGGGTAGACGTGTTCCTGCTGCTCCTATTGCACAGTGCAACACAATCCTGGTGTACTTTGCATTAATTTGTTGCAGTTAACTGATACAAAAGAGAGGGAACACGAATATTGCCTGCAGGACCCAATGAATTACACTTAACCAGCATATTACTGGAGGGTGATGGTAGACTGCCACATGAACACAGATATAATCAAATTCTGTTTGGGGCATCATTTATTTAAAATACTTCAAGCTCCTTGACTGTAGAGCAACAGCAAATTATCATGCTATGCTGTGCACTTCAATTAAGCAGCAGCCTCATCTTTCCTATTTCCAAGGTACGGTGGAGCAAATCCAATTGTGCCATGCAGCCAGCTTTCATCTCTGTAGACTAACCAGAGCTTTTCGTTCGATTTGGTTTTTGTTGCTGTTGTTTTTAACAGATTCTCCTTCTTGTGAACAAGGCAATGTGGGCTTTTCTGAATCTTGCCTCCTAATTGCAGGTAATAAACATAAACATAGTTAGCAGCAGAGGCTGTGACAACTAGAGTTTAAGTAAAATGAAAATAAAGGTAAGAAAACAACTACAAAGCAACATCATTTTGTATATGTTCTGAATAGTTAAAAAACTATGATCTATATTTTAGTGCTTATGAGAAATATATTTCTCCTTCAACATAAATTTAAAAAGCAAACAGTCCTCCAAATCTATAGCTTAAATGCTGAGATATGTAAATATATTGGAGGGTTAAAAGGCATGACTAAGGAAATACTTATAAGCCATGATGTTATTATTTTAATATTTGCTTATAGCAAATCTCTATTCTTGCACTTAGGCTGAGATCTCTGAATATGAGAGACTAAAAAGAAAAGTCCAGAAGCATCTTCTGTGCTTTGGTAAGTTCAACTGATGTATTGGTTTTCACTTGAGCTCTCCCTGCCACTGACCATCATGCCCTACCATGCCCAGGTGAGTACATGCACTTACCTTTATCCACTGTTCCTTTCCCATCTCAGGTATAAACAATGCAAGGCTTTCAGACAGATTTAGTGTGGTGAATCCACAGAACAACAGAAACTGAGCTGGAAACGTCTTCTGGAGACTGTCTCGCTCAGGCCCAGGGCCTGGCGACACTGCACAGGCTGAGCCAGGGCTTTGCCCGCACCAGCCCTGAAACCCTGGACATGGAGAGCACAGGACCTCGCCAGGCAAGACGTTCTTGAACTGCTTTATCCTCCTACCTGGGGAGGATTCCCGACTTCTGGACCAAAATTAAAAAGCCAAACACAGACATCCACAGTTTTAAAATCATAGCATTGGTCCTGAAGGTTTAATATCATTTTTACAAGTATATGCTACAAAATAAAGATTTAAAGATTCTTTGTTCCCAGTGAAGAGATACAAAGCTCACCACAAATACAGTAATAACCTGCTGTCTACCATATTGTCTTTCTGCTTATTATTAAATGTTTTGTACACTCACATTATCTGATTCAAAGAAAATCTGTGCATTAGTATTGCTTAACTTCATGATAAAAATTCTCACAATTTTTAATGGTCTACAGCTACGGTTGCACACTGTTCTGAAAGAATATGCATCTTAACTTTATTATCATTAATCAGCATTAGTAAATATAATTGACATTTTATACAGAACCAGCTTTAAGTAACTTATTGGCAGAAATACAGATGCATCTTTAATATTACCCTCTGGCTAGCTATGCTGTTCAGGCGCCACAGTGTCTGCACTAATGATTTGAAATTAAAATCAAATAAAAGCTGAGAACTGTAATGCAGGACAAAACAAGCAGGCACTTTTAGTACCCGTTTTTTATACATCTTATTTGGATGTATCTGGAATTTTTAAAAAAATACTGTGGTATGAAACAGTGGAAATGTTTGAGAGGAGATAACAAAATGGAATAGAAAAAAGTGAATCTAATGTTTCCAGATTTCTACACTTACCCTTAGGCAGACCATAGGAATTGAAATGAGGAGCAAAAGTAGACAGCGCAATTAACCTTTCTTTTCCTTTTTTCTTTTTTTTAAAGCAGAACATTTTAGACATTAAAAATAGCAAAAGTGCACATACATGTATTTCTGCCTTTATTTTTCATCTCACTGATTTCTGTACTTTCCTGAGGATTTAATGTGCTTAGGCATGAAAAGGGACCTAATCCCTAAGAAATTTTCCTATGAAGATCTGGATTATGTTATCAAAAAGATTTAAGAAACCCTGCTTCACTGTACAAAGAGGAAAGCTCTGCTGCCTCTCAAAGCCTCATGCTCGGTTGTCGAGGCACTGAATACTTTTTTAGCAGAGCATATATGAGCCCTCTCTTCTTCCCATTACACATATACCACCTGCTTGATTTCAGCTCTGGAAAAGCGGGTATTAGGAGCTAAGGCAAAGAACATCCCAGCACTTCCCTGGTTTAGGAATGGTCTCCAGGGGACTCCACTTGTAGAACTTTCCATGAAGACCACCAAGAGATGTCCTAGCACATAGTGTTATTTTATCCACTTTATTCCCAGCCTTTGCTTCAGCAAACTACATTTAAAGCCACTATAATTTGTCATGGTCAACTCTTGAGAAAGAACCTCTGGATTTGGCCCTTCAAAGATCACTTGTTTTATTTATTTATTTGTCTAAAGAACTGAGTTCTGTTCTCTGAGCTCTCATTTTTGGTAAGGAAGTTAAAAGACAAAATACATTTAAGTGACAGCAGTATATATAAAACATTCAAAAGAATATCCATATTGCATGGGAAAATGAGAAATACTATTATTATACAAACACATATTTATATACAATGTAATCTCCTTGCTTTATAGATCTCCTCCAAGGAGAGTCACAAATCCACACGATAGCCCTGAGGACTCAAATTCTGCATTTGGTTCTCTAATTTTACAGTAGCTGAAAAATATGTAAAAGCTCATGTAGCCAGACAGCTCCCTACTGACTACACATCTAAGCAACTTCATATATATATATATATATTTTATTCCAACCAGTGCAGGTTGGAAATAGCATATACTTTAAATAAAAGGCAAAGAAAAGAGCTTGAAATGAGCCTATTTCAGTTTCCATGCGATTCCCTGAGGGCTCTTCCCTAAATCATACCTTTCCACAGGGTTTTCCCATCTCATGTGGAGACAACCCAAACTACTGAGCTATACCATGGAGAGGGAAGGATGGGAATTGCTTCACAAACTGATAAAAGTGGCTATTACGGCTGATTGTTGTTAAAAACACTTTGAAAAAGAAACGAAAACGAAAAAAAAAAAAAGAACAACAACTATTAACATCTTCCTAGAATGGTCTTGAAGGCTTTCTGTGATTTTTTTTTCTCTACCCCTCCTAATAAAAACTTTGGAAAATGACCATTGACCATGAAAAGCATCTAGGCTACTTCCATTACAATAGTAACTTACAGCTGGGAATCAACTGACATACTTTTGCCCCCAGAAAATAATAAAATTCTCATGCACCAGGCCTAACAGTAACATTATTATGATAAAGATTCAAGAGAAGTGTGTCCAGGTCTATTTTCCACTGAAATCATTACAGCTCCTATTGCCTCCCTGATAAAAGTTTTACAAAGTTAACAGCTTAGTTATCCAACCACACCTCGGTTCTCAAACAGTCTGGGCCAAGCCAAGGAGAGAGGAGGAATTAAGAGGTCTGCTAGTCCCCACCGAGGGCATCAGCTGAATGGCATAATGGGTGCCTATTAGGGGATGTAATTGTGATCCCCATGATGCATCTTCCTCCTCCCTCTCTCTCCTGTTGCCCCAAACAGTTTTAAGATGGGAAATCACACACTTGGAAACCAGGATTTGCCAAGTCAGTGCCTGAATACACAAACTCAGATCAACTGTCTTCTTGTTTACCTGAAACCCAGAAGATTCAGTCTTTGGAAAATTTAAAGGTCAATCTGCAGAAAATATTTCCCAAGAGACTAGGTGAACCAAGATTTCTCAGAGACTTATTAGATTACCACACTTAGGCATGTTTCTGAGCCCAAATAAACTTCAAGGCTATGGGAAAACACACAAAAATCCGAAAATTTATCCTAAATAAATGCAACAACTGTTTTTTGAGAGTGTTTGTTTTTTCATGGGGAAAATAAGACAGTTTCTCCTAAGTAATGTCACGGCAAGTATTCAAAAATCCTGCATCAGATTTCAGCATGATAGAGACATGGGGGATGGATAATGACAGTCCAAACTGTACACAACACGGTCTTATAGCAGGAAAAGGTAACTGCAGGTGGCACTACCAGAATGCCTGCCACATTCTGCAATCCGGAAATACTGTTAGGTTCAAATGCTAAAAATTGTACAATGAAACATGTGAAATGTGTCTATATCTCATGTCTTTCAAAATCATTATTGATACATGCAGTTTGCACTGCGTCGTGATCTGGAAGATATCCACAGGGCACTGCAGTGGTAATCACCAAGCTCTGTCCAAGCAGGTTTGGGAAATTATCTGCTTTACTATTGTTTCCTGTCAAATACATAATGCATTTTTGTTCTCAGCAAATCTAAGCATTTTGTATATTCGTAGCTTCTATCATTTTCCACTTCCAGCAATAAATATTTAAACACTTTCAACCCCAAAATCTCAAGCTAGGAATCTGCCGCTTGTGTCCTCCCCCCGCGGTGCCACTCTCCGTGCACCAGCACAAGATGCTCTAGGGACAGGGACAAGGCTGCTGCGGGAGCCCTACCTGCCCGCAGGCCAGGCCCATGCCTCTCTCTCCCATCCCATGGGGACACGACAAATTCAGCTCCAGGGCGTCTGCACCAGCCACCTAAGAAACGTGCAAAAGGAAAAAAAATACATAAGCCCAAGTAATGAACTCTTTCACTGTAGCACTAACTGTTCATGTCAAAGAGATTTTTAGGTGCTTGATTTATTAAAAAAATAATATTTCAGAAAAAGCTGCTGTTACGATAGCCTGAAAATCAAATGTGTTGATTATTATCAAGAGAAGAACATTCAAGAATCGATGTTGCTTTCCAAAGGGAAAATAGAGTAAAAAATAATGAGAAAAGAAACAACAACATGCTAAAAGACAACCATGATAAGGGCTTTTTTTTTTCCCTGCAAAATGTTAAAAAATGAAATGCATAATAGGGCCTAACTGAAGCCATGAGAGGAAGGCTCAGCAGTTAGTGTTATACAGGTAGCTTCTACGCTCTGAAGAACTGCAATTCTTAGTAGTATTTTTCTCCTTTTTGCTTTAATGGATTTGGCCTCTCCATATCATTTGTAGATGCCTGTGCCACAGCTTCTGTAGCTAAGTAGTTTGTTTCTGCAGTCTGCCAAGGCTACTAAAAAAAGCCCAAGCAAACATATTAAGTAGGTTAATTCCTCTTCAGCACCCTCTATTAGGCAAAACTAAAGAGGAAAAGCTGCTGACATGCAGAAGGGCAGCACACAAACACATCTCCCTTCCTCCCTGCAGGACTGCTGCTGCCCAGGAGGAGGATCTCTCCCTTGGCTTCCTATTTGGCTGCCACTCCTATTTTGTTGTGCATTTGCATTTGTTTTTTTCTTATTGACCTGACGTACTTTTGCCTGCTGTGTAGCCACGGTTCAGCAGCGCTGCGGAGCGCGATCCAGGAGGAAGCCATCCATCATTTTCAGGAAGGCTCCCGGTGCCGGCGGCTCCGCAGCGCCATGCCCGTGCTATCGGCCTCCGTGACAGGCTGACCTTTCGGACGAATAGGTCGTCCTCCTGTGGAGAGGGACCTCGGTGCCTTCCGGGGCTCGTGCTCTTTGCAAAGCCACATCTATTACCTGCTGGAGAGGGTCTTACACGTGTGATAAAATATCACTGCTCTCCAAGCAGATTCCAGAGTGCCCCAGCAAGTGTGACCCTATGCACAAAGGCAAGATTATTTGCTGAAGAAAGTTATATTACATATATGGCACATTATTAAATGCATTAAAATAATGAATCTTTTCCAAAGGGGTAATAAATGCAAGCACAGATTGAAAGTACCTGCCTTAAAATTAGGTAGCAGCAGCACTGTACTAAAAAAAGGGAGCACGTGGCACGATAAAGCCATTCATCACAGTCAGTTTAAAAGCAGTAGAGCTCATGTCAAGCATGGATTCCACAAAAGATTTCATGGTCAATTAGGTAAATACAGGTATAAAATGGACTAGCGTTGAAGATCACAAAGCCAATTACTGATGATGTTTAATTTCGCTTCCCTAAGTCCCCAAAGTGATTTTTTCCCTCACAGGTTTAAAATGTCCAAAGAAAACAGAGAAGCGTCTTCCCGTATTACCATGAGAGGCTTTAAAACGTTGGGAATAAAGAAGAAAGGGCATCCAAACACATGTACACATGCAAATAGAAACATTATTTCAAAACATCTAAGCCCATAATTACACATAGACACACACATATATTTATATATGAAATATATATACATATGAAACTTATATACATAAAATATGTATCTGTACAATATTTATAGAACACAATACCAAGGTTAAGGTAACAATAATGATAAGTCAATAATTTTTTCTTTATTGTCTGTTAAAGCCTTCCTTTAATGGCCTGAAAATATGCATTTTATTTCCTCTAGGTATTTTGATCTGTGATGAAATTTTCTATAAAACAAACAAACAACTTCCTGTTATATGTGGATATATACATATTTCTGAGTGATAACATCACTCTCTTAATTGACTGTTTCTTATAGTATTCACTATGTAACGTTTTATACTTTTCCCCCCCCCTTCAAATGATTTCAAAATCAAAGTTTCTAGTGTAGGGTCTGTTTGCATTTGTCTAAGACTGGATTTATGTTATAGGAAGCCTGCTGACTGCTATTACATACATTGGCTTTCTCTCCTATCATTTTTGAAAGTCTATATTAAAACCAGAATAGCATTAAATGAGTCTTTTATACTTTAAATATTGAAGAGTTTTATATTCAAAATTTCTTCTGGTGCTGTCAAACTAGTGTGCCTGTAGGCAAGGTAAGATCAAGTTAAGCTCTCAAAGGTAGAATTAAATTTTATCAGGGCATCCGTCATAATATACAGTTTGCTTAAAATGCAAATAAAAAGCATATAGATTCAAAGTCTTAAGGCTTTCCAGGTACTGTTTAAAAATCCAAGGGACCATTTTTACAGAATAGATTTCCTTTAAATTTACATTCCCATCATTTTAATGAAATCACAGAATAAACAAATTATAATGGACATGTTTTAAACTCTCATTTTGCACTCTGAACCTATTTCCTTCAAGAAATTTCTTATTATATTTAAGAAGAATAAGAAAAGACAAAAATAATGAAGAAACACAATTAGGAAAACATTACCTCAGCCATTTTTGAAAGTTCAGTCCAGTCACTCTTGCTATAGGTGCTCATGATACTGGCAATTAGAATCTGAAAGGAAGAAATATACAGTTACTTTAAACTGTGTTACCAGATTTTGCATGCAAAAATTCCAAACATTAACTATCTGCATAGTTAACAATTACCTGTATATGGGAAGCAAAGCACCGGAGATGAAAAAATGGTCTAGGAGGTCACCCATTTTGTCAACACCAAGTCGCTAAGGAAAACTAGCAGCCTATTCAAACATACAGGAATTCACAAACATATAGGAATTCACATGGGATGTGATTAAATGGGAACAAAGGCAGTTAGAGGCACAAAACCAACGACGAGACGAAGCTGGTTTTTAGCTTGAAGGAATATTTAAGTTCTTTACTATTTATATAATACTAGGAGTGTTTAGGGCACCTTAGAGAAACTGTCATGGGAGGAAAGCAAAAACATATTTGGCCATACTTGTTTATGAAAGTTTTAATTTTGCTTCATAGGTAGGATGAGATTAGTTTGAGTCTTGTTCTTCCAAACAAGCTTCACAATCTGCATTAATATCTGCAATGAGCTTATTCTTTCCCTTCCAGTCTGTGTAACACTTCTCTTGAACTTTCTCATAATGTTAAGGGCTAATGACTCATTCATAGATGGAAGAGTATTTAAAAATCTGGTCTATAAAACTCATCCAACACATCTTTTGGGAGCTGTAAACTCCCAAATTATCTCCAGAAGAAATCTGATATATTTAATATCTTCAGAAAGAAGGAGAATATACTTTGAAAGGGAAGGTAGTTATGGAGAAAAGCAGGTATGTCTAGGTTACAGTACATTCATTTAAAAGGACAACACAACTTGTAACTATCATTGTGTTCCAGTACTTGCGTTGCTTTGATGAATCTCTACCTATCAAACACCACCCACCGAGCTACAAACTACCTAGGAAAGCCCCCTTTCTGACTGATGTCTGCAAGAGGGAGGTCTCCTGGGAAGGAAAGCATGTGAAGAAGCCTTGCTATGAGGTACCCCTTCCTTTGCATTGTCTCTGGCATAAATAGTTTTTCATTAGATCCACATGATCTTTCCTGGCTGTGATTTTATTCCGTGCTTGAAAGAGGAAAAGCTTGTCACTTCTATACAATCCTTTCTCTACTGCAAACAGCCTTATATAGCTTTATACAAATGCTTATGAAATAGAATTTGCTCTATTCAATATTCAAGGTAACTTGGCTACACAGGAAAAAATAAACAAAAAGAATAGAATGTTTTTAAAGACATTTATAAGACCTACATCAGAACATTTTATTCTGAAAATTCATTTTAAGACAATCTATATGAGAAAATTCGGAAGCAAAAAAAGTACTTAAATTACTGCAATATCTGGCAGTTTACTAGAAACTATATCTTCTGCAAATTTACACTTTTTGTAGGGGGTAACTAAAGGAAACAAAAGGAGGGTAACTAAAGGAAACTACTCAAATCCTAACAACATGATAAGAATTTCCACAGTTAGTCACAATGCAAATTGTATCAAAATTCAGCTGCTATACAAACCAAATTTTTCATCAGGGAAAGCTGTGGGACATCCAGGGTGACCAACCATAAGTACAAGTAGCTGAGCAAGGCTCTGTCAAGTACTACTAATGAAATTTGAAAAATCTGCTGAGACGGTACAAAGGAGGAAGAACAAGATACGTGATACTTCAAAGAGCTGCTAATTAAGATAGCATAATTTTAAATACTGATTCCCATTCAAATTTAAAATTAGGCATATATACTTGACAGAAGCAGTGTACAGTGTTTACAGTAACAAAAATGATTGAAAGAAAAAAAAAATTAATTTCTGCTGTTAGCATGAAAACCAGGATCTCAGAGGGGATAATATATACATATTTTAAATAGGCATTTAATTCTCTTTGTATTCCCCAATGTTCTCTTATAATTTGAAATGAACCTTAATTCATACATGGAGGCAAATCCCCCAGCCCTCCACGTTAACTTCCTTAAGCAGCTTTTCTCCCACCAAACGTCACATCGGCCTTGCCATTTGGTACCAGGGACGTCCCCACCACGAATCAGCTGTGGGCCTGTACATGTGCTGCCTCTGAGGCAGGAGATTTGAACCTCCTCCTCCTAAAATTAGATATGGGAGGTTATGAAAAAAAATGGGATATTACCACACTTAACCTCCTAGAAAGCAAACAGCAAAAGACGAGAAGCAATAAAAACTGATAAAAGTCACAGGGTATACTGTGATTTAAATTTAATCAATTTATAATATTTCAGCCTGTCCTCACTATTCTGTTTAGCCTTTTTGGGCACAAGTGCCAGCTTTTCCAAAGCATCCCAACACGGATGGCCGGGAGCTGTGCGCCCTGAGCGGCGGCTCCCGATGGCCCTCGGGGAACAGCAGGGTCTTCGTGCCCCAGCCTTGCACAACGCGACACGGAACTTCGCAACGCTCATGGGGAGGGAACTGCAGCCCTGCAACATCAGACACTGTATCCCTACAGGATTTTCGTCATCACTCATGGAAGAGTGTCTAAAAAAACGCTTTTGGGAGTGGGGGGAATGACGATGGAAATGGGAGGTATATAATGTACCATTTAGGACGTGATTATAAGATGAATATAGTGTAGCTAAAGCACCTAGTAAAAACCTCCATTTCACACAATTCTGTAACTAATGCATTACTAGTTGTTCTACTTAAAAGGCACTGACAAGGTACTTCTCATAATCCTTAAAATATTTTTTCTCCCTGTATATAATAATCCCCTGGAAGCTTAAACTAGACTCTACTTCCCTTGCGATTTTTTAATTTCATTTCTATTATCTTTACAGGAATGTCTCAGGAACGCGATAGCATGAAAAAATAACAGAATAAGATTCACCAGTGCATATGTTTTAAAGTGACATTTCTCCTCTATCGTTGACAATGCAATGGGTTTCAGAACAAAAGGATGGAGAGAAAAAAAACGACAGGACCTACGTTGGGTCAGACGGTTCTGAGAACATCTGTTTAAATGAGGAGAGCAGTAAAACCGTAGGTAGACAATTTGTCCTGTACTGCTCTGGAGGGACTAAGGGAGCTCCAGTACATTCAGAGATTTTGAAAACTCTCAAGAGGCTGGATTTAAATATGAACGCTGACAGCTCCTGCAAAGTTAAGAAAACTTCCAAACAATCCCCAAGCAATTGTAATCATCCATTCTCGTGCCAATAATAACCGTATTTTTACAGCCTTCCAACACCGGCCCTTAATCCACATCTATTCCTAACCTATTCTTGCAGATCTGCACATAATCTCCCTGCATTTAAGCAAATCCAGCCGCCCCAACCAGCGCGGCCCTCACACTGGCTTGATTAATTTTCAGCTTGAGGTAAGTTCTGCCCCAAGCGTCAACAGATGTTCCGTGGAGACACTGCTGCCGCCTGCAACCTGCGCCTCATTCTGCATGCGGAAGCGCTTGCAAAAATCCCCAGGATTTTGTATCTGATTTGCAAACTCCTTGCAGAAATAGGAGGAGACAGTGAATATTTTCACTAAGAGAATGTTCCCCTGAAAGCTGTAAAATCAAGAGTTTTCAAGGAGGCAGAAGGACTGGTTTTGTAACTTACCTGCTTGAGAAGGAAAGACGTGAAAAAGGGCAATTGCTGTTTATAGATAGAATCCAGAGATTGAAGACTATCTTAAGAAATGGACTTCTAATATCTACAAAATTATTCTAAATTGATCTAAACTTCAGGAAACATTTGTGTTTGGATCAGACAGAAAGACTGCTATCTTCAGTTGAAGAAGTTTTTCTTACTCCTAAACATCACAGTACAGTCTTGCCACAGGGTCTGGTTGGTCTGAACAGAACCAAAGACACTCCACCAAAAGCCATGAGGAGGAAGAGGTCCAGCACTGAAGGTTTACTGTTTCAAAGCTAATAGCAGAAATAGCAGATTGAGTTCATCAGGCACCACGGGAAAAGATACCTACAGCCTCACAAGGACATCTGGAGAGGGTAACTTTAGGCAGCTGAATCTTTATTTAACAGCACTAAATTTCCTCTGCGTGCAAGAGGACCACGTGCAGGGAGTCCTGACCTGGCCCTCTCTCTCCCTAACCAAGCTTCATGCCAAGGGACCTGCACCCGCTCAGGGATGACGGCAGTGCAGCTGGTGGAAAGTTAATAAAGGAAACTTTACTGGGCAATCCTTGGCTGTTTCACTGAGCTGATAAACAATCCTTGGTTTGTATGTATCTAAATGAAAAACACACATGACCATATAGACATACTACATTTTTTTCATTATATGAACAAAAGATACAGACTCTAAGCCAGATTCTTCCCTATCCTATAGGTCTTAGTTGCAAAATAAAACCACCAAGGAATAGAAAGGAACATTTTAGGTTGCATATAGACTTTCTAGGCTTGTACTGCTAGCCTCTGTAAGTCTGACTCTAAACATAAACGCAGTTATGCCACGTTTGGCCAGAACAAATATTCAGCTCAATACCACCTATGCCACTACTATAGCTGTAGTCCTCTGTTTCTTCCAAATGGACATTGATTGATGAAATGATCACTCAAAGTCATCCTTCTTCCTTCATCTACTTCATCTGGCTTCCTAAGGAATTTTTTTCCTACATAAGCTCTGTGGAAAAAAAGCTGTACTTTTTAGACACATACTGCTGCTTTGGGCAAGAGAAAATTCACCCCGAAGTGTTTTGCTGAGCCTGGAGGGCCACGCTGGATAGTCTCTATTCTGCACAGCTCTGTCTGCCACGTTGCACCACAGCGGCAGTTCCGCCTGCTTGGGCTGTGCCACTGCAGAGACCCCGCGACACACGAGGCCACGCAGCAGGCGCGATGCTACTTAAAATCAATTAGGATCTTAGAAGACTGACAAGCAGTAGTAAATGTTTGTCATTCAGTAATTATTTGGGATCTCCTTTAACTTGGGAGAAGTCAGATTCCTTGTTTCAGCAAAGAGCAAACAACTGTGCGAGCAGTTGTGTGTGCAGCCACAGCCGCACGCGCGGAACCTTCCAAACGCGCGGCTCACGGGACGCGGCACTAACGCAGCAAGTGTTCCTTCTGGGTTACACAAACATCCCTACATACAAAGTGAAAAGTAACAGGAGCACAGGTTTCTTTACCATCATAAAAAATTAAAAAATAAAACCAAAAAAACCCCAACCCCCTAGGAACTGGACCAATTTAGATACCTTATAAACTGAACCAGGTTTCTCTTTTACTGCACTTTCCTGTTGTATTTTTGATGTGTTGCAGAACTGAAATAAAAATAAGCTTCTTATTAAAAACTACCTAGAACATCAAATCCCATGCAATAAGAAAGCTAACAATTGTAAACCCTGTCATGTCTCTGAGAAGCTGAGGAATTATCTTGTTATCAATTTAATAATGGAACATTGAAGTAAATGATGCCATCCACTGACACCAGTAACATTGTCTCTCCTGGGAAATTCATGTCTGTAGGAACTGTCAATCTAGATGGATATGGACATATTAAACATTGTACCTTCAGTCCATAAATCTATTCTTTCTATGCTGCCTTAATAAAAAGATTCTGCATGATGATAGAGACAAGCAATGCAGAATGTCTTGACATTGCTGACCTGTAATTCGCCTTTTCTCTCTCTTTTTTTTTTTTTTCTTCAAGGACTGGATGGTAAATAATTTAACGACTCAACCATCCCTTGTTTTACCATTTCGTAATTTGCACTTAAAATAGACTTAAGATAACTTCAGTAAATGAAAAGATGACAAATAGAGAATATTGTTGTTTATTATTTTGCTGTCTGTGCAGCAAACCTTCTAGTTAAAGCCCCGTCTTTATCTTATTACTTTATACTATGATCTCCACTGTTTTTTTGAACAGAAGTAGCAGTAAGATACAATAGCTCTACACAAAAAACTGTTCAAACTTTATCAGAAGGCCAAGGAGCCCATGACTGGAGCAGAAAAATATTAACATTTTGCTCACACTAATACACAAACACACACAAAATCAACACCGACAAGAAACAGCAAGACTCTTCTCCAGAAAAACTCAAGATGTTCATTCTCAAAGGAGGGGAAAAAAAAATATCCCCCTGTGACATTTTCTCATTTTCTTATGATGACTCTACCACTATTCTATTAAATGACCAGTGCAGACTAAATGAGATTACTGCATGAATGTCAGTGAGGTGGACTGGGCTATCGCTCCGAATTAGGACAAATGTCCTCAGAGAAATAAAACTTTGGACTTGGAAGCAAGCCCACTTGTGTAAGATAACAGACCACTGTTGCTGCGGCTGCAGTGAGCAGCAGAGCGGGCTTGAGGACTGTCTGCAGCTGGAGGAATGGGGGGAACTGCCCTGTGTTTTAAGCGCCCCTCTGTGCCAGGCAGCATCAGAGCAGCAGGTGAGGAGCTGCGGGGCCCCCGGCCCTGCTGCGTGCACGAACGTGGAGACGTGACCACACACGGGCCTGAAGGAACCGCTCGCTCACCACTAAACCAGCATCAAGAGACCCACTGAATAGGCAGCAACTCAAAGCAAATGGGATGGACAGAACAAAAAGAGATCCTGCTATGCACCTGTATCTCCAGTGCCTCAGGGCAAGCTTTAATTAACACCTTGTAATTCCTGAGGAGGGAAAAGGAGGCCATGGAATGCAGGTTCCCTAAACCACATGTCTAACGAAAAAAAAAAAAAAACCAGCACTTGTAGGAAACTCAGGGGAAACAGGCATATTTTACACGATTAGAAAAAGTTTCTCCATGTTATGATAGATCCTTGCAAAGTTCAGTACTTCAGATATATTCCACAGACACTTACTCTCATGGCTACAGACTTCACTGGAAATTTGACAGAATCTTTGGGATTTTATTTTGGATAGAGAAGAAAATGTCCCATCTTTACTCTTTCTCGTAATTAATGTCAATGAACACATGGGCGAATGGAAACTGCAAAACCACAAAGGAAAATAACTTGCATATAAGATGGCTGAATAAAAGGAAAAGGCTGAGGACAGATTCCTTTTCAGCAATGCCCCCAGCGAACAACGTCGGCAAGCCCTTGTGGATCTGCCATGCCCCTGCTGCATTTTTGTACTTCCCCGTTGCCCCAACACAAAGAAAAAGCAGATGCAGCCAGCACAGTATAGGAGCAGCTAACAGAAAAATATTTTATCTAATTCTACAATACTTCAGACACATGCTATGACCTGTAGCAAAAACTTTACACCAGGCTTCTGACACATTATTGATTCTTAAGACCACATATGGAAAACTAGGTTGGCAAGAGGCAAAACAAATTTATGGATTTTTCCTCCACCTATGGGGATTTTTCTCTCATCAAATCATCAGTGTGGCTGTAAATACAGCCCTTTTTAACACAGTTCTCTCAGCACCTCACTAATTACTAACGGGTTTATCCCCACAGCAGCCTAGGCAGCTCTACCGGGTGCCCCTCTGCCAAGGCAAAGCCAAGAGGGCACAGAGATGCTGCAGTGCCCCAGGTTGACGCTGCTTAGGCAATAAAGAGCAGTGGACTAGAAGGAATCCTAAAATCCACTTTCCAGTTCCTTCCCCAGTTATTTCTGGATACATGTAGATCTTGTTTATTACCCCTATTATTTAGCAGCAAAGCTGCTTAGCTTATTAGAAAACAAAGTCAATGGAAATTAAAGATAGACAAAATGTGCATTGAATAATTTTATCAGAGTTCCCTAACTCCAGCATTCAGTGAGCTAGCAATTCCCCAGGTCGTTTCTGTCTGTTTCCATCTCCAAGAAGCCCATTCTGACTATTCTCTGGTTCTATCACCCCCAGGGCTTCCTTTGATTCACTTCCTTGGATTTGAAGGCTCAAAAAACTAGGAGCATTAAGGCAGACAGAGGTAAGAAATGTAGCTCAGAAGAGAGTGGGAAATCTTCCTTTTGCACTCAAGAACGTTCTGATCTCCTTCCCCATGCAACCTCATACTGCTGGCACCCAAGCAAAGTTGGGGAGGAAGAGGTGACACTGTCAGCTTGGTGGCATCCTCCATAGCTCACCCGCTCTGTCTGTGCGGGTATCTCTCTGCAGTGATATGCCTGACACAGCTTTGCACCAGCAGCTCTTACCCTGGGCCGTGCAGCTGCGAAGGGCTGTGCTGGAACAGGCTGTCAGGCTGAGAGCTTTGCATACCTGGGACTCTACAGCTGGCAAGGGAGAGACGTACAGAACTGCCATATCTGGTCTCACTTTATCTGGTCCAGGTGTCTCCATGAGCAGAGGACTTTGCCTTGCGCTCCAACACTTGTCTGATTGAGGACCAGGCTCTCCTCAAGGGGAAATGGCCTGCACATGCTTACAGGGCTGGAAAAACAAGGGCATCTGTCACACTGGGGACACTGGGTTCCATCCTCACCACAACTTTGTAATTCCCTGACTCTTTCTGAAGCTTTTTCTTCTCCTGAGCTAACTGTACACATAGAACAGCACAAGCCCAGCACCACAGCATACTAGGACACACTGTACCCTTCACCTATGCAACAGCCCTTATCAGGAAGAGTGATCTCCACCAGCTATAAAGCATGTCCCACTGATTGATTTTCATTATCTTGTAATACCTGCTGCTTTCCTCTTCAGACACTAGAGTAATTCTGTTGCAGATCACTTAAGTTTCCACTTTAGACATCATTTTTGAATCAGGATCATTTTCTTGGGATTGTCTGACTTTAGAGCTAATATGCTCCGAGCAGAAGTTAGCACTAGATGACCTTCTGAGGAACCTGCAAAGTGAACTTTCCTATAATACTACGAACGCTCTCTGCAGAAAACGCATGTGATGAGCAAATTCTTTTGCCTCTTCCTCATCAGGATCATGCTAAATCTTCCACGTGGCACCTCATACCTTTGTATCAAGCAGAAAACTATCCATTTTTATCAGTTCTGACATCAGGCCTGCTGAGCTCTCCCTAGGCACAGAAACCTGATGCAGTCTCATGTTGGTGTGAACCTGTCTTTTATCTCTCTATTTTTCATTCTGTTTTGTCATGGAGTCTTCAACGTATCAGCTTTGCTCCTTTTTGAGATGTGGTTCATCACTGTCTCCACTGTCTCTTCTTGTGATCTTGCAGGGCCAGTGTATCTGTTTTTCTTCTTTGTTACCTACCTTTAGGTTTTGTTCCCCTTCTTCATTTTGTATAAAGCAAACATATTCCTCAGTTCTATTTTTTCTGACGTTATCTGACCTCGTGCAACTCTGCCTTTCAGAAAGATTCAGCTGCTACAGAGTCAGCCCAGCAACAGGGCCAGCTTCTCAACCACAGTGCGCCAGCCAGCCCCGCACTCAAAGGCTCAGGCTGCAACAGAGCGAAGCCCCGAACGCACGCGACGCGCACGCACCCCGTCCTCCCCTCTGGAACAGGAACGCGTCTCCTGATGTGGGAGAAGCTGCTGCTGCCCACAAGGCCCAGGCTAATGGAGTCCTGGCTCCTTTAAAGGTATTCCTGTACCAGCAGGAGCACTGGTTCTAAAGGGGTCCCCTTTGGTGCCGTTTCAAATGATCACAATAAGCTCACACTCTGTATGTTCTTGCCAGCCTGGACTACACAGCTGTAACCTATTTTAAGAGTTTTTAAATGGAAAAAGGAGAAGATTAAAAAAAAAACAAAGGCTATGCAAGCAAGAAATACGCTTTGTGGACAATGCAAAAACTTTCAAATAATCATTTTCATTTGCAAAAATATTTCTTCTATTTTCTTTGCGAAGAATTATATTAAAATGGTGTCTTAGAAAGCAGAGCCTCTATATTGTTATCCCTTTTTTTTTTTTTTTTTTCCTCCTTAGTCTCTCTGTTACCTTCCCACGAGCCCGTGCTAGTTCCTGACCAGGACACAGCCCCAGTGCAGAGTGGTGCCACTGCCCCAAACCTTACGAGGATGGGTCTTCAGTGCTCTCTCCTGAGAGATATGATAAGAAAATCTCATGAGTGGGTAGCTTTATTTTTATATGCAGACTTTCTAATTTACTTAAGTAGCTAGCTGTTATGTCTGATGACCCAAGCAGTTTTCTGGCTACCCTCCAACAGCAAAGAAGATACAAAATTAATGGCTGGAAGCTGGCAGCTACCTTCTGACTAATCTTCCCTCTTCAACTGCCAGTTCCACCCACTTCATCTTTTCATCAGGAAGCATATCAGAAGATGCTCAGAAACTGAAAGAGGCCTTTCTATTTTCAATAAATATTTGTGTGTTTTAAAAAGTGGTTATCTAGTTTGTTCTGCATACTGCTATGTGATTGGACATTTCAAAATTAAAATGCTGTAAAGATTTTATAGTATTATTGTTTAACTTCAAGAAAAACACAGCAATACCAACTGCCATCTAATATAGGAGGGATTGTATCAATGTCCCAGCAGGGATCAGCTGTGCTCCCAAGAACATAAATAAACAGAAAATAAATCAGGTCAAAGATGGATTCTTCATGCAGAGCCAAAGGCAGAAAGTGCTTCTGGGAATCAGACAGGTACTGATAGAACAACATTAAGAGAATGCAAATGTGACTTCAACCCACGTTTTTATGGCCCTCTGCCTTGAGAGGCATAAACAGCTCAAAGGTATCTACACAAGTGGGGTACCTATATGAGTCACATCCTGGCCTGACTGATAGTTTGTTTAAATGAAACATACTGCAAGTATATTCAGACTCTAAATGGAGATATGGCTCTCTAAGAATAAGTCTTTCAGATTCTCTCACATTGCAAAAAGTGCCACATTGCAAAATGCTGCCCTAAAATTTACAAATCAGCATCTGTCTTTCAAAACCTAAGACCTTGACTAACTGTTATCCACAGACTGAAACAATCAACACAACTACAGCCTTATAATAAAAATGTTGAAGATAAAGAGAATGAAATGAAAATGGAACTTGAAAATGAAATAGATGAGAAACCCTGAACACACACATGCACAAAAATAAAAAGATACAAAAATAAACCACTGAAAAAACCTGTCAGTGAGTTGTGAGGATGACAGGCAGAGTGGCAGGAAAGGGAATAGGAAAGTACTCGGCTGTTTCCCTACAGTTTGCATTTAACTAAGTGGCTCATAACAAGGGATGTATTTATGCCTGCTTGAAAGGAAGAGTTTAAAATATTCATTTGGGTTTAAGTGTTTAGCAAGTAAGTACTTGCTGTCAGACTTTTGTTTCAGCAATTAAAAGGAAAGCATCTCCACTGCATTTGCACACAGGACAAACAAGTTACTACTGAGTTACCAGCAACTGGCACAATGGCAGGAATTGAATACACCAGTGGTTCCTCAGCTCCCAGATAAAACAAGGTCATTCCAGCTTGCTCTGTCCAAAATGAGATAAAGTCAAATTAACTTAAATTAGCTTCTATTTTCTGCAAGCTAAGAACATGCACGTGGACAGTTACCATGCTGACATGCTATGTTTTGCTATCCCAAGGGAATTTGTTGGTATGTCTATGTTCACAGTAACAGTTTATCAAATTAATGGAAAAGAGAATGAGTTCTGCCTTTAGAATCCTGCTGGCTACCAGATCTTGCATTCTTAGCAGTTACTCCTTAACCTGAGGAGTATAATTTATTAGTTCCAACCAGAACATAAAAGAGAATTTGAAAACCACAGCTGGGTGACTTAAGATGTAGAAGCAGGAAGGTGACAGATACAAAAGTTTCATTTGGAAACTATCCATAAATTTATGCTCATAGTTCTTGAATGCACATAAAAAGGTGGGACATTAGCAGCCTTCAGGGTACAGAATATCAGTTCAGAGCCCACTAATATTTCCACTGCTCATCTATATGCTCCTCTTAGCAGAAAATGAAGAAAAACATCTAGGAAACCCTCATTCCCACATCCTCCTCTGACTTTGGGATGGCTCCATAGCCCCCCGCCTCTGGAAAGGCCGGGATGAAGCGCAGCCACTGCCCACGGGCCTGGGGATCTCCGCACGCACCTCAGCTGGCCGCACCAACACACGCGTCTGCGCCGCCGGAGCGTCCGCATGGGCAAAACCAGCTCTCCGCTTGCTCCTGAACAAAATAAACCCTTGGATGGTACCACTGCACCTACACTGCGCTTCTGCCAGGGCAGTAGTTAAATGCAATTTTATTTTTAGCATTCCTAGCCTACACAAGGATGTGAGCAAGATGTTTAGATATAGACCTAGCTTTCATATTCTCCGTTAGAGCTCTAACAAAATGCCTAAAACTTGAACTATGCTCCAGAAATTAGGTGCATAATGTGGGTTACGGAAACAGCATATACTTACTAATTTCAACAAGTAACAATCGGCCTTGTTAGTATTACCATTATACATATTCAACAAAAGAGAAAAAGCAGAATTATCTAAATCACTCAGTGCCTCCTAGAAGAGTTAAAATCATAGCACAGCCAACACAAATGAATGCCAAAGCTATGGCATATTTTACAAGATCAAATTTTGTAATTTACCCAATTGCCTATGACAAACATGAAACGGAAATTGGGGAGTATTTGAGGGATAAATGCTTTGCACAGGTAATAAGCCTCGTAGCATTTTGTCATTCTTGCAAAGCTAACATTTTAATTTTTATAGATCATTGACCATTAACAATTTTGAAGTGTAAAACTTGGCCATTTTTTGTTTTTACTTTTTAACAACACCACAAGGTCATTCTTCTCCCTCCAATGGCAACTTGTATATCCTAATATTAAAACAGTAACTACACAGAAAAGGGCATTTTCTAGGGAGTAATGACTGGCTGGGAGGAGTTGATGGCCCGAGGCACTGCTGAGGGCCATTAAGTCTGGCTGGTCATTAATCGACAGGAAATGCCCAGCTCGGAGATTGTTATTGCTATTTTAAGCACAAAATGGCGGGGGGGGGGGGGAAATGGATATCTTACTGTACGGATTTTTTTAACGCATGATGCAATTTCCTTTGTTGCAGTTTATGGAGGACATTTCTAGGAAGAACGAATGCTCTCTGCCTTCCCATTGGATTTCACAGATCGTTTTCCAGCATTCTATTGTGCACATGGCACCTTACGAAACGGAGAAAATAGGGGGGGATTTAAAGTGTCTTTCTGTTCTCTCTAAATAATAGTCTCCATAGAAAATAAAAGGAAAATTGAACCTTAATAAGAACAAAAATATGCAACCCTTCATGTCATTGTCAGTAGTATTACATTTTAGAAATATCTTTTTAATCACAGCTTCATGTTTAGTACAATTCTTTCACACCTGCTTAAAGGAAAGTGAAAAAAACGACAAATTTTTAGCAACGGCAACAGCCAAAGCAAGTCCTAAACCAGCTTCAGTTGATACTACCCATTAAGGAGTTTGTCTTTTACAATAATCAAGCAGATTGTCTCATTTTCTAGGAGCTGGTTGAAGTACTCCAGAAACTGCTTTACTTTTCCCCTAGTTCACACTCTGAGGCTAAAGTTTTAGAGATGTGCTCATGGTTCTTACAAAATGGTGAAAACTGTTCTTATCTGCAGGATCAATAACTCACACTCCAAATCAAAGGAATACTCTTAACGCATGCACAAAACCTCCCCTGCCTTACTGAGCTGATTACTATTTGTCAAACCTTAACTGCAAAAACAAAAGTCAGTCATGCCTTTACAACAGGCGTAGTAGAAAAGTGCAATTCTGCACTAACTACTTTGGTAGGTTTCTCAACAAAGCAGTAGTTTCCAAATGCAAAACATAAAAGTTCTCACATTTCTCTTCACAGTCCTAATTTGTCACCAGGAACACCGCACATTTGAATCATAGATTGATTGCCTGAATCTCACTGAATTTACCATGGGGTTATGTTTTCAATCACAAATTGCAGCTTCCAACAAAAGACACATGTTCAATATCATATTCTTAAAACACCTTTTCCCTGGGTAAAATTTTTAAAAGACTTTTTCTTGTGTTTCTATATGTGGAAACACCTGTGATGACCCTCTGAAAATGCAGTCTTTCAAATCTCAATAAACTTGAAGACAGTATTTGAATTACAAAATCCTTAGCACAATCTTTCAAACTAGTAAAAAAAATATACATTCATCTTAGCTTGATTTTTAGCAATTGCAATTTCATGTTAATCAGGTTGGCAAAATGCAGAACCGGAACAATGGTCCAAAGGTTGAGACACAATTGGCAGGAAGGAGGCAAATGCTAATCCTGGGTCCAAGTCTAGCTGCTCTTTGTGCATCACCAGCACAAACTCATAGAAACGAGGCACCAAGCTCCTTCTCTGCCCGGGGCCTGCAAGCTCATATAAGGCAAGCTCGTAGTGGCATTTCCACAGAAAACTCCTCTTTAGAAATTGTTGATGCCCTGGGAGAATGAGCTCCACAGCCCAAAGCGACAAATGAAGAAGCGTCTCAGTCCATCGCCTTTTAGATTCCAATCTAGCTAAACCCTTGCCAAGGTAGGAAAGTTTGAACTGTAGCTTCTATTCAAAACATGGAAATAAAAAGAATCAATATATTGGCGTAACACCTTCCTTTTTTGGATTCATGCTCTCTCCCTTTCTACAAATTCTGTGTTTGACATGCCTCATTTCAGTGCTGCTGAGCATTAAGCCGAGGTTTTCCTAGTGCCTTCTACTGTAAGCCCAGCATTTCACTCCTGACTAGTAACAGTTAGCTTAGGATCTTTCATTGTATATATAAATGTAGTACCATTTTATCCTGTGCACATCACCACATTTATCCTCATTTACCGTTATCTGGCAGCTCATTGCTCAGTCACTTAGTAGTGTGAGATTCTTCACAGTCAGCTCTCACCTTTATCTCCCAAAATATTTACTATTATCAGCAAACTTTACATTCTTGAAATTTATTCCTTTTCCAGATTGTTAAGAAATATTTTAAATAGCATAGAATACAACAAAGATCCCTAGGGAACTTTACTAGAGATCTCTATACACTATGAAAATTGAGCATTGTTTCCTATCACATTGTTTCCCATCTTTAACTAGTTTATTACCATATGAGATTCTTCCCCCAATCTCATGGTAACTTAATTTCTTTCAAATCCTTTAGTAAGGGACCCTATCAAATGCTTTGGGAAACCCTAGCTGACTGCTTCAGCTAAGCCTCTCTTCATGTCCTAGAAGACCTTAGATTTTTAAGGTTACCACAAAAGGGGTTATTTTATTTTTACTGCCTCTCCACCCCTTTTACTAATTCTGTTCTTTAAAGGGCTTCTCTCATTTGCACACAGGAGCAGCAGCCTGGGGCTGCCCCCAGTCCTCCGAGCAGGAGGGCTGCACCGACTGTCCCCACCGTCCTGCGCTGGGGCACGGCCGAGGAGGACTCACTCTCCTACCAGCTCAGCCTGGCCCTTCCCAGGGTGCCTTCAAATACTTCACCCTGGTATTCACTACTGCTGCTTTTGTCAATTTACAGTATAACCTCTTCTATGGATACTGTGAGTTCCTTTTTATCCCAGGACATTTCCTTCCACTGGAAAGGGCTATCCAGTAAAAAATTCCCCAACAACTTGGCCTATATACAGAAATGAAAACATTTAGACGTTCTGCTACGGTTTTATCTTTTCTAAGCATTTTTAATATATATTTTAATACATATATATATATATATATACACACACACACACCCCCCTCATGTATCTGTTGGCCCTACAGACCAGTATCTTTTAACTCACTATATGATTTCAGTGAAATCCCTCTGCTTTCCTATATCTCTCCTCTTCCCTCAACAGTCTCCATACGTACGGACCAAAATTACTCTGGTGAAAAAACACCACCTCCACACTACGTGTACGGAGCTACAAATCAGGCACCATTAACAGGCAAAACAGGCAATTGATCCTGACCCACCTACCTTGTGAGGAGATAGGTCCTTCTGAATTATTTCTTAACATGAACTGCAGAGGAAAAATATTTTTTATGTTTATGTGAAACTTCAGGCTTTTCACATCTCATACGTGACTTTGACACTGACCTCATGACCTATGCTGAGCTGCAGGGCAACAGCAACCACCTCAACAGGTCGGACTTGCTGGCTGTCCTTCCCAAGACCCTCTCCGCCATGGCCACCCCATCCCTGGGACCACGACTGGCCCTGCTCAAAGCCACAGAAGACAATCACTTATTCTCTCAGTTATCAGTCATGTCCTCTAATTTTAGCTCATATCCAATTGTACAATTCCATTACATTTCAAGCCTCACATATATTTACTTTAGCTTGCAATACTTTCAAAATCAGGAATAAATATTGAAAAAAGTGAGCTTCTCTGTATTCTCTTATTTTTTCCACCAACACCAAAACCTCAAGCTTAAAACTTACAGTGCGATATCTGTGGCTCAATCCCATCCCTATTAACAAGTTTAGGTTGGGGTGGAGCATTTTTTATGCTTTGTGGAAGAGCATAGAAAACTTCCTTTCTTATAAGAAAGTGTGTTCTCAAAGCCCCAGAAAACCAGCATGTCTATTGCTAGCCTCTGTTTTTGTTCACCTACTCTTGCAAATGGAAAGTAGCATGTCTACTCAAATGGATGAGCACTGCCTGTGCAAACCCACTGTGGAAATCAGAGTTCTGTGGAATTGGAAAAATTGAAACTGGAAAAACTCATCAGCTCAGGTGGGGCTCTACCAGTGACAAGGGCAATGAAGACAACTTCAGGATTGGGAAGAATAAAAGCTCCTCTGGAATGCACAGAGGTGTCTTCCCATTGTAGAGGGTATCTGTTCATACTGTTTTATTTAATGCCTCTTCTTTGTGGTGAAGAATGAAGAGTAAAGGAGAAAGCAGTCATAGGCTATAGTGCTCTGAGGCCTGTTCTAGCCACTACATCAGACAGCAGGTACTGCAACGTCTCGGCCACACCACATTCCACATGTGCTAAGGCCAAGTGCCTCAGTTTCTGCACAAGGCAGCTGGGATGGGTGCTTTATTCCAACCTCAACCTCCTTAGCTAGGATTTCCTCTGATGTTAGGGACTAGGCCTGTTGCCAGCTTCACAGAGTGAAAAGGATCTTTTCCATATGGTGAATTTAACAACTGCTGTGTGGGTTTTTTCACCTCCTACCAAGCCTCCATGATGGCTGGCTTTGGGAAGCTAGAGCTGCATCAGTAACAACTTCTGGAGGGTTTATGTGATTTTGGATCTGAAACAGAGATAAGGGAACACAGGTAGCTTCTCTGCATTGCTGGGTACTTACATGGTATGGAGAGCGGGTATGCTCTTGGGCAACCCAGTTTGTTTCTCCTTCACCTCATCCATTCTAGTTCATGTGGCAAACAACTTGGACTTCCACTAAGGGTTCTCTGATAGGTCTGAGAACTTCTACCATCCCCATTCAAGTCCACAGTGTGCTGGTTGTTATTGCTACCAGGTGAGGTCCATATAGAAACAGCCCTACCAGGTTCTTCACAAGAATACGACTGAAAGTTTGCAGGTGTTGTGGCTTCCATCTTTAAACTTGTTAATATCTGTGATTATCACGTGCCTGCACACAGCAGCAAGTATTTGGAATAGAAAACATGTTTTCCTTTCCATGGAAAGGCAAAGCCATCTACAGCAGCCCTAGCAAAGCAAGCCTAGATGGAGAGCAGCTGGCTGACAATTTGCTCTTCATTTACTCTGAACATGACTTCTGCAAAGAAGCTGAAGGTTATGCCTCTCATTTTGTCTAACTAAATGCACTCCAAATGTTACTCTAAATTCCCAAATACTCCAAATTTGAAACCTAAATGTTAAAATGAACTAATACCTTTCATACCCTGTTCAAGCCACATGTGACCTGTAACTCCAAATGAAAGTACTATGTATACTACACACAAGATCCCATAGGCCTTTGAACACCTGTCAAAAGTAAAAGCTCTAATTATGGCTGCAAAAATGCACAAAGTATTCCTAAACACATCAGCAAAAGCCAAGTTCGTCTTGCTCCTCACAGTAAATAAAACTCCTCTATATCCCCTCCAATATTTACAGCTAATGCCTTTTAAATCGTAAATGTAACTTATAGCAATGACTGAAATTATTTTGTCTTCAGATATACTGGTTAATTTCTTCTGGAAAACATATTAGAAGGTATATTGTTAATATAGAATTAGAGGGGAAAAGTTTACGTAAGCATACAAATGTTCCAGTCTACAGCCAGAACCAGCTATTAAAAACTGAGTTGGCATTACACGTAAGCGGAATATGTAGGACACCACTTCAGGGATCACTTCAGCAAACTACTCCAACCTCTCCAGATAGACCATCCACTATTCCTATAGCAAGTCTCTTTCTATCCAACTTGCAACTTCAGAAATCTTTGTGAACACTGCATTTTTCTACCCAAAAGGTTCTTGACAGGAGCAAGGCCTCCCATATGTCTGCTCAGCTGTGTTTGTCTTGCTCTTTAACCCTCTCACTTCCCCTCCTTCTCACAGAATAGAATTAAAACAAAGTTGGGTTTGCTAGGCTACATTAAGAAAAAAAGGAGAGGAGAAGAAAAAAAAAAAAAAAAGCACTGGCTGCCCTATTTCACACCTCTACAGTAGAAGAAACTGCATAATAATAATAATAATAAAAGAAGCTTCTGACACCATTCTAGGAGGTTTTTTTTTAAAAAAAAAAAAAAAAAAAAGTGCTAAGAAGTCAGTTACCAGCCTGGGATCCAGCGAGCTGCTGTCCTCCCGCTCCCCCTAGCACGGCTACTCCTGACAGGTGTTCCTGGGACACTCGGAACAAAATGTGGAACAAAAATACATCTTTAACACTTTCAGCCTTAAAAACCTGCTCTGTGCTGAGCAACTGTCACCAGCACTGTCAGCAGCATCCTGCAGGCCACATGCAGCACCACAAACATTAGCAAGGAGAGATTTTTCCGCTTAGCTTTGGAGTCCAAGAGTGCTTAATGATTCTAGAGAAAAAGGCTTCTCAGTTCAACACATCATGACTGGTATCTGAATTCCAGAATCAGCACCACAGCTGACAATCTGGTATCCTGTGTGAGCTCCTTAGCGGCACTCGCTTATGCTCAGTAAGGAGGTCAAAAAGATACTTGTAAGGCTTCAGTGTTTGAACTGCAGCAATACTGAAAAATACTCACTTTGGTATCTTTTTCCAAAAACTGTTGTTCCTTACATTCCATATATCATCTGCTTGTTTGTGATGGGCTCCTGTCAGCCCTGTAGTGATTGACATTTTCCCTGCAACGTATTTTGCTTCACTAAGTTCCACTTCAAAGCCTTTCCTCCGTAGGCTTAGCAAAAGGTTTTGATGAGAAACAGAAGCAGTTTGCATGTTTTTTTTTTTTTTTTTTTCTGATGAAACAAATGCTAACACCAATAGATTCTATCTCTTTGCGGTCTCCAAAAACAGGGTCACGATCATTGGCTACGCTGGGCACAAACCTCCCTGTTCTACTGACACACAAAGATGCAGTGCCAGGACAAGTATTCAGTTCAGATAGCAGCCACATTGCCACTAGTGTCAAATATGTGAAAAGGAAACTTCAGTAGTGAATTCTCTTGCAAACTTTTATAATTTTCTTTTCAATTTTTTTCTCTCTTAAGAGAAATTTTGCATTTTGTTAGTACCAGTTAGCTAAGGTATGAGTGAAATCTCCCCCATTTTCATTTCTGATCATAATCTGTCATGAGTTCTTAGTCAAATTCATATTTACTAAATAAACTGATTTCTCAAATACAACATAAAATAAGAAATAGAGAGTTTTGGCCAAAAATTGCACTGGCTCGCATACAGACAGGTATCTGCTTGGTTTTAAAAAAACAAAATAAGAAATTAAGACTTGTGGCAAAGCCTGCTTTAGTTTTTGAAATCTACCACATGGCCAATTCCCAAAATTCCCAATAGACCTCAGAAAGGGCAAGTCTTCCTTTTCCTCATCACAAAGTTAAGATAATCCTTGAGGTTCCCTTGAGTGGAACACCTCTTGTCAGCCGCAGCCCAAACTGCTTCCAGAGAGCCAGAGCATCAGGCTGCCCTCTGCCCTTCCCCACACACTGGAGGGATGAAGCCAGCGCGCCTGCACCAGGGAGATGCTGGTTCCTGATCTACAGCCAAGGTGTCATGGCTATGTGACATTATCCACCGAGCTACGCCAGCTGGCCCTCCTTTGCACAAGCCCTTGCAAGATTAGTTTAAATCCTGGGCGACACTGTGGGAATTCTGCAGTTCCTTCTGCTTTATAGCTCACTTCTTCCTAATGGCGAGTGATAGGATGCTGCTGTGGGACTAAAATTCTGGTAAACTAGCTATTTTGCTAATATTCTTTCTGGCTATTAAAAAAAAAAAAATTACCTTAAACTACTTGTACTACAGAGCAAAAGTAATTATGTATCAATGTTGATTTATTTTTAGCATTTACCACAGCAAGGTAAGTTTCTGTATTGTAATCTCTTCTGTGTCCTCTTCTGTGCTTTGCCTTCTTTTCAGAGGAAAGTGTCTTTCCTTGGTTCTTAATTAAGTCTACCCAGACATTTCTCAAGAAGTATTTTTGCTTTAGGTTGTTTTTGTTTGTTTGCTTTTGTTTTGTGTTAGGTTCACACTTTCTCCTGATATGAAGCTCAATCACAGGTAATAATGTGACTGAAGCCTCAAAAGAAACACACAATCCATGAATGGTGAAGTGGGATATTAAATATACATTTAACTTTTTGTGCCAGTACAACTTGTTTAAACAAGTTTTATAATTTTTATACTTGCAGATGTAAACATTTAAACTCCAAGTATGAGGAAAAAATCTATTTATAACATAAAATATTCAGGAAAGTTCACTTATTTTCCTCTGAGCTGAACCAGGGAAGTAAAGCTTTAAGACAGAAGATATCTAGACTTTGGGATTTCTGGCTCTAACTATTTGAGATAATGATTCAGCAGAGATTTTTACTCTCTATCTAGATCTTCTTAATCAGTAGACCAGTGGCTGAAATCCACTTATGCCAGCTAGCTGGCATCTTTGCTCCCAGCTCTCATTTTTACCTTCCAGGCAGATACTCCCCACAGCCAAGAAGGCTCTAACAAAACCATATCCTTGCAGTGAATTTAAGTTAGCACCATTTCTTCACTCTTGAAGCAAACAATCATTTTAAAAAATCAGAATAATTTGCATTTGGATTAAAAATCAAAAGCACAAAAATTCCTTTTATAGTTAATTTCAATTCAAAACAGATATTAATATTGTAATTTACATCTTTAAATGCAATCTCAAAAACAAAATTATTCACATAAAAACTTATAAGCAGCCTTTCTGGGATGCCTCTTCTTTAATATTGTGTATTTGAATGTAAAGATGAGCCCAACCAAAGAAATAATGATGGTTCTATTTGCATGGTTTCTGTGTAGCAGTCATATCACAGAATTTGCTGTCATAAAGATGGGTGCTTCAGATATGCAACAACATACTCTTATACCAGTTAATAAACTATGATTCTATTTTGTAATTATTAAACGGGTGATTTTAAATCTAAAAACTGCATCTTTAGGATCGAGTAGCACTTACGTGGTTTGGAAAGTCAGCTTTTAATTCAGCAATACTTTTACACCAGTAAGCTGCTGTTTTCTCGCTGATCAGTTCAATGTTCAGAAATGAGCCTTGGCCTGGGCCGTATATCGGACCTGAAGTAATTCCACGCACAATCCTCGGAGAAACATTGGTCACAATATCCTGAAAAACAATGAAACCTTTCAGATTGATTTGGTAATTGGTGATGTCTATGAATGTAACGTAAATGTAGCTGTATCAGAGCTTTTAAAATGTACTATTGTTTTGAGTAAAAACCGAGATTATAGTGGCTGATCAGTATGGAAGAGAGGAAACCCAAGTGCTTCCACATGCTGAGCAGTGCTGCTCATATGGGGGGCATTGCACAGCAGGTAGGAAGGCTTCCCTTCTCTGGTTGCGTACAATGTGCCCAAGTGGAAGGTTTTACAAACCTTATGTTTTCAGCACTATTGTGCCTTGCAAACAGGCAAAAATAACAACACAGTAGGCGAGGCCAGTGCTCTAGCCTAGCAGAGTGTCTAATTACAGCTTCTAAATCAGAGAAGAAAAATGTTTGTTTTTGGTGTGAAGCAGTATAGCAAGCTATTTCAGCTACCAAGAAAATGCCAATATATGATGCCTACAAGGCAACTAGCACACAAAACATCGTTCAAATATTGCATCTGGGTTGGACAGAAAAGGCATACAAGGCCTTGTGGAGAACTCTGCGTAGGCCTCAGTTGTGTAGCGGCGTACGTGTGAACTGCACAAGTGACAAAAGTCTGTCCTGCACAAATGTCCCCAGTGCAAAGAGGTGCTGCCCAGCACAAACTCAGAATCACAGGGCCGCCAGCAAAAGCATACCAGTGTACCCAACTTCAAAAATGTAATTACAGCATTAAAGCAAAAAAATCAAAAAATAGTTAAAATAGTTCCAAAATACTTCCAAAATAGTTAAAACTCCGATGAATGTTGTAAAACACAACACACATTTCCTAAGGTCATTATAAGGTTAGCAAACAATTTTGAAGCAGACAGTAAACACACAAAATGTTGACTCGTTTAGTAGTCTTAATTAAGCTACAATGTCACCATATCTATATTAACAAAGAACTGTAAATTCTGACATCATTTAAGATTAAAGGGAAACATACATGGTAAAATGTTTCTTTTGCCAATTTCCAATTAAAAATAATTTTGAGTAAAGGTCATTTAGTTACAAATGTATTGGAATTATTTGTTTAAGTACCCCTCCTCACCATCTTGTCATTTTTAGTGAGATAACATGAACCTCCATTAGTATATAGCAATTAAGGTCAATTTACATATTTTAATTAAGAACCATCCCATATAAAACAATTAGGGTAATAGGCATACTAACTGGATTTCATAACATTTGGACGTTTTTCCAACTAGATAGACAGGAAACCTTAATTAGCATTAATTAGCACTGATCTGCATATGTTTGATAAGGCATACCCTTGCCACAAAAGATTATTTATTCCTGAATCTGCCAAATGCTACAGTTTCAGAGGATAAAGGACTTTTCTTCACATTGCATGTAAATTTGGGGTAATCTTCAATTGTTTATGAAGTTGAATTGCTTATTATACAGTAAATATGCGCTAATATTCTACAGTAATAGATAATTATACACCCATTTACATATGTAGAAATCATTCAAAGTAATCTCCCCCAGTTAATCTATTTTTGCCCTAATAACAACTCTGGAATCTTGGATGCCACAATAATCCTTAGTTTTCCTCTTAGACTATTTTACCTTCCTCATAAAAGCATCATCTCCTGCTCATCCATATATTTTCACAAAATATAATTCAGAGTATTTTCTGAGTTGCATTTGAACTGACACAAACCAAAACCGCAAACAGCAAAACACACCCCCCTCCTCATCCCCAAAACACATTAGAGAGAGAGTAGTTTAGGTAGAAGAACTTTTTACAGATGTCTGTTCTGTCATGGCACTAAGACTGAGCTAATGGCCTGTCTGCTGGTGCTAATTATTAGTGTTGGGCTCAGTTCAAATTAGCACACATGACGATTTCCATTTTGCAGCTGTGTGTCGGCTGGCTTCAGCCAACTGTGTGTACTCCTGTCATGGAAGGGAATTTTATATGATATCATGGGTTCCTACACCAAGGCCCAAACTGTATGGAACATGGTGGCATCTAAAGAGTTATTTTGTGGCAGTCTGTCTCCAAAACAGCAGATAAGGCCCAGAGCTGAAATGGTCGTAGTGCTCTAGCACAAGGTACTTCAGACGGAACATCTTCTGGTATTTCATTCAAATATTTGCTTTTTTTTTCCCCACATTTGCAGCCAAATGCTGCCACCATCCATGCCTTTTTTTTTTTCTTTCTCTTCCCTGCCACTTCAATAAAAAACAATTTTATATCAACTACTCATGCAATCTGTTTATTGCTGATTTATATGAAAAATGCGCTACACTGGAAGCATGCCAGAGAGCACCTCAAGTTTGAATCTAAAAACTTCTCTGACTGAAAAAACAAACAAACAAAAAACACCCCCACCACCACAAATGCTACTACAACAAAGAGATGACCTGGCCAAAACAAAACACCTCTTACCTCCCCAAGTAAAGGAAACAATAGAAAGTCTATGGCAAAAATAGCACAAATTTTCATATATCATGAGCAGGGGGAGTAGACAATAAAGACCAACTAGGGTAAAGCAAAGTGTATATCTGAACACATTAAGGACAAAGGTATAGCAATACTGACTAAAAAAAAAAAAATGGCAAAGACAATAAAGTGACCCACAAAAAATAGATTTGTTTCTGGAAATCTTACAAACTACTGTACACTCCAGGATTAGGAAAACTATTTTCCACTGTAGATTCCAGCAAAATGACCTGGGGTTAGGAGAGCCAAGGTAAGCCAAGCCAACAGGAACAAACACCACACCTCGCTCCAAATGGAATCAAGGACCAATTGCAAATCATGAAAGTTTCAGTTACCAAACACTGTTTGCCTCAAAGGATGATTCATTTCTCCAGCAGAGCACATCGGAAAAACCACCTCAAACCCTCAAGTCTTCCCATCTCAGGCCATCACCTAAGACCACGGCATTACACAGAGAACATGGCGCCACAGAGACCACGGCGTTACACAGACAGAGAACATGGCGTTACAAAGACCACAGCGTTACACAGACAGAGAACATGGCGCCACAGAGACCACAGCGTTACACAGACAGAGAACATGGCGCCACAGAGACCACAGCATTACACAGACAGAGAACATGGCATTACGAAGACCACAGCGTTACACAGAGAGAGAACATGGCGCCACAGAGACCACGGCGTTACACAGACAGAGAACATGGCGTTACAAAGACCACAGCGTTACACAGACAGAGAACATGGCGCCACAGAGACCACAGCGTTACACAGACAGAGAACATGGCGCCACAGAGACCACAGCATTACACAGACAGAGAACATGGCATTACGAAGACCACAGCGTTACACAGAGAGAGAACATGGCGCCACAGAGACCACGGCGTTACACAGACAGAGAACATGGCGTTACAAAGACCACAGCGTTACACAGACAGAGAACATGGCGCCACAGAGACCACAGCGTTACACAGACAGAGAACATGGCGCCACAGAGACCACAGCATTACACAGACAGAGAACATGGCATTACGAAGACCACAGCGTTACACAGAGAGAGAACATGGCGCCACAGAGACCACGGCGTTACACAGACAGAGAACATGGCGTTACAAAGACCACAGCGTTACACAGACAGAGAACATGGCGCCACAGAGACCACAGCGTTACACAGACAGAGAACATGGCGCCACAGAGACCACAGCATTACACAGACAGAGAACATGGCATTACGAAGACCACAGCGTTACACAGAGAGAGAACATGGCGCCACAGAGACCACGGCGTTACACAGACAGAGAACATGGCGCCACAGAGACCACGGCGTTACACAGACAGAGAACATGGCGTCACGAAGACCACAGCGTTACACAGACAGAGAACATGGCGTCACGAAGACCACAGCGTTACACAGACAGAGAACATGGTGCCACAGAGACCACAGCGTTACACAGACAGAGAACATAGCGTCACAAAGACCACAGCGTTACACAGACAGAGAACATGGCGCCACAGAGACCACGGCGTTACACAGACAACAAAACATGGCGTTACGAAGGCCACAGTGTTACACAGACACAGAACATAGTGTTACAAAGACCATGGTGTAACAGAGACAACATCCTGCTGCTTTTGGAGCCCACTTACCTGATTATGAACAAATCTGGGATTCTGGTAACTTGAGACTGTGTTAATTTACATTAAACATTTATTTTCTTGTTGATTAATTAAAACACTGAAAAAAGGCCCAAGGCCTGATCAAGCCCCACTTGCTCTAATAGTCTTTGAACTCTGCAATCAGATCCTTGAATTCTAAACTGCTTAACTATAATGGGACAGGAGTTTTGAGACAGTATCTTAGCATACACACCTCAAACACCCAGCAGTTTTTGATAAACCAAACAAATATTTTTAGAAAGGTATAAATTCACACAGACTTACTATTCACTCTAAAATGGGATTTATTTCATGCTGTCCACATTTTCAGTTAATAATTGCCACAGATTTCTTTATTGTCAGGAGACAATCCTTCTGCTTAAGTTGAGAAAGCAGAACTTTATGTTTGGCCAGTAGGGATGTTGAGTTTTAAGAGACCCAGAGGGCTATCGGGCACAGTATTAGGTCACACGATAAGCACATTTATTGTGCATTTCTGCTAAAGTGATCACCAGAGAAATAGTTTACATTGTGAATGTTAACATTGTCATCTGGAAGGGTGGAAGTTAATGGCCCATAGAAACGAATCGAGCCATTCACCTCTCAGCCAGGGTGGTTGTTTTAGGGGGATGAAGATGACAGCTCTTCATTAACTGGGTCCACATTTTTATTTCACGATTGTATGTTCTAAAAACAAAAGAAAAACTAAAAAATTCAATGCCCATTCAATTCATACAGTTATGGTACGCAAATATAAAGAGCCAAAAGAATAAGTCTATACCTTTTTTCATGTCACAGCTCCATTATTTTTCTCTTAATTTGCTATGCTCGAAGCATTTTTTTTTTTTTTTTAGCGGGGGGGAGGGGAGGAAGAGGGAAGGAGTGGAAAAACACACCAGAAAACAAATAAGCACATATATTTGAGATACAAAAGTAAACATTAATTGCATCTTTAGCTAATAAATTAACTCATCCAAGTATTTCATCCACAAGTCCAGATGCCCTGCAATAAAAATAGCTGCAGTACAGTGCAGGTTTTGAGTAAGTTTGGGATTTTCTAAATAAATATAATTACATTACACTAAATATTAATACTTGTTTTCTTCCCTCTGAGGTGCATCTTAAGAGACACAGAGAACTCCGATTGCAACGTTGGGCCCCTAAGAGAATGAAAGTGCTTCGTGCTTCAAAGTAAGGTTTTCTGAAATCAGATAGGACTTGGGGAGCTCTGTCCATTACTTTTCATTAACACAAGAAAAAGTATTTAACACAATGGTCAGATTACAACATTCTACAACGCAAATTTGTATCTTTCTTCCAGGGAGTGAAGGCACCGCGTTTGCTGAACACAGTGCCGTTCTGCCCATTCTGCCCTTACTACTAACTAGAAGTCAGTGTGAACACTGAGGCAGCCACGATGGCCTTACTGTGCAGGAGAGATCTAAATACCATATTAAGCTAATTCCACTCCACTATGGAGTACAGCTACATCTACAGATACCAGTATCAGCGGAGTGTACCTACAGATAAAGCTAGCAAAGACATTAAGCTTTTCTGCTAAAAAGAAGTCAAGTTCTACTTTACCCTATGAAAAACACCAGCCCTGCAAGCTGAACAACGCAGTCACTGAAAAAGTAGGAATTTAAGCCATTTCTCATATCCTACTTTTCCTCAGATTTTGAACAATCTATTGAAAAGGTCAAAAAGATTTTGAAACCTAGTATTGTATGTGAAATGGTGTTTTTTGAGCTCAGTTTCTAAGTTTTTTAATCAACCCCCTAGCATCTAGCTTCAATTTTCCCTACAGCTTTCCCTAATTAAAATGGAACTTAATTTACAATTTCACCTATTTGGAAGCACAGAGGAGGATGCGGGGTCCCTCCTGTTCGGCCACCTCTCCAGGAGCTGGCGCATCTTGGGAAGTACAGCCTGGAGCAGGGAATGGCGCTGCTGCCATTGGGATTCCCTGCCCGCTCCACCTCAGGGTCCTGCACGGTTTTGCCTCTTGTTGCCTCAGCTGCACAGCCAGACTGTGTCTCATATCAGTCCTGCTGGAGTTTTACCCACCTAGAAAAGGCAAGTGAGAGCAACGGCACCAGCACAGTCACATGCGGTGTGTTCCCACACACCCCCTTGGAAGCTCCTCTCTCCTCCCTTAGAGCTGCAATACAGGAGCTGTTGCCCTGGTGTTTCTCTTCCAAGGCCCAAAATAACGATTCAATCTTGAATTTCTCCATGGCTCCAAGTGCTTCCAGCTGAGCTTGTCTGGCTCCCCTTAATACCCTTAATAGGCAGCTACAGCTGCTGCGAGTACAACTGCAAATGCAAAACTGTGGTGCAGGTGCTTGTCCTTCCCTCTTCTTCCTTCCCTCAGTGAAGACAAAAGCATTTTCAGAAAGTGAAACAGCCTTGACAGAACAACTCATCCCAGAACATTCCCACCATGCAGAAATTGCTCTAATCTGTCCACCACCAGAGAGGAAATGTTTATTGTCAGAAGACACCGATTTTCATTGCTTTTGTGAATGAAGTCTAGCCCTAGCCCTCTCTCCTTTCTGCTATGCTGCTTCTCTTCACAACAGATAGGACATAAAAATGAAATAATGTAAAATAGTATTTTTCAGTTTTCCTCACCAAAGAAAGAACTGAATTAAAAACCCTATCGTTGCCTCAGCCTTTCATGACCACTCACATGGGTGGTCATGGAAGCACAAAAGTGCTGATCTCTCCACTAGCACAGACCAGGAAGAACCCTGCTGTTATATATATAAATTACACTTCCACTTTCACTAACAAGATCTAATATGCTATAAAGGGAAAATGAGACTTCAAAAAATATTCTGATCTGTCTTTTGACTGCTGATATGTTTTTGCAAAACTGAGTTAATATGACCAATGTTTTTCACTTTTTTCTAAAGATGAAAATACCCCCAAACCGTATGTATCTTATATCCTGACAGTCTGAAGCAAGTGTACGCAGTGCTTGTAAGTCTTTAAATCCTACTCTCCTTCTAGACTGAATTTACAAACTATTTAAAACAAGCCAAAAATAAAGACCATTACTTCATAAATGTTTTTACAACGTTAAACTAGCCCATTTGTGTTTATTAAACCAATTTAACATTACAGCACCAGCAAGCAAGCAAGGATCCTCAATCAGTAAGTTAGCAAGAAGATTAAGGCTACATACAGAAACAGGCAAGATGTCAAAATTTCAAAGAAAACCTGTCAAAGAATTCATGTTGCGTAAAACACAAACAACTATTACTGGTAAAAGTTAGCAGTTTAGTTATCATCTGTTTATTCTTTTTTCTAAACTATCTCACCAGTCCTTGAAGATCTAACGAAAGGAACACAGAAGAAAAAGGTTAAAGAGAAGAATCGTTTCTTCTGTTCATCTGAAAATAATCCTAGGCTTCCATCCTCATTGTGAATTAAGATTAAGTTAGATTAGAATTTATAATTTGGTAATGTAAAACTCCCTCAAATACAAGTAACAGACCTGAAGATTAAAATAAAAATCAAAACAATTAAATGAATAATAAATGTAAAAAATATGAAGAGTAAGCTTATGGATATGACAATTGTACAAATTTATATTGAGTCATATTTTTCAAGAAAAAATTACTTTGAATGTAGGGAACTTGATTCAATTCTTTTGAGTAGATGTGCTAAAAAAAATGAAAAGCACTAACAATATTTTAAGATTAAAAAGACAACATTTAATAATTCTTTTTTTTTCCCTATTTTTGACATATTTGCTTGTGTTTTTTAGACACTATAAAGACATTGGGGTTGCAATTACAAAACATCATTTTAAAAATGTGCTCTATCCGACGGCATTTCGTCTTGACAAACAATTACTAGATATCACATTCAACAGAATACAAAAAGCAATCTTTATCACAAGGTTAAAATTAGTCTTCTAACAAAAGATGCTTTCAAAGCAAACCCAAACCCTCATCAGCTTCATATCAGTTTCTTTGGGAAAGACAGAGAAGCGAGGGAGGGAAACAAGAGAAAGACAAAAAAAATGAAGGACATATGAAAAATTTCTTGCCCATGTTCAATGCAAACACCTATTTTATCAGTTCTCTGATAAAGATGCAAGCAATAGGACATGATTAAAATTCTGCTGTCAAACTGTATTGTGGCCAGAAGCTGTTCCCCTCAGAAGAGAAGTACACTTACAATTTTTGATTAAAAAAAAAAGTTGTATCTGTATTTGGACATTCACTTTTGCATCTGTGTTTGCAGTGCATGATTCTTAGATCTCCCTGCTTTGATATCTAGTAAATACCTGATCAATGAATCGGGGCATCAGCTGACTAATGAGAAAAATGTTCAGTAATCGTCTCAAAATGCTAATTCCTTTCTAGTGAGACAACACAGGAACAAAGAAACACAGAAAAACATTCCAGATTTCTATCAGAAAGAAATCTGAAGCTGATCAGCTAATTCTCAGGGGGAAGCGGGCTTAGAAAGAAATATTAAATGTCATTTCTCTTCTCCAAGAACAAGCTTTCCCTATGCTTGGAAACAAGCAGCTTGTAAGATGTAAGTAAAGAAAACCAGAAGGAAAAGATTTTCTTCATCTTAAAAAGGAAAATTAGAAATAAAAATAAAAGCATGACACAACACAAATAGGAATCTTTAACAGCAAGCATTTTAGAAAGGTTCTACCCAGCTGTTTGTGACAGATGATATAATTCCCACAAAAATCAACATTTTTCTTGGCAAAAACGTTGCGTTTGTCCAGGGGCTTTTGATTTCCCGTTTAATTAAGCAGCCAGAGCGCTCTCAATGCAGCATTTTTCTAGACTGTGCTATACATGACCTAGGAGACAATCTCATAAAAAACAGTCTGTTGAAGAAGTCTGATGCTGATGGTCTACAGTGCCATTACAAGTGACAAAAATGTCTTCTCTTTAAGAATGAAACTTCATACTTGAAAAAAGCAAGGAGGAGACTATTTATTTAAAAGACAGTATTACATGGATTAGCAGAGCTCCTGTCAACGGCTCCGGACACCTGTACCAGGCTCACTTATTACCTAATTAAATATTAACACGTCCCGATCCAATCTGTGGCATAATCTTAATTACTGTTTTCTCATAGGGAAGTCATATAATCAATGTATTTATAGTTGTTCCTAAAGGCTGTTTTGTAAAACTCCATCAGTCAATTGTGAACCATTGCTAAAATATTTTCTTCCAGATTGCTATTAGTAAATCAACTCTATCACATTCCCCTAAGACTGTGAGAATAGATGCTTTCTTCAAAGGGAATAAAAATATGATTTCCTTAATAATAATGAAGAAAAAGAATCTTTTAATCACAAACCTATTTAAAGAGCTGCTTAAATTCTTGCTCAAAGAATCAACACTGGGGAGTTATGGAATATTACAGCTATGTTTAAATACATTTATAATCCACAATATTTTTACTGCTGGATTAAGTAATTAAGAGGAGAACCAGCATTACTGCCTTGGAGCAAGTATTTAAATTTTCTGCTGGGGATGAATTGCAAATATCGAGGTATGTCTTGTACTTACCTGCAGCATTTTCTTTTTCCATTAGGATTAAGAATGCTTAAATACTGTAGGCATTCATTACCATCACAGTATATTGAGCAGTGAGAAATTCAGGGAATTATACAAATGCTACTTGGAAAGGTATTTAAACAGCCAGTACTATGATTTTCAAAATATCAGTTCTCCAGCTGGCATTAAACCATTTCAAATTACAGATAATGGGACACAGGGGAGGCAGAAGGGGTCTCAATATCTAGGGAGACATATACTTTTTTTTGTTGTTTTATTTTTACATCCCATTGATAATTTAACACACAATGTTTCTAATTTGGTAATACGAACTCCTAAGTATTACGTTTGTTTTGAATGTATTCATCTTTTCTGCTACACAAGTTCTACTGAAGTCAAAAGGTCTTTTGCCTGAGAAGGGATTGCAAGACTGAGCAATTTACTCTTCTCAGAACCTGATGATACACACACCTAGATACACAGCTATGGGGAAAAATAAGAAAAATAAACATGCAACACCCGTCCCCCCTAATTCAAGTATTGATTCTTGTCTATCACATTAACGAACAGAAAGAGATTTGAGCCAATTTTAATTAAATACTTGCTTTTGTACAGGATCTTTATGATAGATTCTGATCTTGAGAGGCTTCATCTACTTTAAAATCTGTAAAAAAAAGAGTATTTTCCTCTACTTATTGGCTACCAGAATGTGGACACGTATAAGAGTACTGCACACAAACTGTGGAGTTTTATTTCAATAGACATAAATGTTAAGTAGTTCAAATAGTATCAGAATAAATTTAAACTAAAAATCAAATAATCAGTTATTAAGGGAGAAAAATGAAAATATATTCACATAAGTAAGAAAATCTGCCTTTTGAGATTTCTTTCCCATGGAATCAACTTGAAATGAATCTCAAATCTTCCACTCTGAACTAAAACATCATCCCAACTCAGTTAGTTTACTAATTTGTAGTGGGTGCATCAGAGGACAAATTCTGCTACCCTGCTAGTATCCCTGAGGATGCAGCGCAGCTCTGGGAAGGAAGGTGGTCCTGGTTCATGGCGTTACGTATTGCTCCCTACGTGGGTTGGGGGGAAACAGCCCGGGCAGGTCAGGCTGGGAAGCCAAAGCCCTCCCCTCCCTGCTGCCCATCACCGCACATGGCAAGTTCATCCAGCCATCCCCACAGAAGACACTACGTGCAAGCTTCCCAATCCAGAGGGTGAGGACTTTTTCCTCTTGAGAGCCTCAAAACAGAAATGTCCAGCCTGCTGGGTTGATTCTAGGTGTTCCAGGCAGAGCTCTTAATAAGTACGCGCTCAACATTTGCACATGTTTTAACTGACAGAAAGAAACCCATGTAGAGAGACTGTGAAATACAGAGCATTTTTAGGCCAAGGAATGAGCTCTTATTCCCCCGTGGTTGTGATGGACACAGGGGCTCTTATCTCAGTCCTGGTCTTCTTCCAGCTCCAGCCAGAGTTTCCACAGCACTAATTATTGCCTATTAATTTTTTTAAATGCATAAGAAAAATGACATCTTCCATTGGCTTTATAAATTAGCCCTGTGGGACATAAAACACACATTTAATAAAGCAAATAAAGCAAAGTTCATTAAAACATTCTTCTGGAAATGAAAGTAGCTCTGATACTTGGCAATTCCTAGGGAGAGGATTCTCCGGTTTACCACTGAGAAAAAAAATATTCAGAGCTGGCCATCTTCTTTCTCATTAAATGCAGAGTAGGCCCCAAATCCCAGCACTCTTTGGAGTCATTGCTCCGGTCTGTCAGTTAAGTAAATACGCTCATCAGAGGATCTAGCAGGCAGAAATAGATAGGGTAGACATGAAGCTCGTTCTCCTGGAAATGAACAGAATGAACAGAAAGGCGGTTTCTAGAGACTACAGTTGAGTTAAGGTTTCATTTGGAGGATACATGGTAAATGTTTCCACTACGATGGCCACAGAGGTGTGAGACAGCGAGGCAGCTGTGGCTGTATCTGTGGCACTGCTGAAGGCAGAAGCAGCTGAAATGGGCTACAAAAGACTCCGACATGCTCTGAGCTCAAATACTAAGAAAAAAAATCTGTCCTCTGTTACAGAAGACAGTCTGACCTGCAGACTACCAGCTTATTCCATTAGAATAGTGCTTTAAAGCTGGAATAACTTTTCAAAACCCATCTGATTCAAAGTGGGAGAAGACATGCATAGTTGTATGACGAAATATAGCCCAGAACAAGAGATAGACACTGTCTTCCCTTTTCCTACAACAGGACTGTGGGGTTTAGAGCACAACTCCTTGCAACATTCTCCTTGAGGAGCTGGATGCGTCGCTAGTGACGAGCGCCGTACCACAAACAGGCTCAGGCTCGCACAGCGGAGTGAGGCCTGGCCTGCAAGGTGACCCCTAGGGCTCATAAGGACCAGTGCAAGCTCCCCAGGGCTGTTCCATGCACACAGTGACCCAGCAGAACCTTTAACACCCCCCTGTTTAAAGAGTACTTTGTAAGACAGTGCAGATCCCTCAAGTGCCCTATCCTTCAACAAGCATCTTGGCCAATTCGTGGGTCACCATCACAGAAACTGAACTTACTACAAGTGGTAATCAATCAGGTATTAAATAAGCTTTTTATGCCACACCGTTTCTGTATTGAATTTTATATAAACATATTACATATTTTTGCAATGTAAATTGCATGACTTTGAGATTTACTCGAAAACTAAGTGAAATATATTGTTGCTTTCATACTGAATTCTTAACCCACAGTCTAAGGAAAAAAAAATAGTGACTGTTTTTAATCTGGATCACCCCTTTATTTTATGATATTTAGCACCACCAGTGACAACACCACTACTTAAGTACGTCCATTCCTGCAATTAATTTCATTTTCACAATTCCCATAAACTCCGATGTGCATACCCATATGACTGGCTGCCAGATCTCAGCCTTATTATGTAACAGCATTTTTTACAGTAGTTTTCTTCCATGAACAGAATGGCAAACTGTTGTATGCGCTGAACACACAACCACCACCAACCTGGCCCTCTCAAGGCGTTCCCATGCAAACAGGAGCGCTGGTGCTGGAGAGAGTCTTTGAAATGCACTTTTCCCTTACTATAGCCATTCTGTTCTTTACCTGTGTACTAAACCACAGTTTATTGTTCACAGTTTATAAAAATACTTGCACGTACTTTTTATTCAAAATTACCAGATTCTATACCACAAAGTTACCTATTTTTAATTACACATCATATATAGATAATTGCTCCTTCGCCCCTGCACCTCAATCATGAATACTAGGCTCTCAAAAGACATTTTCCTTTTTTAAGCAAAGATAAGTTACCGCATTAAAAATAAATGAGCTTTTCTTTGTCAGCTGATTGGACACTAAGTACACATAATAAATCACCAAGAGCATTGTATGCTGGCCTCCATGCTAACCTTGAGCTGCGGTTTATCTAGTGCCTGCAATTCAGGAGACAATAAGATATTTTACCCAATCAGCTGATCAGCTGAAGAAACTCAAAAGACTGAAATGGCTTTGAAACACGCAGGCGTTTGGATATCAAATTACCTCTGGAATCCTCTGCCCAAAAGCAACTCTAACAAAACCCCTTTGAAATACAGCTTCAATATTCAAAAAAATCAATAATTTAAACCACAGGTTGAACATTTTTAGTGCTTCCACTGCAGACTGTAGTTTCTCGAAATGAAAATGCTAATGGCACCAAAGGGGAAAGCTCCAGCCAGAAGAGCTGCATGCGTGCAGGCAGGCATTGGCTGGAAACACACGTTTGCTTTCCCTCCCCCAGCTATGTTTACATAAGTGCTTTTAAAATCAACAGCGCTCATTCCATCACTTCGGAAAAAATGTGCTGCTTTGTTGCACTCAGCGCTCCTGCCGATGAGCGCATAGCTGTATCAAGACACTTCACAGGAAACATGCATGCTGCATGCAAATAATATGACCTCAATTATACTATTAAATTGCATTAGTTTGAAATAGTCAGTAATGTCGTGTCTTTGACCACCAGCTTTGACCAGTAGCTTGCTGGGTGGACAGTAGTGTAGAAATGTGGCTGACGTGTCTCCCATCATTTACACCCAAACCTGGAAGCAGTCCAACGCATCGTGCCGAACCAAAGCAGTGCAGGTGCTCCACTGCCCATGACAAGAGCCCGTTTCAGAGCACATGGCAAAAGTCATGATAAAAGCTGAGGGAAACATCCAAGGAAGTGGCCTGGTGGGGATGGGAACCCTTGAGGTTAACCGAAGAAAGATACTACCATGGAGGAGGTCTGACACAGAAGCAACTCTCTCCTCCACATGAATTTGATCACCAGATTTTCACCAGAGCTTGAAATCTGTCAGTCACTGTTTTGAGACTGGTATCTTCTTTAAATGTAGACATTATTAAAGCCCTGCAGTCTTTACAATGGAGGAAAAAAAAAAAAAAAGATTTAATAGTGAGTGTAGAGTTACCCCAGTTAAGAAATCAATTTGACTAACAAGCGGTTTTATTGTAATGTATTGTAAAGTAAAATTGGACTTTCCAGGTTAAAGTTTGTTCCAAAAAAAAAAAAAAAAGGAAAAAAAGAAAAAAACACAATTCCTTATGAATTTCCTCACTGAGAGATTTGCTCAATTTCAGCTCAAGATAAATGCAGATTTTTAGCCTGGAATAAGAAATGACATAAGCATAACCAAGAAAAAAAGTGATGCTCCAGAATGTGTACTCCAAAAATTTGGGCCAGGAAATTATTGTTTCAAAGTACTCAGGAAGTGTTTACACTTTCAATCAACTCCTCATGAAGCCATCGATGTATAAGATACAGCTATAGCTGCACATGACAATATTAATAATTTAACCAAATGTTTTATGAGAAATCACATTTTCTAATTAATGTTGTGTAAGAATAGTATTATTGTCATACAATAATTTTGTTACCATGATGTTGCAATAGGGCTTTCCATTTCAGGTTCTTGAAATATGCACTATGTCATATGAATTACCAGCTACATCCTTTTCCATGTTTGCTTGATTTATTAAATCATAGATCACTAAAGAACAGGAAAGAAATTCCTTTTGAAGGATGTTTAAAAAAAAAAAAAAAAAAGAACAATTATCCCCTAAACTCCCTTGTCTGTCTTCAGAGAATGAAGCACATTAGCACTGTATCTGTGTAGGACCCATGATAGAAAATGCAGACGAGTTGCAGAGTCTGCTGGCAGCTTCCACACTTGGCTGCAGAAGTGAGCTTTGCTCCCAGGTGTGCTGTCAGAGGCAAAAGCATGGTTTCTCCAAGACATTTCAGGAATAAACCTTAAAAATATTGCAAAGAAAGACGAATTGAAGAGCTCTGTTCTTGCATCTGTCCAGAGGGCTACAAAAACGCATGTATGTAAATCTTAAAAGCAAATTTTCAAAAGAAAAAATTAAGCACACATGCAGCCTTCTTGTACACATCATGAGAACTACTTCATTTGACTCAATTAATTACTCCTGTTTGATTCCAGTAAGAATTACAGAATCTGATCCAGGGGAACTGTAGCCTTTTATCATGCACAAATACGCACAGAGGAGGAAAATCAAGAGTATTACGATAATCTTGCCAGAACTGAAGGTTTTCAGACCTTGTAGATTTGCCTGTTAGTGTTTGGAGTCCTGTGTCTGATGAGTGGCTCTATGAAGGCTCTTAGTGCTCCATGATTCAATTATTTCTGAAGAAAAAACAAGAAGAAAAATTGCAGCGTAGAGGGTGCTACATCAAGGCACTATTAAGCGTGCATACGAAGGTAGAGGTTGCAAGATGACAAAATAAGAATGAATAAAAGTGATTTCACTAATTCAGTGGAACGGAGTATTTCACTCCCTCTTCTTTTGTTGTCTTTGTTTTTGTTTCATTTTGTTTTAATTGCATTTGTTCTAGGAAATAAATGCATTTAGAGTTTAAATAAGATTCAACCATTTCAGCAGAAATGCCAAATCTGGCATTCACTCCATTTCCTTTTTTATTTCAGAAGAGAGCCTGAACTATATATTATACATGCTGCAAACAGAAAAGATGAGGACCCCTGGAATCCAGTATCATTTTGGAGATAGCAAATGGGTATTGGATTACATAGTGCAAGTGAGACTGTAACTTACAGAAATATATATATATACACATATATATATATATATATATATACACACACACACAGACACATATATACAAACACTTCCTCGTGTTTTCTGGCTTTAGTTTATAATACACAAAAAGATTCTTCCTTTAAAATATTCTCTGTATTATGCAAAGACCCAAACCCTGTGTTGTGCCGAGCTCCTGATTCGGCGGCTGTAATTAACTCCAAGGAAGTGCAGGTACACACCAACTTTCCCGCAGTGCAAGCCTAAAACATAGAGAAGTGCTGCTCTGTCATACCTGCACAACCCAGGTTCCTACTAATACTCTGAATCTGCATGAGCTTTGGGTCGGAATCTGGAAACTTTCATTAATCACGTTGCTACACAGAGCCCAAACACATTCAGCCCATAGCACCAGTATGAGCTGTTCATAGTCTGTCACATCTAAGGATGGACATGATGCTTTTTGAGGATTCAAAATACCATATACGATGGCTATAATGGTTGGCAAGTATCTCTATTAGTTGCTAGACTTTTTCAACATGAACAGGCAAACAGAACATCTGGGAAGACGTATCATTTTGTGACTCCAGTAAACAACTCCCAGGTTTAGGATGCACTAGGGGAAGCAATCTCATGCAAGGGGCAAATGGCATGGGTTGCTGAAACGCTTTGCCCAGGAATACTGGTGTTCTGTGATTATTAGCCAAAGCGTTCATGGAGGATGCTATCAAAACTCTAAACCACGAGAGGAGCACAAGCTGCCGTGCTCCCACCATTCCAGGCTGACACGCTGTGTTATTTGCAGCTCCGCGCAGCGCTGGCCAGGCTTCCCACGCGGGCTGCGTGGCGAGGCTGGGGCCAGCCGAGCCCCGGCGCCCTCGTGACGCCCTTGGTGGCACGCCGGTGACAGGGCCGGTGCAGCACGTCCCGCGCTGCTGCCATCGCTGGCAGCGGCGCCGCCGCCGCGGCTGCTCTGCCAGGGCCGGCCAGTTTGCCAATTACACAAGCTGCTTCCCAGACACGAGACAAAAATTCCACAAGACTGCTGTGCGAGCATACCCTAATTAACCATCAGCTTAATTAGACAATTTACTGTGTAATTAGCAGGCAATTAGTCAACACCTCTCAGATCTTATTGACTGCTGTGACAGCCTTCCTTACTCCACACATTCCAATCCGCCGCCATGACCGGGATCGCAGCACCATCCCGCACGGCTGCAGCCCTTGCAAGGGAAGTAAATCATATTGTGTAACGAGGGGAAAAGGGGATCAATAGAGAGCCTGTTCATTTATTGAACTGTCTTCTAGCCAAGTTTTTTTTTTTTTTTTTTTTTTTTTTAAGAAACAGGAGGTCAGTTGCTAACCGAAAACCATCCAGCCACAGTATTAACTTATTTCTTTTCCATTTGTAACATCTTTTAGCAATTCTTTTTTGAAAATTCTTATATGCTACTGAACTAGAACAGAAACTAGGTAAGCAGAAGTGAAGGAAATGTTAATCTGTAAACTTATGTACATAATACAGGTTTATATACGGCAGAGAATAGTGGAAAAAGTACTGATAGGTGGTTTTGAAAGCTATAGATAGCATTGCTATTATGTGCTTCAGAGTCTGCATTGCATCGATGAAGTCAGAGTAAACCTAATTAGCTTTAGAGTATAAAAAGTTAATACTAGATAATAATGCAATGACAGTAGGGCAAGCACAGTAGTAATATGAAGTAATATGAAGTACTCCACAGAAATCTGAAGTTGGATACCCATATAATACATATGAGAATTGCCACATGAATATATATTTAAATATCATCATAGTAAATATTAAAATAATATTAAGATGCATTTCTTTAAAGAAAAAATGAAAACTGCAATTTTTGTGACAACAGGATTTTGGATAATTCTTAAAGTAAAAATTCTGATGTTCATGGGATGGACACACTTGTCTCCTGCTGCAACTAACACGAATAGATTTTTAATACAAGTCTGACACTTTCTGACGGAAGGATGAATTCCTGTACCCAGAACCATAACCTTTGAGCATTATAGTGAAATATTTAGATAGTTAAACACCTCAACAATTAGAAGTGTTACTTCGAATACACTGACATAACATGTTTGTATTAGCAAGACAAATTTTTACATAAGAACGTCTCAGGTTTTCTAAGCATATGGGACTTCATCCTGCTTTTGCAACAATGTCAATCAGGAGTAAACATAATTATATCATGGTGAGATTCAAAAATCAGCTCTTGGTTTTCTCAGCTCCTTGTGTGGGCAAATCAGATGCTAAGCACAGCCCTACCGGTTTCATCCACCAAGTGGGAAGTCTAGAGCTAAGATAACTTAAGCATGTTTTAGGAAAAGCAGGTTGCCTTTGCTCAAAAGCTACGCTGCCATAACCAAAAGCACATGAAAAATGATTTAGTTAAATGCCTGTGAAGTCATTCCTGCATGGAGAGATACGTTGGTGTAGAACTAGTTATTTCAGTTATCTGCAAACTTACTGACACAGCTATACGCCAGTACCTATATGTTTTACATGGATTTTTGAATGCCCAAAGAGTGAGTTTGGAACCACGTTTATGCACCACGTGCCAAGGCTGCCCACGTTCCCAGACCTGCTGCGAAGGCGGCGGCACCGTAGCTACCTGTTTTGCACATGGATTCTGCGTATAAGCCCCAGCAAAGATGTTGCACAGTAAATCGGAGCAACCAAGGCATAAAATGCATTTTTGTCCTTATTCTACTTTAGCACCTTGGTAGACCAACTGAAATCACTGCATTCTGAATTTCCTCAATAAGAGAATGTGGAGATGGGAAAACCAAATACTGGAACTTTCACTGAAACAAATGGAAAGAAAATAAAATCAGCAACCAGACTAAAAAAAATGTGTTAAGAAAAGTCCGAAAAGTCATATAAAGCCACTGTCGCCATTGTCTCAGATTAGCAATTTGTTTTTACATAACTAGGGAGAAGAATATTCCACTACTTCTTCTAACATAGTACTAAATAGTTGCCAATAATGCCAATAAAGGCAGCTATATACAGTCTGTTGTTTTGAAGAAAGCAAAACACTAAAAAGAGCTTGCAACAAAACTGAATTGAGAATAAAACTGAAGTGTGAAAATTCTAAATTTCAGAATTAGACTTGGCACTTTCTAGCTTACACTGAAACTGCCTTTTTAGCTGAACTCCTTTTGACAGAAAATTATCTGAGGTATTGCCAAGATTACTAACAATCTTCCAAGGACATGTGAAACAACTACAGAAAATCACATCTGAGTATTTGACACAAGTATGCTACAAACATGTTTTTCAAGATCCTGTTTATTAAGGATAAAAATTCAGATTAAAGCTAAAATCCACAAATGTTGAGCACTCACTAGAGCCATTCTTAAGAGCTACAGATTCTTAGCAGTCCAAGAAGCACCTGACAAAAGTGTCACAGCTAAGCTTAGCTACACAGAGGTGAATGGAAGGAGGAAGGAAATACAGGAAGCTCCTTGTTGATCCACTGTTTGCAGAAACCAGGTTTCCTGAGTCACTGCGTGACAGATCCCTATTTGCCTTCCGTGAATGAGCTGTCACACTGCACTCCAGACCTATATCTTATTTTATATATATATTTTTATATATATACTTTATATACATATATATGTATATAAAAACAGATTTCCCCAGGAACCAAAGCATCTCACCCCTCACAGCCAACATTGCAGCCATACTTCATGCTGCAGGGAAAGTGGGAGTAGACATTTTTCTCTGAGGTCTAAGGTTTTTCATTAAATAGTAAAAAGCTTTTCATTTCTAAAGCCATAGATACTATAATCAAGATAGAGGTACTTTCTACAGAGAGATGTTAAGCTCTTACTTTACAAAGGCAAATCGTTTTCTCCAGCATTCAAAATACTAATTGGCCAAAATAATCAGGCTTACTTATGGTAAAAAGAGATTATCAAGATGGTCCAAACTACCTCTGTTGTAAATTTGGTGGTGCCAACGAGCTGGCCTGCAACAGTCCAAGACCCATCCTGTCGGTACAGACGTGAGCTCCAGCACGGAGAGCTTGGTCACATGCCGGGACTGCGGCAAAGGCGCCGACTCCGGATGCTCCGGCCCCTCTGCCCTCCGTGTCACACCGTGCACGGGACACGTGTCTTGAGCCCGGCCTCCCTCCACGGCAGAGCAGCGCGGAGCCCCTGGAGCCCCAGCCACTAGGAGCACAGCCAGGAGGAAAATGTGCACAGGCAGCCTGCCCCATGTCCTTAGGGGGCAGCTTTTGGAGCCATTAGAGGCACGGGCATTTGGAGAGAGCCTCCAGGCTTCTTAATTCTCCCTTAGAGATGGGCAAAACCCAAGCGGAGCAGAGACCTTGCCCTGAAGTGCCACGTGGCAGGGAAACGCGCTCCTGGCAAAGCGCAGGGAAACCTTCTTCCTGCCACTTGCTCCAATTCACAGCAGGATTTGTTCCTCTTTGCAGCCAAATAGCAACATTTTCTATACAAAAATACTCAAGGGAAATACAATATTGAATTCATAGGAGATTTTTTTTTTAAATAATCACATGCTACTGCACATCTCTAGAAGAGTTTTTGCCTTTGTTATATTTTGCTAATTTGGGGCATTATGACTAGAGAAAAAAAAAGAAAAGAAAAACAATACAGCTAGTATTTCTTATTAAATTTCTTCCAGAAATACAGAAAAAATCTTGTATGCAAGAAATTACCACGAAAATAAAGAATATAAATAATTAGTTTAACATTTATAAAACAATAAATAATTCAACTTATAGAGCTCCACACGGTAAAGCACCCTGTAAAATACTCATTTTTTCTGTTCAAAAATTGCAGTTAATAAAAGTTGTCTGATGTTATTTAGTAGAAAGGCAAACAGTCTTTTTTATATTTGACATTAACAATCTGATCATTTGTCTCCCCAAAGAAAGCCCATACAGCTTTCACACAGACCACACAATAAAGAATAGTAATATTTCTGTTTACTGAGATATCAGCTGGCATTTCGTTGCACGTCAATGGTCTATCTTTGCTACAGCATACTAGACCTCAATCTGGCATCTACAAATGTCAAGAGTATAAAAAAAATTATAGGATGGAAATCAAAAGCATGTTCTAAATTTCTAAAAAACGTAACAAAGTTCACCTAAACATATTTGCTGCAGAAATCAGTACAATATTCAGCTGTCAATCGAGAGAAACAATGAGGGAGCGATGCTGTCAGCAGGACAGGATAATAACATTTCAAGCAGATGTTCAGGCAGGGCTCTAATTCTTACAGAACTCCCTTGGTAAGCATTTAATTTCTTTATCATATGCAAGCTAGGCAAATTGTACTTCATCAAAACTCTATTGTGAAATATTAATATTTCATATTATAGCAAAACTCCATAGAATAACCTTTGTCATATTAAGAACATCAGAATTTCAAATGTCATGCTTCTGCATTTTAATGCATCTTAAATAGCTTTTTGGCTTGGCACCATAAATTATAACTAGTTTAGTCTAAATTACTATGCTGTAATATCAAACAAAAATACACCTTTTCTAATAGATTCACTTCTATAAAATACTAATGTTATGGAAAACAATGTGTCATTGTACTACGATATTTTACCACCTCCGACTATAAAGTGAGGAGCAGACAGTACCAATGTATACAAACACAACTAGCTGAAGCCTGAATCCATATATTGCAATAACGGGACACAAAAACATCAAATAGCCTGAATCAGCTAACTAATTATCTACCAGCAATGGTTTCCATTAAGAAATGCTTCTGCAAGTATATTGTAACATCTACTGAATTCTATAAATCTAGTAGAAATTTAGTGAATTGTATAAACATATACTATGAATAGAAAGTTTTCCCTACTGTGGTTTAGTTAAAATTTAATCTAGTTTTAATTGCAGCTTTGTTTTTAAAACCATCCATGCAACTTGCTCTCCACACAATGAAAAAAAATGTCAGAAATTAAGAGTGAAGTTAAGCCTGCATTCCTGCTGGTTCTCATAATAAAGGCAACTGTTTCCATATTATTGAAAGCGACAGCATCACAAATCAATGCATGTCACAACAGAATAAAGACGGATGCATCTGATTAATCAGAATTAAATTTTAGAAGCAAAGGCAGCATATAAAAATCAAAGCAAACATTTCTGCCATTCCAGTTATTCCTTACTCTTTCCAAACAGCCTATATAATGTAAGGAAACAATAAATCCTGAGTTCAGCTGGAAAAAAAAAAAAAAACCCCAATGCCTGCTATAAACTTCTCTCTCTGGTGTAGGGTATCGTATAAAGAGAAGAGGGAAGCACTTCATATAACCTCTGACTTATTTTGATATTATGGTTAAGAAAGTGAACTCTTATCTTCTGACTACAGGTTTTATTTCAAGTTTTATGTGCTGCATAGTACTCTGCAATAATAAGTAAATGGTTCAGTATAACAATTATGCTAAAAAACTCCCACTCGTTGTTATCTTGTTTAAATGATAGGTATTTCTCATTCTGCAGGTAGCTTTCTGTTTTTCTAAGAAAGACTTAAAAGAGGTAATGACTGGTATTCATTTACTGTGGAGTTTATAATACTCATCTCCCTGATTTCTGTTCAATATCTCACCAGCAGAATTTAAAAATAATAGTTTGCAGCAGCACAGAATTATCTGAATAAGACAAAATACAATATGAACCAGCAGAGAACTAAACTATTGATCCTGCAGTGAAAGAGGGAAGATGTGGGTGTAGAAGGTGGTGTGTAGAAATGGGCACTTTTGTTCTGTTACCTAGTTTATCTTGTCAAGCGATAGTCTGCTTTAAAAGCAGTTGTGCTCATTTCTGGGACAAATCTACTTGATATTAATTAATGCAGCTGTGCAAACATGCTCAATTTTGTAAATATAATTCTACAAATCACTACCCCCCACAGATACCTACAGACACATACAAGTACAGTAGCTTATAATTAACACTTGTATTATACTCTAATAACTAGTACCTTCTAAAATATTTACAGTGTTATATATTTAAAGGCATAAATGTTCTGAACAAATTTCACCTATTATATTAATTATTTCTATGTCTCAATCATAGCACAGTAGGATGCAAGAACAAACTTTTGCCGGATTCACCTTTTGCTGAATGCAATTATGCAGTGAAGTATACAGGTGTTTGAAAAGCAAGTTAGCAAGCACAAAACATCCAGTTTAGGTAGACAGGCTACCTCTCCACAGGGACATGTGATGCTTTCACGAGGAGACCAAGACAGAGCAATAAATTCTGGCCCAGGTCCTACAACTGCAGAACTGCTACCCAACAGATGCCCTGTACAAGCAAGTGCAGCCTCCCGGAGAGCACAGGAGACCCATGCCTGGCAGTTTAGAAGTTTTCTACACTGGGTAGCTCTCGTTGGATCTCCTTCTTCCGTGCTTTCTCCTCCTTTGCTTCCCGATTGCATTCCATCACGTCAGCACATGGAGATCTACGGTTTGGTTGTCTTCGCTTTTCATTAGCTGCAAGCCACCAGATTCACCCTGCAGTCACATTTACTAAAGGACACTCATGGCCACTAGGATGGCACTGGTATCCCCAGCAGTATATGAATGCAATTGCAAATTCAGTGTTCAGCCCTGGAATATTTATCTTGCTGCCAAGATCTCCATTGTCAGATTATGCTCAGCCTTTAACTATTGCAAACAAGAGTGAAGCCACAGGTCAGGCCTAGCCGTGACAGATAAAATGAAGAAATAACAGGGATGAATGTTGAATCCTGCCTCTGGCACACCTACTGCAGCCCGCTGCAGTGGAGGGGCTTCAGCAACCGCAGAGCTGTTTGGGGCAAGCTCCCTGCTGCTCCTCTCGTGGGACCTGCAGGAAACAGGGCGCAGCTCTGCCTGCTCCCCTGCCCATGCAGCCTTGGCCGAGGACGTCTTTGCTCCTGGCCCTTGCACGCACTCACTGCTCACCAGCGTGGCAGGACTTGGCAGGGCAGCCCAACCACCATCTCCACAGCCCACGAGAGCACCCTGCTCCCTGCTGAGCCCAGCCCAGGATTCCTGGCCACATAATTAGAAGCAGAGAATAAAAACCAAAACACATTATACAAACCTATATTGTTTCAAACTCTCTATTAATTATTTTTATAGAGCTATGCTAACAACAGTCGTTTTATAATACTAAAGCTTCAAACACAAACTGCTGTATCTCACTGAATATTTCTTCCCATTTGGAATATTATTTTACATAGCATTAAAATGTTGCTCCTATAAATTAGAGCAATTATATGTCAGTAGTACCTTGAAGATATGCATTCAAATCATGTCACAAATACTATAGCTCAACACCAGTGGGATGTGCACCACTGAAAAGACGACAATACTAGAAAAAACAGTGCTTGGATGGGACACAGTGCTGCCACAGACAGCAGAACAATTCAAGACTTTAGCGCCTGAAAAATCTGCTGCCTCCTACCAAGTGTTGGAAGAAAAGTTTGCTAAAAACATCTCTGGACTATAATACATCATAAACACTTTTCCAACCTTTTCCTCTTTAGAATGGATACTAGGTGGAACATTTTGCACCTTATTGCAACAAACAAAATACATCTCATAACCACTGAAGAGGCTTGCTTTTACCCATCTCTCACGTGAAAAATCTCCATCCAAATCACACCTGCAGCAGCAAGGCAGCCCGCGCTGCTGCCACTTCAGCAGTGACTCGTGGACAGTCTGCTGCTTAGCAGAACATCCACATCTCCTCCTTCAGCACGTCTGTGTGTACTCCAGAATTCCCACTGAAGCTGTTCCCAAGCTAGAGCCTGCTTAGCTCATGAGATGCACTGTAATCAACATGCAGTCTGGCAAGACTGCAAGCACACCAGCAGTAAAACTGATTAATAAATAAATCTCAGTATTTGCTATGGGATGCCTCCAGTCTAGGTACGGAATAATTGCAACTGACTGTGTGCTTTACACATAAGTCTGTGTTAAACGTACTTCAATGACATTTATGACCTAAATAGTGTTTTTAATAAGTGATTCACTATCCTACTAATTCACTTAAGGAATTTATCTAAGTAGATGTGGTAGATTAACAAATCCACCTTTTGTCTCCTGATAAGGTCTCCATCTATCAGTGTACTCTTGTATTTCTCTCTCTTGGCCAGGAATAACTGAACACAGCCTCTGGGATCCCAGTTCAAAGTTCCTTTCAGCCCATGCCCTGGCTCGTCACTGACTGACATCACATCATCATCCACACCCTTACGCTCACGCCTATGCCCAAAGATTTATTTCTGACGTCCTTTCTCTCCCAACGAAGCCATGCCCCAGCTCAAATACAAATGGTATTTTTACTTTTCTCAAAACTGTCCTCTCGTTCACTGCCAAAGCCTCTTGTTCAGAACCCCATTCTGCCATTTGGCACGCAGTTTCTGTTCCACGAGCCACCCAGTCGCACCTACATTACCACACTGCGACTGCACCTCAGTTTCAATAGCTTATCTTGACAGTCCTTGGCATCTTCCTGAGTTGTCTGACAAACCTCCTTCTTTTGCATTCAGATTCCTCCTAGAAAACATTTTTACTGCAACACTTTTTTAAAAAAATAGCTGGCTAATATTGAACTGTGAAGTAAAAGGGAAGACCTTATACACCTTAATAACGAACAAGCCCCAAAACTGCGTTACTATTTCATCCTACTATTGGAACCTTAAAGATTATTCCATCTACATGCTGCATACCCTTTCCCTGCTGCCCTTTTACTAGCTGGATTCAATAGCAACATTCCCAAAACACTAAGATTTTTCAAACACACAAAGAAATGGCTAAATGCTAAATATGCTTAAAAATATTTCCTTACCTTATCCAAGGAGAACATGCAGATTTTTCAAATACACAAAAGAATTGCTAAATACTAAATATGCCTTAAAATATTTCCTTACCTTATCCAGGGCAAATGTTTTAGTGACAGCAAAGCCCCATCCAGCTTCAAAAGCTCTTCGAATCATTGAAGAACTAGTAGTAGGAGTTGCACTAGCAAGACCAAAAGGATTTGAAAACTTCAATCCGGCCATTTCTACGCTGATGTCTACCAAATCAATAGGTGTATAGAAGAGTGGTAGTTCTGGAGTGGATGAAACAGCAGCACCATATAAAGACTGTAAAAAAAAAAATTTTGCTTATTAATTTGTATATAATTTACTATTAGTCCTGATAAGGGAATCATTTGTATATAACAACACAAAGGTTCAAGTAGATTGTAACTCTTCGAAACAGTAAAATATGCTGAACACTCATATATTGAACAGCTGTCCAGTTGTGCTCAAATATGGTGGAAATAGCTAATAATAACAAAACAGCTATTTCATAGTGTGTATCAGTAGCCTAGTTCCGTTCAAAGGTTTTCACAACTATTCTGAAGAGCCAGTTCTGTCCCCCAGAGCCACCTCTCTGCAGAAGTAGAGAAGTAGAAAACACAGGATGGACAGAGACCTGTGTCCAAGCAGCCAGAGGTGTAGGGATTGCAGAAAATGATAGAAACGGCCATGTGAAAGATCACTCAACAAACTGACACCCTTAACTCAGATAGCCTTAACAGAGGCTTTGAGGCCTCTGCACTTTTTTCTCCTCTTAAAAAAAAAAAAAGTAGCCTATACAATAGGATACTTATCAATAAATGCACAATTCTTATTCAATATGAATATTTTAAAGATGACAAAATTAGACTCTGGTTTGGGATCAAAGAATAACATACACTTTATGACGGGAAACACCAAAGTCTTGTTTGCTTTCTAATTTAATGTCAGTATCTCAGCCTTTTCTGTTGGAAGTCAGAGAGAAATTCTTTCACTGTAAATGTTGCATCTAATATTGTAAAAAATGTACAAAAAGAATCCTTTGGCATGTATGGATACTGAACAACATCCTAATTGGGTTGCCAATAGGTAGAATTAAAATATTTGTTCACTTTAGAGCATAAAATCACACCACTTCCTTCCAGTTTTAAAAAAATTTCTTCAGCCACACAGAAAGAAGCACTACTGCATGTGTAGGGAAGATGTTCCACAGCAGAGAAAAAATTCAGTCACTTCCATTGCCATCTTCTGGTTTTAAGAATGTATTTACTCCATTTTATCTTGGAAAACGAATGACTGTGGAGGGGATGAGGATGTTTTTGTTGCTGTTTTTAATGCCTTTTGATTACCAGACTGGTTTAGAATGCAAGAGTTCACTTGCTTTTCCCTGGGCAGGCCTGCATGGGTTCACTTCTCAGCTCAAGGCCTCAGCTCTCTGGTTCCTTGCACAGAGAGGATATGTTTTGGAACCAACTTCTCTGATACTGTGAAAGGCCTGAAAGCAGTTGAATGACGCTAGCCTAAGTTTTGATAATTTTTTTACATGCTAATAATTGAATACACACAAGAACAACAATCTACCCATGCCAAAACCCCTTTGTGTTTGCCACCACCCCGCAAGGCGTCTCCAGCGCCTCACTCCACGTTGCCTGCCCACCCGAGCCTAGACCCAGGGAGGCCGATCTTGAAGACTTGCTAAGGATGGAGGTGGTAGGGAAAGGAGAAAAAAATCAGAGATTTCCAGAGAATAAACCAAGTCTTTATAAACAAACTGAAGATGCACCTGAGGGTTCAATAGCCAGTGGTTGTATTTCCTCGCAGATTTATCTTTCTCCTTTATATCGCTTCCCTATTTGCTCTATCTATTTTTTGCTAGTTTATCCTTTCAGCACAATGCTTATAAGGGAAATAAATTTACTAAGCCCTGATGTGTTGTTTTCTACAGAGCAAAGCTCTTTCAACAAACTCAAATGTTTGATAGGTTCCTAAAAGCAAAATAATCTTTATAATGAAGGATTTTTCTGACATTGCACAAACAAACAGGGAAAGAAAGCCTGCAGGCAAGAGTTTATTTATAATAACTCTTCTCTTGATTTTTAAAAACAGAAAACAAGAAGTATGGCCCATTCCTCCTCTGCTTTGGTGCCAACCAGCTGAGCTAGCAGCATTGCAAGTGACATCCAGTCACCACCGTTCTCTGGGCACTGCAGGGGGTGAGAACCCCCAGCCTTGCGCTACCCAGGACGCTCCTACAGCAAAAGCTGCTTCTGGCACAGGCCTGAGACAGGAACTGAGCTTGAAACTCGATGCAATTTGTGACTTTCATTTTCTTTAGGTAAAACATTTGACCACAACAATATGGTCCAACTTTGTTTTGATGCCTTTAACAGACATAGGACTATAAAAGTGAGCAGTTTTATTACTATTATTTTTCCTTGCAGAAACCTATAGAGACCCATGTTTTCCTAGGCACAGTAGAAATCTAATAGGAGACAATTTAATAGTTCACAGTGGCAAGACCACTCTCCAGTTAGCGGTTTGGCCTCTAAGCTGTCTGTCTCACAGCACCGTTGTGGAGATGTTCTAACTTCCTTCTTGGTTATCCAACCAAGAACAGGAACAGGACTGTTGCCTTCTCAGCAGTAAACAACTAAAATTCCAGGTTTCCTAAATTGCATTCAGGCCACCTTGAAAATGGTGTTTTATTACCGGTCTCCATGCTAGTGTCTCATGTTGCTCATGCTAAACAAAGGGCATTCAATTTTTCCTTCAGTTATCCTGAAAAGAATCAGACAACCATAACTAACAGCTTCAAAGACAAGCTTCCTGGGAACCACCCATCTCTGCTACTGATTATAAAATAATGTACATTAATGCACATCAGGAAGAATACAGAAAAACGGTCAGCCTTTATAAAATAATCAGCAATCATACTCTTAAGATACAAACTGCATGTACTGAAAGCATAAATTAAAGAAAAAAACAATAAACCATACAAAAATGTTTCAAAGTCATGCAGTGATGTTCACAGAAGTCATACTGCATGACATCTTAGTGAAGTGCTCTGTCATTTGAGGATCCAGCCCTATATTCTTTAAGGTCATCATGTACAGTTAAGTCGAGAAGAAATGCTGGAGAGATCACAGTAACAAAACAAGTCAGAAGTCTTACTGTAACCAAGAGAGAAAAGTGCCTTCCTAAGAGGGACTGTGAGAGAAGACATCAGCAGCCTGGCTGCCAGAGAACAGAGACACATTCCACAGGTGCGAATATTGCAAGGGCAGGAATGAAGCTTTGAGGTTTGCTCAGCTGTCCACAAAGAAAAAAGGAAGATTGGTGATGTGAGAGCTGTCTTTGCTCTCAAAGGCAGGCATGGGAAATTAGATGTTAGTGCTGTAGTAATTGTGAGTTATCCTGAATACCACAATCCATTATTAAATCCCATTCACTGATCAAAGAAATGGCTTCCCATACTTGATGGGTGGTGAGGCACAACACAGAAGAGTAGCCTATATTCTTCTGCCCAATATCATAACATCAATGTTGGACAAAGATGACGGCCACTACAATCCTCAAGCTAAATAAATGATGAAGATTAGTTTAAAGAAATCCTCACAGTTTTATGGAATGATAAAAAAAAAAAGATTGAATCCTGAAACACTCTCTGAATAGCAGACAGCTGCACAAATTGGTTTGATTCTGCTTGAACCTCTATATCCTTGCAAAGAACTGTTCCAGGAGGACTGATTGTGCTTGGAAATAAGTTCTACTAGTCTGTCCTTGGTTAAGCTTTGACTGGTCGAGTTTATAGAAATTAACCTGACACTCAGCTGCAGGCAACAATATCTGAGATGAACCCATGCTTCGCAGAGCAGGAGGAAAATGTTAAGAGTTAGGAGATATTTAGGCAACTAATGATGGAAATTTTCCAAAGTAAGAGCAGCCAAGAAGCTTCTGAAAATAATTGCCATTTTTGAACATAAGGCATTTCTGCTGGAGAGTCCTTGAGTTTGGATCTCATGCTTTGCTTGACCACATGCCAGAACTTGAAATGACTGGAGTTCCAGGGCACATATCAAACCCATCTGTTTGCTTAGCTTTTTGTCTGGAGCAGGTTGAAATACGAGAAGCAAGTAGCTGGGATAGTGATTTTGAATTTTAGTTTTTGACACGGTCTTGGGCTGGTTGAGAAATATTATGGACTGATTTTATTGTGCGAAGACTGACCACATTATTTATAGCTAGCAATGCTAAGGCAGCTAGTGATTTTAGAAATGGGTACCTGTTTCTATAGATAAAACAGAATCCTAGAATGCTTAAGGTTAGAAGGGAGCTCTAGAGATCATCTAGTCCAACTCCCCTGTACACGCAGGGTCACCTAGAGCACATGGCACAGGACTGCATCCAAGCAGGTTTTGAAGATCTCCAGAGACGGAGACTCCACAACTTCTCTGGGCAGCCTGTTCCAGCGCTCTGTCACCCTCACGGTCAAGAAATTTTTCCTTAAGTTCCTGTGGAACTTTTGATGCTTCAGTTTGTGGCCTTTACCTCTAGTTCTGTCAGTGGCCACCAGTGAAAAGAGGCCAGCACCATCCTCCTCACTGCCTCCCTTGAGGTACTGACAGGCACTGCTCAGGTCCCCTCTCAGCCTTCTCTTCTCCAGCTGAACAGGCCCAGCTCCCTCAGCCTCTCCTCATAGGGCAGATGTTCCAGGCCCCTGATCATCCTTGTGGCCCTGCGCTGGACTCTCTCCAGCAGCTCCACATCCCTCTTGTACTGTGAGGCCCAGAACTGGACATAATACTCCAGATGCGGCCTCACCAGGGCTGAGTAGAGGGGCAGGATCACCTGCTCCTCTATCACTGCCCCTCTACTCAGCCCTGGTGAGGCCGCATCTGGAGTATTGTATCCAGTTCTGGGCTCCACAGTGCTTGGATGGAATCGGCATACTTAACTACATCTAACACGTATTTGATTCAAACTCTCAGATAGCAATAAGCTTGTCTTGGAATTGTGCAGTAGAGAAAAAAGTGCACGAGTTTTTTTTCATTTGCTAATCAAAGCTTTCCCTATACAAGTCTGTGGAATGAACACACATACACATGCACACGGGGCAGCCATCCCCAAATACGCTGCACTACATATATCATAGTAAAGTGCTCTTTCTCTTAAGTCACAACTTTAAAAATCAAACTTTCATGTGGTCACAAAAATCTCTACTGGATCCAAACGCTGGTAAATTGCCAAATTACAGTGCTCTCCACCACAGCAACCAGATTTTACAAGGGCTGCACATCCAAATAAATGCCCCTTGGCTACCCATTCATCTAACAGCTGGAAAGGTGACACTTGACATTTGGAAACTTTCCTGCAAAGATTGCTGTAAGGCTTTCCCATTAGCTTCCTGGTGAGACTGTAAGGTCGAATAAGCTGCCTTGAAACCTGCAAAGGGTAACGGATATACTTGAGTATCAAGCCTCCTTGATTTAAAATTCTAATTCTCAAGCCATGACTATTCAGATTTCTTCCAAAGTATTCAATACATTCCAAAGGCGGGGGGGAGAGAAGCCACCTTTGAGGAGGAAGCAACATTATAAAGGAGGTTTTATAAAAGTGATTTATATGTTTTAGAGATTGAAGAGGAAGGAGGCAAAAAGGAGGAGACGCCCCTTCTCTCCCCATCAGAGTCAGCAGCTTCACTGTGCACTGCGAAATTAAGAAAGCAGGTCAGGGATTAAAGATGTTTCACACTCAGCATTTTTATAGGGTCTAAGAAGGCAGGACACAAACAGTGCTTTAAAATAAGTGAGAAAAATATGCACGGATACTAACAACAAGCTTTCAGTTGAAGTATTTTTAGGACATGAAATCAGACCTCAACAGCATGAAACTGCACAAACATGCAATCAGAGAGGTTTTGAGCAGATGGATGGGGGAGAAAGACATTGAGCTGTTACAGTCCCAACTTCAGTTGTTCAAATCTCTTTCAGTGGAAGAATGAATCATGTATCACGTCTCTAAAAAGTTCCTTGCACTACAAACACATTCTTTATCAGCTGGTTCTCCACACACCGCCCTGTGTCTCTGGCAGTTTTGCTGCTTCTCCTCTATGTTTACTCTGTGCTCGTTCTCATACTACAAAAGTTAGGGCAAGCAGAGGTGGCAGCTCAGTCAGCCAGGTGCCAGGGGACAAAACGGGAAAACACAGGTGCCAGATTGTTCCAGTCTGCATCCCTTAAATGGATATTTCTCAGGTAAACACTTCCTGTGTCCATACACTGCTTTTTTTTTTTTTTTTTTTTTTTGGCTTGGCTTAAGTGCAGCTCATCAGCTTCATCAGAGAACCTTGAGTTTTGATGTAACAGTTGTAAGCGTTCTATAATGCATGCTTGCATTAAATAGACTAACATGCTAATAAATGACTTTTTGTAAGAACCCTGGTAGTACTTAATTTTACTCTATACATTATTGAGAGATTTTAATATTAAAAAATATGAATATAAAAAGTAACAAGCTGTTCCCTCCCTCGTCCCAACTATCCACTTAGGATTTCTACTGGCACCACATTGTACAGGACCGTTGCTACCCTTGACTGGAACTCAGAGTTGGGGGCCAGAATATATTGTTGAGATTTAAACAAGGCTAAGATAACAGAAGCTGGGCTTAGCTATCTGACATCACGAGTGCATTTCTATGCACAGAATTTTAGTTTTTCAGTTGAATGAAACTGTAAAATACAAATTACCAGATAATCTAGATATTAGCTGCTCAAAACATGTACACTTTATGTAAAAACCAATAACATTTATTTTAATAATCATGAAAAAAGTATCTTAAAATACATAAACTGGAAAGAGGAAAATAAAATCACCTGTATGTATCTGTGCATGTACCAGGAAGCTTGTTTTCCATCGTTTACTGATTCCACTGTAGTGTTAGCAAGGCCACCAATGTCCCCCCCTGCAAACACCCAGGGCTCACTTGTTTGCATCGTTTCTGGATGGACTTCAGGGAGACCCCATCTATTAAACTTGACAGGCATCAGGGCTTCTTTGACTGTAATTAAAGTGAAAGAAAAAAAAATTAATACAATATAGAAAAAACTATTTCTAAAATCTGTCAGATATACACTGATTAACAATTAGAAAGCAGTTCCAGTCATTTCACTTAAACGTGAATTTACAGAAGAAATTAAAAATTCTTTTAGAGACACGTTAGAGCTAATAAAGGTATGTAAAGACTAACAGGACTCAAAGAACATCTATTACATGAAATGGCTTTTCAGCAATAGCAGAGAGGTAACCAATTCATATGTGTCTGCAAACCCAGGCTTGTGTACAAAATAAATGTACCCAAATGTCACAAGAAGTGTCTGTGTTGGCACAGGCACAAGAAATAACTGTTTTTAATGATCTTTTGGTCACTCTCTGAGAACAAACTGCATATCCCAGAAACTGGAAATCACAAAGTCATTTTCCGTGGGACTGTTCATTGGCCAGGGGAGAAGCCCAGTTAATGGTGAACAATTCTGAAAAGCCTCTTACTGAGCAGTACAAACAGGGAAACAATAATTTCTTTCCACCCACAGCTTTGCACTGCACTTACAATATCAAAGGGCTTTTCTCAAGTAAGCTATCATGAACTCTTGTGATTCTTAATACACAGCATACTTCTGAAGTTAAAAGCAGAAAAGGAATATTTCTGTCACAATTTCTTGAAATTCATTTAGATCACTAGATTTACTTCCTGCACCTATTAACCCCCACAACAAAAATTATACTTTGCTACTTTCTGACATGGAATTATTAAAGCTGATTGAAATTTTTCAGATGTAACATAACCCCACCGGGAGATGTTATGCTAACACAATTTTGACTTCAACAAAGTAGGCTGGTTTTAACGAAAAGTAATTCTGAAAAAGATTCCTGTCAGTCAAAAACATTCTGTTTAATATTTAAACTCTGAATGTCCTGAAGGCTCACTTTGAGACTTGTTGCCTATACTAATATATATACGTACATAACAATAAAATATATATATGTAAAAATATAGTATATACTATATTATAATATATAAGCACAGAAAGAGCCGATAATCAAAATGAAATGCTTGCATGAACACAGCCTCTTTTCTACTTCACTGAAGTTTCTAAATTCTTGTAAAACATTCCTTAACAGATCTTCACTTTTTCATACTAGAAAACAACACATATAAGCACTATGTACATGAACTAAAACTGTCTTCACAAAGAATGTAGTTTTTTTTTTTTAAAAAAAAAAATGGCATAGAAATAAATAGGAATAAATACAAATAAATTGCTCAGGAAAAAAAGTATTTTTACTGTTATGCTAATATGACTTTTATCATGCAAAATTTTGCTCTGTTTACTTTTTAACTTTAACATTACCTTTATAGTCACGACATTTTATACCGCTTGACAATAAGATTTTTTTTTAAAAAAAGCAAATCTTCATGCAATGCATCAAAATGAGTTTCTGGTGGTTTATTATTATTATTTACTTATTTGTTATTAATATAGCTTTTACTACACAGGATCAGAAGATTCCACAATACAATGCAGCTTACTACTGCAGTGTCCCCCGGGGACATACCACTAGCAGATGCAGATTGCCAAGGTCAATTAAACTGATGTAGTTGTGCTGTCACATATGTAAAAGAGCAACCTGCTAGCCCAAGACAAGGATACATCTCCCACACCAGCACGAGGGCAAACTCCCAGTATTGCCCCAGCGCATGCTCAAGCATAGAGCGAGCTTCAAATACTTTTCGTGCATATCATTACAATGATTTTTTTTTTTCCCAGGCTCTGTATTTCCCTTCATCTTCAAATCAAACATTACAAGGGTATTTCAAAGTGGAGAAATCCACTGGCTGGGAAGAATCAGCATCAAAACAATAAATGGGAAGAAAGGCAGACACTGGCACCTGCTTGTCCTACTTGTGCTCCCAGTCGCACTGTGGGCATACAAATAAACCCAGCACTCAAGTGGAAAGGGGTTTTTGCAACTGGCACAGAATCCAGAATAGCAGAAGATGGTATAGACCTAGAATCCAAATCAACAGTGCTCCTAAAATTCACAGACACAGCAGCAGCTGAACTAGAAGTTAGTATTTTAAAACTCTAAGTTAGGTATCAATGTTTAGAAAAGATATAATGAAAACTAACACCAGGAATATTCTGTTTTTACCACCAGAAATACTTCATCTGATTTCGAGACCTACTTGCATAATGTCCTGAACTCAGCACACACTTTTGGCTTAACCTGGCAATATTAATATCTGCCTAGTAATAGAATTGAAAACTGAAGAACTGGTTTCCCTTAAAAATACTTAAATTACTGAAAGATCACACTGAACAACTTTTAGATTGAAACATTTTTAAATGTAGAAAATGAGGGTTAAAAAGTGCTGATACTGGTTGATAGTAGCTTTACTATGAACATTCCAGTAATATTTATAAATCAATACATTAAGTATCTCTTTGTATCTCAGATGGTCTGCACTTCAAGAAGGCTTTTGATCATCTTATATTTGGCATATATAGGATAACTTCTCACATGCAGTGGTACCATCTCAGCAAGTGGTCCAGACAGTTCTCACAAGCTAAATATATACAGGCTTGTAAAGACATGTTTGCAAACCCCCTGAGGACAACTCAGTGCTGCAGGATTTGGCACTGGCAATTTAATAGATGACTTTTGTTTCTCTGAGATAGCACTGAACCAAAGAATTGTGTTAGAGAGAGACTACAGATGTAGTTTTTCAAACAAAATGATGTAAAACTGTAATTTTTTACTACTTAATTTGGAAACAGAAGATACTACCTCTTGTATCCTGCACCTACTACACTCCTCAAAATTATCTTAGAATTATTTTGTGCTAAAATAGCTGCCCGTCCATAATTCTACCCAAAGGTTTCTGAGTGCAAAGAGCACCCAACATTCTCCACTTGAAACCTCTCCCCAGGGATTTGGAACTTGTTTCCTCCATCTCTGTTTTGACAATCGGAAAGAACATTTCCCCTGAGGCAAGGCTGACCATGGCATCCAGAGGCTGTTTTCTCCTGTCTTTATTACAACCTCCAAGGTTTAGACAAGAAGCAATGACAGCATGATTTCAAAGTAGCTTCTATATGAATTGCTAAAGTCCTCACAATCTGATCTGGTACCCAGTGCAGCAGAGAGGTACCTCTTTCCAGACTGCCTGTAGGCAGAGGGAAAGAACAAGGGTCTATATGAAGCTGAGCATCTTTTCTGTCCCTTCAAGGGTGAGAGATTCTCAGAGTCAAATCTGAGCCCCAAGGAGATGACCCTGAATATCAGTTCCCTGAACTGCAGCCATTTGACACTCAACAATATGGAAATTGATCTGTGTTTTTATTAGTCTATGATTTGGTATAAGGCTAAGAAAAACAAAACAAAAAAGGCCCTTTCAATCTCTGCACTCTCACATACTTTAGAGTTTAAAACTAATACAACTTTTCTCTTGAAAATTCAAAGTACAACCCTGTGGCTATGCTGCATTCTCCTCCCATATCCTGATATTATGTATAATTTGAAATAATCTTTTTGGATGAAAGACAACATACAATTGAATTATTCTAATGCTATCAAGTGATGCTAACACAAAAAAAAAAAAAAAAAAAAAGAAAACTGACAGTACTGAATATATATTCCACATTTGCCATCTTCTCAGAGCAAATAAACACAAATGGAAATGCAGCAGCAAATTACAGCACTTGCAAAAACAATATTAAAATATAAGTGAATACAGAAAAAATATTTTAATTAACAAAACAAATCAAATGGAAAAGATTCCTCAAATAAAGCTTTAATAGTGAGTGTGTGTGTTTGACTGCCATGACTAATTATGTATCCATGTAATGTGTGTTCAATTTGGGCTTATTTAAATAGCAGAAATGCTCATTAACTGCAGTATATCTGTGAAGCTTCAATAAACAGTTTAATGGTTTTTATGTTTAACCAATTTCATAAGTTCCTGTAATTTTGGCTTTAGTAGCTCATTAATGTTATTTTTGATATCCATCTTAGAGACTTTCTTACAGTGAATAGCATTACTTCAAGAAAAAGAGGAGAAAACCCCCACACTGCACTGTACGTTCCCTAAACACTGATGCAAAGCTCTGGCTTCCGCGTGCCCCGACGGCCTGGCTGCCGCCGCCGCCCGGCCCAAAGGCCCTGCAGGGGAAGGTGGGCGCCATCTTGGTCTCCTAGGCTCTGCCCTGCTCCTGCACAGACCCCGGCACCAAAGCGGCTCCAAGGAGAGAGAAGAGGCTCCAGCCCAGAGAGTGGCAGAGGCTCCTGTCCACAGCGGCCTCCAGCCCATGGGCTGCTTGCCAGGTCCGGCCCGTCCCGCACGTGCTGGTACCACAGAGGTGGCCTTTCTGCTCTGCCTTTCTGCTCTGAACTAAAATGGCTCTGCAGCTTCCGAGGGAGCCACACCAGGCTTGGGAGCCTGGCAATCGTTGCGGCGTGCGGAGCTGCTGCACTCCAACTCATTCAGTAAAGCTATTTTTGGTGGAAAGTCGTACTCTGAGTGACTCAGCAGGAAAACTCCTACCCAATTGCGTAGGAATCTGCTGAATCCATACAACCTGTCCTTATGTGGCAGTGCGGAGCAGCGCGAGGGCTAACGCCCTCCGGAGCGAGGGGCTGTGCCAGCAGGGAGAGCCCCGGCGGTCCCAGCCAGGGCCTTGGCCGGCCCTGCTTTCCCCTCCACATGGCTGGAGGCTCCAGCGATGCGAGGCCAGAGCAACCCGGCTGCCCAGCAAGGGTGGGCAAAGCAGCTCCATGCTCCGGGAGCCTCCTCGGCCCCCGAAACGCTGCGCAGGCGGCAGCCCCATGAAAGTTCAAGGGCGCTGTGCAGACGTTATGATCAATTCCCAAAATGTGAAATAAAATGTTGCCCTTCAGTTGTCATGTAACGGATAACTACTACCAAAATCTAAAAATATTCACATTTTACTTATTTTTGGTATTCCCCTTTTTCATCTCTTAAGGAAAACAAAGCGGACATTTCCACGCGGAAGTTCAGTGTCCTGGAACATGGAAGAAGCTCCTCTTTACTATTGTCTACTAAAAAGGCTAAAAGTTTTGCAGTGTGTTTTGGACAAGCATACCATTGCTCATTATTTCTTCATGAGAAAGGTGGGTCCTTTCCTCAGAAAGACACAAAAAATAAATCAGAACAAACTAACAGTGCAAAATTTTGTGGTCCAGAAATGTTGGTCCCCTTTTGTTGCTCAGGAAAAAAAAAATCTCTAGATTATTCACAGAACAGACTTAAAAGCAATTGGCCTGGTGCTAGATAGGATGCCAAGGCTCTGCACACGCAGGGCCAGCCAGGACACAACATTATATTTGTATGTATTGGAAACCTGCACTTTGGAATGGGGCTTCTACAAGTTTTGTTATTTCATATTGCAGGGCTCCAAAATCACAAACCAAGAAAAAGAGCAAGATGATGAGGGAAGGTACAATATTTTTTTTGCAGCGCTTTATGTGGGTCAGTCATGATGGCTTGAAGGCTTTAGTAAAATATGCAATAAAAAAGCAGCTTGCAAAATCTTTCTTTTTCAACAAGTAAAATATTTTTCTTCTTCTGTTTCCAGTGGTTTGATTTAAAGAGTTTTTTTTTTTTTTAAACTCATTTTAGTAAAGTGCCAATTTATTAAAAATGGTCTAGAGGGCAACTCTCCTGCTCTGTTAGCAGTTTCCTGAGCACAAAATGGACTTAGGAAAACAGATTTCTTTTTGTAATTAATGATGCATTTATATGATTCCCAATGGGAGAATGAATACTTATAGAACTGTTGCTTAAAACATAATTAACATTTTATTTTAATAAAACAAAGAAGTCTAAATATCTACCATGAGAGTAAGGAACCTTAGCTGCAAATTTAATCGTTACTGTGCAAGAATAAGAAGCATCCCAATGAGGATAATAGAGTGGAAATAGCTTTCTAATCTATGGTCCACTTCTGCCCAAGACAGCAGTGTGCTTGTTAAGAACAACTTTAAATGTGTGTGTCAAGGCTATCCTGAAGAGTGTTATTTTAAGCTTTCTTGTTTTCTCCTTTTTTAAAAATTTATTTATTATTCTTGCACCAATAACATCAGCATTTAACAGTATTAAAACCAAACAGGACAAAATCCTGCTAGCCTAGCCCATAGCAATACTGCATTCTCAGTTCCCAGAGGTGCCTTACGAATTAGGTCAACTGATAGAGCTCTTTGTATGAGCACCAATTAACACGTTTAATCAGCCTGAATCTGAGTCATTGTCAAAGAAAAATTCAAGTTGGAAGGTCCCTCTGGAAGATGCCTAGTCCTACCCTTGGGCTGACAAAAAAAAAAAAAAAAAAAAAAAAAAAAAAAGAGTCTTTTAAATTGCTGCCCCCTCCCTCTCCAACCAGGGCAACGTCACAGTCAAACCAAGTAAGCAGAGCTCCTCCTTCACCATCGATCAATGTAGCTCAAATACACTGATTAGAGAGGCTAATATTTGATTTACCACTGAGGTTTTGGAAAATCTTCCCAGAGACCTTCTAAACAGAGGGTTTAGAAAAAACACACGTGGAAACCACATTATGTTAGCAATTTTTGAAATTCCTTTTGCACTGGCAGAAAGCATTCGATTGCCACATTTACACGTGACCTGCACCAGAGCATTTATGCCCACGCAACATGTCACAGGATGACTGGTTGGCATGGCTGTGCCCTGGAGAGAAAAGCACATGGATCACTATGGCTTTCAGAACCTAACCCTGAGGAGCACCTCCACACTGGGGATCTACTTAAGTTGATGCTGAGCCGATGGCTTTTACTTTCAACTGTTTGATGCATGTGTCCAAACTCTTTATAACCAAACCTGTGTCAGAGCAGGAAAACAGAGTGAATTCTGCTCAGTTCTCCTTATGTTCTTAGTTGTACTCATACTCTTAAGCTTTTTTTTTTTTTTTCCCCTGTTACATCTGTAAACCTTGTTATGTCTCTGAAATGCTGCCTATGTGCCAATTTCTATATCTTTACTACAGAATGATGCAACTGCTAAGGCCAAAGCTTGTGAAGTACAATAAATAATGAGACAGGGTGAGACAAGTATAGGTGAATATAACAAATGTTGTGTATAGAACAGAAGCCACAGTCCTCCTGCATATGTATAAAAAAATAATGATACCCAGATCAGCTAAACCAGAATAGCAATTCTGTCCTAATTCTTGCTTAATTCAATAGGCAAAAAAGATTTCACAACTTAGATTAAAGTTGCAGCATAATGAGTTTCTCTAAGGTTAGTGAGCCTAGAATAAAACCCTGGGATCATTCTTTGATATCCTATTTAAACTGAGAGGAAAACCAAGTAGTATACTGAGCCACTATACTTTTAATATGGATTCCTGCTCTATGTGATGAGATACAGAAAAATGAATTCTTTGTAAATCAGACCCTTAGTTTTGCTTTAAAAGGTATACTTAAAGGACAAAGAAATTGTTGTGAATAAGACTAACGGTCACAAGCTGTGTAACCTCCTGAAGACTCATTTCACAAAACTGTCAAAGGGCAGGAAGGCTGCCCCTTAGCTGACTGGAAAAAAACCTGAAGATCAAAATATGTCAATACTTATATATATTTTTGCTGTTTTTTTTGTAGTTTTCTTTCTACACATTGTAATCTTTTGCTTACTCTTATCCTTGACAGAACTTATTTACTTTTCTCCTTTGTTTAGTAATAATTAGTGAAGCTGACACTTCGGTTCTGCAGATCCTGGCATGTTTTTTGAGATGTCAACCCTCCAGCCTCATTATGGGGTTTCCCAAGTGCCAAAGCATGTACTTTACATGCTATGACAGGGATTTGTTCAGCAGTGATGCGACGTTACACATCACATCTGTGGAGTGTAACCTTTCTGGCAGGTGAAATACAGTACGCTAATTAATTCAATAGCAATGTTATTTAGGAGGAATAAGCATTTGTAAGATGCTGGCAAAAAGAAATATGGTACAACAGCTGAACATGTCTTACAATCAAGTTTTAAATAGAAAATTGTCACTCAGGATTTCAGATTCTCCTCAGTGCTGGAAGAGTATAAAAGGACTTTTCACAAAGCATTTCTGCACTTTTTAAAAACTCTATCACTAAAAAACTTCAGAAGTCCGAAGCTGGACAACCAATAATCGCTAGTAACTTCAGATAGCTAATAATTTTGCCCATTAAGAAATTCCTTTATATATACATTTCTACAGACAACTCTTAGGAAAGTGAAGAAAATATTTTTCCCTTGATAATTTTATAATAAAATACTTCAATTTCCAGGCTGGAAATAAACATAAAAATAAACATCAGCAGTTTCAGAATGCATTAGTCAGCTTTACCTTTAGCGTCACTTAAAACTGAACCAAAGGCACTGATGACCACATCAGCTTTCAGGCGGACAACCTGATCCTCATCTTCTTTCCAATTTCCATCTTCACCTTGTTCAGTTCGAACAAACTCCATAGCAACAATGTGTTCACCTCTAAGAATCACTTTTCGAGGGGAGAGAAAAGGCAGAAATTCACACTTCTCCTCTTTTGCAAGTTCCACCTGTAGAATAAAAGTTAATAAAAATCTGAAATATCATTCTGTTTTCGTAACATAAGTTTTGACTCATGATGCCATACATTCTTATTTAGGAGAATGCATCTCTCTATGGTATACGGATAGTCATCTTAACATCGGTTTCAGAGTCTTCAGTGCTGCTAAATCAATTGCTTCTAGACAGTGACACTAAGAAGATTTACAATGGAAATATTTTTCTGATATATTTTCCTTATCAGTCCCTGTTAGTTTTAATGAATCCTTTAAGGGGAAAAGAGTTACCTTATGCAACCACCTTTGTCTTTTTAAAGCCCAATATTAATTAAGACGATGGCCAAATCCACGTACCCTGCGATTTTAAGGTAGATTTGTTATCATATATTGAATATTATGTGTTAGAAACAGCTTTCTGAGTGACAATACAGACTTAAAATTTTCTGAATCTTAGTCTGATAAGGTAAAACCCCTGCTGAAATCAAGCAGCATTTGGTTGGGGGAAGATCTTCACGACTTGATTGTGTCTATTTATGTGACATTTGACATACTATTTCTGTATATCAAATATGCTATCTGACATCATTCTCGTGTGGCCCCTTCCACGACATACTATTTCTGTATATCAAATATGCTATCTGACATCATTCTCGTGTGGCCCCTTCCACTTTAAGATATTTTGATTTTACAGCTTTTCAGCCACTGTGTGACTTGGTCAGTAGGTACATCCGTGACTTTTAGGAACTGACACAGGCTGCTAACAGAGATCTGGGTACACAGCAATGACTGATTCTTGCTTAGCAAGAACCTGAAAAGCACACAAATGTCTTCATTGCAATGCCTTCTGGAACCTCATTACTTGGGGCTAGAAATCCAAAGGACAAGTAAATTATGCTGCAAGAGACCCTCTGTTCCTTTTTAAGCTTTTCCATTCCCCTTCTATAAGTTCTATAAGATATTCACCTTTTTGAAAACAGGAAGCTAAATTCCCTTCAGTTCCATGACAAAGATACATTAGATGTCCTGTTATTGAAATTACACAAGAGTGCAAAGGATGCCCCAAATAAATTATAATGGAAAAAGATAACCCAACTTAAAAAAAAAAAAAAAAAAAAAGAAAAAAAGAAAAGCTCCTCCTGTAATAATACAGATACATTGAAAGGCCAAGTCAGCTTCAAAATATGCAGATGTGGGGAGAAATGACAAAGTGCAAAGCCAAACTGAAAATCACATCAACCACTGAAATATGGGATGGATGACATTGCTTCATTGCCATTGGCAGCGATTCAAATCCAAAATCACTGTAATAATTTCCTTAAAAATTTTAGATTCCCAAGGCAATGATACGATCACCGACATTCATTAGGTAGCAGCCAGATCATTCCAGGACCTATGACCTGAAGACTCACGTACAATACTTATATGGCTGCTTCAGTTTGGAAACGCTTAATTTCTGGAGCTCTTCCAGGAGTTTAAGAATTTTTTATTTTCTAATTTATAAGAAATTCCACCTCCCTGCCTGCAAGTGCATTGCTCTGATTTTACAGGGAATGGTATGTGTACAATAGAGAAAAACAATTTATACAGAGATAAATACGACTCTTAGTTCTTTAATAAAGATTTAGACATTTTAAGATCAGTTTTGTTTTTTAAAAAAGTTTGGTAGATATAATTTAAGTACCTATAGAGCACAATTTTGAGCCCTACAGAAAAAAACAACATTAGTAATCAATATTTCTTCTCATGTATGCTATTATTCAATTTTACCTCTTCTGGGACAGCCCTGATATTATTGAATCCCTTTCTGAATACCACAAATACACGACGAGCTCCACAGCGTAAGGCAGACGTTGCACAGTCGAAGGCAGTGTCTCCTGCCCCGAGTACTATCACAGTTCCATGTATTGATGGCAATGGAGAGTGACAGCAACACATCCCTGAAAGATGAAAGGAAAAACCCATTTTCAAGAAGAGAAACTGTTTCTGCATGACAGCTTAAGAGATACTTTTACACAAAGCAGTGTAAAATTGCATCTTTCAGTTTCCAAGCATGCAGTGTCACTATCAAATTATTGTGCTTCACTGAAAGACAGTTTTATTCCCATTTTTAAGATACACTTATATACATAATTTCCTAGTCAGTATCGTTAAGAGGCAGCACCTTTCTGTCTAGGAAGGAAATAAGCTCCAACACACTAGTAAGCCTGAGGTCCTATCAGGTTGAAATGAGCATTGTAACATCTTTTTACTCAAAAATTAAACTCCTCTTTCACCTCTCTCCCCATTAAAAAAAAAAAGTCTAAAGAATAATACCTTTCATTTCTGCTTTTTGTTTGTTTTGGTGGGAGAAAGGGAGGGAATGTTGAAAGCTTTGTGTAATAGTTTCTCAAATTTGCTTCCTTAGCCACACTTCTCTACAAGGCATTGACACTACTGCAACTAAGTCAGGGTTCTTAAAAGCTATGCTCTGAGAGAAGACTGTGAGGCAGAAAGAATATTCCTACATAATTCCTACATCTTCCACTGGGAGAAAATGTTTAATCTATTAATAGTTTTCTACAAACTATTTGCAAAAAGCTACATTGAGAGAATAATGATGCTGTATATTTGTTGATCACCGTCTGTTTTTGATGATTTACTTGCATAAGAAATCCTGAAGTAAAACTGAACTATGTGGACTGCATGGACTTGACTGCACTTCCTCATCAGCTTAAGCACAACTTATGCTTGTGGATTAGACAAATTATTGCAATTTTAAAAAATGATATCATAAACACTGTAAAGCTATTTTCTCAATGAGCCTCCAATAATTTAAATCACAAGAGGCTGAGCTGACCATATAACCATGGCACTCTACTGCTCTGAGTATCCTGATATACCCAAGGCAGATTTTCAGACACAGTTGCAGAGAAACCTCAGTATCCAGTTTAAGGATACAGTGCCCTGAATTCAAACATATAAATGGAGGGAGAAAGGACATTGTACCATTCAGTTTGGTAATTAACAGACAACAGCAACAATGACATTGAGGTCTATCATTGTCAGGCAGAAAAGGGGATGTCTTCAGAGTTTGTAATTTTTTTTTCATTGTAGACTTAATATATAAAATACTGGCAAATGGAGAGTACTACTTTGCAACATTTTCAAAGACATTCATCCCAGTACTACAGATACTTATGCAGGCAGAAAACAAAGTACATGAGTTCAACATGTTCGTACAGAATTCTTTAAAGTATTTTTAAACAAACAAGGAGGATCCTCCATACAAGGAGGATTGTTTAGAAGGATTTAGTTTTCTTTTGTTAATCAACAAATGTTTTAGTATGCATATTCTCAATCTGTTTCTTTTTACCATCTCTTTCTTCAAAACAGCCTTTCCTCCCAACTCATTTGAGCTTACGAAACCAGACAAAAATAAACTATTAGATCAAAACAGCAAAGAGGTGGGACAGATGGGATGCACAATAGAAATTCCCTTCCTAAATATTTTATATAAAAGGAAGTAGTAAACTTTATTTGCAGAATTATTCATTTTCCATAAGACATAAGTTCTTTAAGATGCTATTTGTGGAAAATCTATTAAATAAGCAGGCAGCCCTATTTGATGCTAAAGTTTCTAAAGAAAATCAGTTTCTGGACAAAAAAGGTACGTGTGCTTAAATATGTGGTCATATGTGCAGGACCACATACAGCACTGAATATATATCAAAAAACTCTTCATTAATACTGTGGGGAATGCAGACTGTGAATGAGTGTGTTAGAAATCAAGATGTCCCTGTGATACATCTGTGTGGGGACCCATGACCTGGCACTCAGGGCCACCAAAAGCAGCTATGGAACCTTTTGTAAAGTCAGGCAAATCTACACTCAAAACAAAGACATAAAAGCTAAAAGCAAGATTATATTTCATGCTTGTGGAACTGAGTTTTGTCTTATTTGACCCCTGTTATCCTGAGTCCTTAGTCTATAAGTTCTTTAGGTAAGAGACTAGTACTTCCTTAAACATGTCTGCAAAATACGCAGTATGACTGATCTAGAATGATTGTGCCACAGGTAAAACCAGTTTTTACGGTCAAAGCAGTCACTTATAGGGGTTGACAATACTTTCTTCTTCTTAGATCATTTCAAGGTCACCTTGTATTCACTATATGGTATTTATATCACAATAATAATTTATAGGAGGTAATGACACCTTTTGAATATAATTTAACATAAATACTGACCATGATTACATATCACCACACACCTGGCTTACTTGCCATTGCTACCAAAGGTAGAAAGTCTTTAGATGTGTAGAATCCTTGATCCATTCTCAGTCCTTGGAACATACTGTCTCGGTTTGGTTCTGGCAAACCTAAAATAGACATTTTAAAGGAATCAGAATTACAGGAGAAAATGTAATGACAAAAATATATTTCACATTACATACACTTTCTCAAAACCTCCTCTATACAAACAGTTTTACAAACCTCAGGTGTGAAGCTTGCAAAAGCAACATTGCAAATGACTGCATCTTCATGCTTATAGTTTGCAGATCCCTGGTATGCTTTTAATAGCACTGACAGTTAAATCTGTTGGATAACATATGCATGTAAGTCTTACCAAATCAAATGCAAGAGCACGGGATAGAAAGAAAATGATACATAAGGTTCAGAAGCAGGGAAATTACTGAGGAAGACAAGACTGTGGTAAACTTCTATCATATTACCTTCACACTCATTTAACTCATTGCTGTGAATTGCTTTTTTCAAAAATGCAAGGGGTTCTTATTTGCTGAGATTTATTTGTAGCTATTAATAATAGACATGTACACAGAAGCAACAGGACATAGCCAGGGAACAGTACAAAAGTAGCTGTCCATGGGTCAGATTCATCACTAACTCACTGAAATCAAAGGAGTTGGATTAAGGATGTATTGAATCCAATAATGTTTAGGCTGACTGCTATGATAAAAAAAGAAAAACACACACACACACACAAAAACTAAGCAGGAGCCAATATAAGTGGCATTTCCTGCTACTTATACTACTATTTTGCAGAAAACTGCAGGAAACCCAATTTTGCAATATTTACATTTGAAGAAAATGCAGAGGATTTTTCTCTTGTACCTATAACCATCTGGCATAGTTTCAAGCTCTTTGCTAAGCATCCACTGTAAGTTCTACTAAATTATAATGTATCCCCCTTGCTGCATTATTATTTGCCCTGCTAATGATTACATTTATTTTGTTAAAAAGGAGAGAATGAGTATGGCATAAAAGCTACTAGTGCAGCTAAGAGAGGCAGACAGAAAAGGACAGACTGAGAAAGATCAAGAACTGGTAAGATCCCCTTTAGAGAGAAACTACTTCATAATAAACAGCTACCCTACAGAAGCTGGCTTTACAGACAGATCAAATATTGATAAGTAGCCAACAACCTTCCAGGGGAGAGAGCATTTGAAGAAAAAAATAAAACAGCTACAGAGAAAAGATACAGTTTACAGCAAACAGTTTTGGAGAAGAAATTAAATTTAAAAAATAAAGTCATCTATGAAAGACAGAATTTGGGTCAAAATAATGACCCAGAAGATAAATTATTTCAAGACCACTTTCCATTCAAGAGAAATACCCTTTAAAGATGAATTAAAGAGATCTTTTAGCAAGTGGGAGTTCACAAGCTAGTACAAAATAGCCAGGAGCCACTCAAGAAAAAATGCTTACAAAAACATGAGCTCCTTCCCCTTACTTTTACACTCGCGTTAGTTTTAGTCAGTTCTCTTTTCTCCAAATCCACCTGCAAGCCATCTAAAGGCTTTTGCTTATTATTAGGTATTTCCTATCCCGAAACAGTCTTCCATTATTGCAGTTCTCATATCTTTAACCCATACCAAGGTCTGGAACTAACAATTATTTCCTTTGCTGGCAGTGAACAACAGCCTAAAAACACAGCACTACCAGTGCCACTCTGATGGACTCTGCAAGCAGCTATGCAAGGAGTGAGCTGCTATGAGGCCACTGCCTTCCAGAGCCAAAGCTCGCTCGCGCTCTCTCTATATTTGTATATACACACGTATAAATACACATATGCATATATACATATATATAAAGCATATGCATATATTCATATATAACAGCATCTACATATATGTCAGCACTTCTTATTTTTGCTCTCACATAATACTCATGCATGGCAATTTGCTAAACCAGAGGTGTCAAGTTCATGATCTTTATTTACAGGGAGCCGTCTTAGAGTCTTCTTTTACCTTTCCTTCTAGTCTAACCCAAAACTGAACCACCAGCTGCAGCGATGCACGCACAGGGCAAGGGACTGGCCTTAAGAGCAACGCGTCTAGTCCAGTTGGTTGCTGCACCAAGTAAATCAGGGCTTGTCCACACATCAGTCAGCTAAGGAAAAAGAAGAATGGCTGCTGCTATTGCCATAACTATTGCCCAGAGCTGGAAAGGGGGAGCAGAGACCCAGCACGTGTCCCTCCACGTGTTATGATCACATCCAGAGGCCCTCCACATGTTATGGCCAAATCCCCTCTCCCAGAAACAGGGATACCTGCTGAGCCTCAACTCCGTGTTTGGATGACTTAAAGCTGAGGTGTTTTAAAATTATTTTCTAAATTCACCATTTCTCTTCTGAAAGCATCCTTCTAAATAGCAGAAAAGGCTAGAATACCTGTTTTGAACCATCTCCCTGCTCTTTTATGCACTGATCTTTCCAACTTCCTCCTTGTGTTCCCATATAAAATTATTTCAAATGTAACACAGTGCCTGATAACATTCTGACTTGGCAAGAGTCTTACAGATACAGGTAGCTTATGGTCAGAGGATGATTACAAAGGCGTATGGCAGAAAAAGAAGGGAACATATTGCAAATTCAAAGCACATAAGCATCCTTTAACATTCCTGAATGCTCTGTTCTTCTTCAACAAGTCTGGTCTGTGGTCTGGGGAAATGGAGATCAAAATCTATGTATATAAAGCAGTTTTATTCTATGTCACACAATCCATGAATTGTATGAATTGGCCCATGAATTTTAAGTACATTAAAGTTTTTTTTTGAAAGATCACATTGAAACTATATCCTCTTAACTGACAGATTTAGTTTTCCCTAAACTACTTGCATTCAGTGGCATATTTGCCTATGTGTTTATAAGTCACATTTATTCACATCAACATTGATGACATTGCTTTGCATGGGTCAATATAAAACAGCGTTTGAGGTGTGAACTCCAGTGGAAGGCATTTCGGCTGCGCCGCAGCCGCTTGCACCCAGGTCACCATTTCCAGCCACGTTATGACAGACACCAGAACTGCAGCTGAAAGCCACTGCTATCTACAGAGTTACTCTCTGCACATTTTAAAGGTTTGATCCTGCAAAATGAAACTTTTAGCAAAGTTGCAAATGCTCTGCAGGTGCTCAGCTTCTCTCAAGGTCAGTCCATTAGCGATTAACACATTAGTAAATACTTTTGAGGCTTATATTTTTAAAGGATCTCTCTCATTTGCCAGGGAATGCTTTTTTATTTATGGTGGCAGCTTTGTTACTTCCTGTTGTGAGGTTCAATAGAGTATGTTTTCTAGGTGGCTGATTTTTTTTTTTTGTTTGTTATGTATGTTGATGGAGATAAGTGTTTTAATTACTTTTTAATGTGTATGGTTTTGTATTTTCCTCCTCTCTCCTTTTATTTCCTGCTGTTGAGATTACTGCCTCATCTCCACAGCAGGTGGCTCTTTCAAATTTGTTTTCTTTGTAAGCCCGGTAGATTTATTTTGTAATATAACTGCTCTTTTTTACTGTTTTTTATTAATGATTTCTTTACTTTGGAACAAGGTATACTTCCAAGGTCCATAAGAGTAATTCCCTAATGATGGCTAAGGGCTTTGTTGATAGGAGAAGACACTTGCGTTAGTGCTTTCTTACCCTCACATTAGGATGAGTGCTGTGTACAAATGTAAAAGGAGGCCCTCAAATCTATCAATGAGATCCACAGACAACTGCTGGAATACACACTACGATGTACACTAACATAAACACCACAGTACTTTTTGTTGTCCAAATAATTAGCTGAACCTGTAAGTAACATGGTCCATAGGTTCTAGGCTTTAAACTCCTAGAAATTGGCACTGAAAGAGCAGGAAAAAGTGCCCAGAGACCAGCCAGAATGAAAGCTGTTTTTATAATCCTAACTCTCTTTAAATACCACTGGTCAATTCCTGTTTAGATGTGGCCAATATTTCACAGGAGCCAGTCATCAATCTCCAAACAGGAAGAGCAGCCAGAATTTAGAATTAAGCCATATTTGTGATGGAAATTAGAATATGACCATGCAATTCGTGTCCAGTGTCTGAACTTGAATTATAAAACCATGCAGCCTTACAGTCAGTTCTCAAAGCATTTAGCAATCCTATGATCAGACCAATCAGACATCCATACAGAGTGAAATGTCCAAAGGCAAATTATTACTTTTTAGACCCATTACATCTAAAAATAAAGTCCACATTTAATTTTATAATTAGTCTATTTCTTTTCAAGGTTTTGCACACCTTCCACAGTCTACTTCTAGTCTTAGTTGTTCTTAGTAATTCTATTCCTGTCAACACAGGGGACCTGGTCCTCTACTTAGAGTATTATTGGAATAACACTGAAGTATGAGTGAGCATATGATTTTCACTATATTTTAGTGAAAATCACTGGGGTGTTTTGGGATGATTAAGCAAAGATCTGAAAAAGCAATGTGGTGATTTTGCAATCCAGATAAATGCCAAAGACTTAACCATCAGGGAGAGCTCAGCACTTACCCTCTTAAAAGCACTCTCTTAAATTGCATACCTCAGAACTGAAGCATACAGTATCGCATTTGGAACATAATTCTTTAAAGGACACTCTTGAAGTGATATAAGACTGGACAAAAATATACAGCTTCCTAAAATAAGGAGCAAATGGCAATTGTCCTATTTCTTCTCAGGTTAGAAAGTGATATTTAATGCTTCCAAGTATTCAAAGTAATAGTCAAAGTGAGGATCAGTAAGCTAAAAGCAAGTCCCTTTGAAAGAGTGATCTGAAACAGCACAACTACAATGAAATAAACCTCATCACAGAACAGGATGAATGGAGAAGTCTGCTCACCTTCCCCTGGGTTCTGTTCTGCCCAGTATTGTTTATTGCAAGACTTAAAATACTGAAACAGTTTGCTATGCATCTTGATTTGTGGAACACGAGGTCTGTAAATTGTAATGCAGCATAACTGAAAAACATCTGCTGTAAAAAAAAATAAAGCGAATATTGCTGCAAAACTCATGTCATCTGAGCAACATTTATTACAACTGGCTACAAATCTGAAAAGGTCACTAGCAAAACTGCATTTAGTAGTTTCAGCCAAAGCCATCTCTAACAAAAGTATGCCATTCCACCCAAAAAATGAGCTTTCTCCAGTCTACTTACAACAGAGCTGGACTGGATTTTCAGTCCTGATTGGAATCTCGATCACTTCTCACAACTGGCACAAGCTGTCGTTATTCAGGAGCATCCTTGAACTGGCATAGCAGGGGTGCTGAAGTTTTAAGATTTGACATACTAATGGTGTCACTTCCTTTCTCTCTTCCTTTCACAAGCATGTTCTGAACACTAACATGCCAAAGGAAAGACCCAGGGGGCTGTATTTCCTCTAGACACCAGCCAGATACTATTTGTCAGTGCGATACCCTGCACCACACTCCAGGCGCAGAAACTGGCCCCGCTGCTTCCTCTTGTTCAGTAAATGGTGCGTAAGTGAACTGGCCAGAAAAGCAAGACCACCTCCTTGGGGACTGCCTGTCAGTGAACTCGAAGGACGCACAAAACAGTCCCCATCGCAGAAGCAGCAGTATGCTGAAAAGAGATTTTGATGCAGTATGGCACATCTGAATATGTACAAGTAAAAGCTAAATAAACTGGAAAGAGAGAGAGGATCTGGGGACAGCAGACCCCTAAAAGAAAAGCAAAAGCAAGAAGAGGAAATACAAAAGCTCCTTATAAGAGGAATGATAACCTCACCCAAACAGGTTGATTACAGCATACCTGTCTAATGTGTCCAGTTTATAGGCACTCAGGCTGGCACAGGGAAATGATACGAAGCCAATGAGAATTTGTGCAAAGGGTAAATGAAGCATTGGCCTAGAAAAGTATTTTTCTTGTTAAGCCTTAATTTCAAAAAAGTTGGAAAAAATAATCTTGAGAAAGCTACACATGATACATGTGGAGGAAGCAGGGTAAGATGAGCTTTAATCTGACGGAAAACATCCATAAAGAAAGAGACCACAAATGCTTAGCTGGCATCAGAATGAAAAATAAATACTAGGTCTTTACTGCAAAAGAAATGTTGACTTTCTATCAGTGGCAGCAGATTCATCTGCTGAAAATACACAGGGAACTACTAAGTTAATATTCTGGAACAAGAGCCTTCGGTCAGATCTCAGCCACTGGACAGTGAGGTAGCTGCAGTGAAATTGAGACAACACCACTTGCATAATCATGTCCTATACTTTTGATATAGCAATATAGCTGATCATTAATGTATACAAATATAAGCTCTGATTTTTATCTTTTTCTCCTAAAATTTAAAAAATAGCACAGAAAATTACAGAAATATTTAACCATAGTCCTTTCTCTTGAACCCAGTACAAAATCGCAGAATGCTTAGGGTTGGAAGGGACCTCTAGAGATCACCTAGTCCAACCCCCCCGCTCCAGCAGGGACACCCAGAACACGTGGCACAGGGTGGCATCCAGGCAGGTCTGGAAGATCTCCAGGGAAGGAGACTACACAACCTCTGTGGGCAGCCTGTGCCAGGGCTCTGTTACCCTCACAGGACAGACGTTCGTACTACTACACTGATGCATGCAACTTCCATGACATCCTGAACCCCAGTCAAATACGGTGACTATGAAACAGTAGGATGCATTAATTACAGCTTTGCATTCTGTATAATAACTATATTTGTCTCAAATATTCACAAAATGCTACTTATTTGGGTAGAAGCTCCTGCATACCAAGTACTAAGTCACAGAGTGGGACTCCCTGATTATTTCTGCTTTTAAAACGTAACAAGATTTCATCCAAAGCGTTTACATGCATACACACATATTTCTAAAACAAACTAGCCTTGAGTATAAAACAGCAATGTTTTCCAAATGCTACTGAATCATTACTGAATAATTATTTAAATGAAATTTCAATATCAGAAACAAATATTATTTTCCATTCCTTTAAATCTTATTATAATATATTATACTGTTTTACCTCAGAATATTAGTATAGCAGTTTTGTCCACATGGAAGAACAAAAAGATGCTACAGAGATTATTCAGTAATTACTTCCATATTGTTCTACCCACGCTGAATTTCTGCATCACTTCAGGTACACCATCTCTACATATGCTTTAAAATAGTGTCTCATAAAAAGAATTCTAAACACTATTCATTTTTCTGCAGCACAGACCTACGACTAAAAACCTATCATCAGTGCATTCTGATGAAAAGGTAATAATTAAATCTTTTTTTCCCTGCTTCTCCTACAGCACATTATTTGACCTATGATAAAACAACCTATCAAATTTCCATTTATTATTTCTACCTGAAGGGCTTTGCCAGCTCACACAAACATAAATCTCCATTTGTCAGATTTAAACTGTACCTGTCCCAGCTGCTATGAGGGTTCATAGCTCTTGTCCCTTAAAAATTACCGAATAGCATCAAGCAACATAACCTCCCTCCAGCCTTCACTGACCCTTGCAATCAATAATATTTGTAACCTGTATGCGCAGTTAAGTAGAACAGAAGCCAGGCACTATCCTAGTTAACCACATTGAGCTGTGATAGTACAACCTGCTCCCTTGTGTTTCCTGTGATCAATGTTAATCTCTGGACCAAGAATACAAGAATGCAGCCCCTTGCTTCCGAATTCATCTCAGAAGGATGTTATAGATTTGCAGGTCTGCACAGGGAGTGGTGGATTTAATACAACCAGCCATTCAAGGAAAGAATACATCTAGGCTCTCATTCTTTCTCATTACCCTCAGCACGTTTTGGGTCTTGGGAAGACAATACACAATGCAGGAAAATACACATGTGATGGCTTAAAGAAAGCACTCTCTGTTAAAATGCTATCAGGTAACAGTTATTCATTACAGCTGTATCCATTAGTGCCACTATAGGTAAGGTGGGATCAGTGATTCCATTATAATCACTTTGTTTAAAGGTTTATAAATAGACGGCCAACATTCATTCCTTCTAGAAAAATTTCATATATGGTAAATTAAACAGAAATCCCCTAAAAGTAATAAAGCCTAGTTCTGCTCTGTTAAAATGAAACAATTATGGAAAGAAAGAGTAATTCAGGTTTCTGATGGTGTTTGTTCTCCTACCTCTGAACTAATTTTATTTAAAAGGAGGCAAATTTGTCAACCAATTAGTCTAATTAGACAACTGCATCTGAATGTAGAGCAGGAAGAAAGCAACTTCAGAAACCCTCTACCACAGAGAAGGTGCCTTTTGAATCTGTCACGCTACCAGAACGCATGTTTCCACAGCTCTTGTAACTGCATATTTATAGGATTGGCTGTATCGGCTCCTCGACAGCAGTTCCAATGCAATGAATCATCTATCAAAACATTTGAGAAGACTTTCTTACTCATTTCTTTAAAGCAACATTTTGAAGGGACATTTTCTGCATGATAATGATCCAGTGTTCAGGATCAACTAAGAAAAACAGCGCATAGAGCTTTATAATTGCAGGTGAATAGTAAGCAGCCCTTTTCAGAGGTTTATCTTCTCAGATTGCCACATGCTGCGTATCAGGACGCGGCGACGAACATGACATTCTTGTAGCAGGCTGAGGGGTCAATAGTCTTTCTTACCGAGGTCACTTACCCACTTCACATCAGTGTCCTTATCATTAAGCACATTTATCTGGCTTTGCTTTAAAAAGGGGCTGTAGCAAGGGGTTTTATGTAAATACTCTGTTAATATGATACGCTAGTACACAAGGCGATGAGCTGTGCATGTTGGAAATAATTAAGCAAGACTGTACTTCAACCTAAACGCCTCTGAGTAAGGGTCAATAGCAGAAAGAAGAGTCATGAAGTTCTCTAAGTTTTCTCAGTTATCCACTAAATAAATGGGAGATCCTTACTCAGCTTCAGCATGTGTTGTATTTTATATAAAGTGTTATTTAACATCAGTGTCTTCTTTAGCCAATAAGTCAAGCACCTCAGATCAGGTACTTTGGGCAGAAACATAAGCAGCGGAATCTTAGATACTGTAAAGCTACTGTCTGGAAAATAGAGAAAAGATGGTGAAAAATTTCCAAACACCTTTTCAACATTCAAAGACGCAAAGAGAAACATTGTCAATGAAAATCACAGATCAGGGACTTTGTGGGTACAAAAATCTGCAGAGATGGGCACAGAAGGACCCTCCTCTTGAGCTCACTTTGTGTTTGGCTAATTAAAAAATTCAAAATGGAAATTGTGCCTCCTACGATTGTACCTCCTATGTTAGGAAACTAACTTTTGTGATACTTAAGGCATCGAAGAGATAGAAACCTAAGTCTCATTTTAATCGATGAAGAGGTGGCCACATCCAGAGACACCTACACTTCGGAACGTTAACACCAGCTGCCTGAAAGACCTTCCAGTCGACAGTGTGAGCGCTCCCAGGAGGACACATGCATCTCTGACATGAGCATCTGACCCATGCTCATGCTACAGCAGTCACACAAACACATTGAGGAATGAGCAGGGTCCTGAAAATCATCGTGGTGCCTATTCTTGTAGTTAGAATCATACAGCCATAAAACTCTCTCCCAGTAGAGTCTCAAATGGTAACAAAAACAAGAGGCATCTGATCAATAAATAGAAAATAAAGTTACACAGTCCCAACAGATCCCTCTAATGAGGATTTCTCTCTGAAATGTTCATGCTTGTCTAATGCTGCTGCTTTTAATCCTTTCACACCAGTGGGTCCTATATGCTTGCATTAGTGCTAATGTAAAACAAATGAGCATTTTACACAAGGATATCCACTCTCCTAAAGTAAAGGGGTTAACGCTAAAGTAAGCTTTAGGAATGTAAATTATTTTCCCCATGTGGCTGGAAAACTACATGAGTTATTCATTTAAAAATTATTACCATATAAAATCATTATCATCTCTGCAGTCAATGCACAGTTCACTGACAACCTTTTGGACCACTACAATTAAGAAAAGCAGCATCCTTAATGAAGTTACAAAACACATTGTTTATTAAATAGTAAACTGTATCTTTAATTACCCTAAATATTATAATCTGATGAAAAATTATTTCATAAACCTCAAGACAAATTATGTTAGAGATGAAGTATGCATTTTGTTCCTCTATGAATCCTAAACAACACTTCCAATTTGCCTACAGGTTTCTCTAGCATGTAAATCTTTTCCTCAAATTATTTTCAAGAGTCTATACCCAATGCCACTAGTATAAATTTTAAAAATGAGTTGTACTCTTTCTTTTTAAAAGAGATTTAGCTTTTGACAGATGGAGAAATTGGCTGTCGTAGTAAATGAAGCTTTTCTAATAATCCTCAGAAGGTAAAGTGAAGCTACATTTCTGAAGGGGTGCCAAAACCAGGTTCATTGAAATAAAGACAATTTTGGGGGGGGGGGGGGTTACTATAATTTATTATATTGCTGCCCTATTCTGAGATAAGAGATAACAACTTTGCTTAAAATTATCAAGGGTTTGGTGGTATGCTATTACACCAATAAATACATACAGAGCTAATTTTAATATTCCATCCTGTTTATATGAGTAATCTCTGTGCGCTGCAGAGACACCTTTTGCTGTCTGCCCAGTATTAGAGCTTCCTGGCTGGGGTGCTGAGCACTAGCTGAAAAAAGGTGACAGTTCACAGTCAGCCTGGAAGCAAAAATGCTTAACTGTTCACAGCATTAGGCCCTTCATCGTGCTTGGATCAAAACAGACAGAAGCCAATAGAAAAATGCTGCCCCATTCTGTCTATATACTTCATCATACATATTTTAAGTCCTCTGCGGAACTTAAATAACTGAGGACAGCTATTCACTGCAGCACTGTAATTGTAAAACTGGAAAAAAACCTTCTGTCACAAGAGTCAGCATTCAGTATTTGATATTGTAAATATTATATATTCATTAAAATACAAGAATTGATAAAATGCTGTTTAGAGCTTAAACAGAAGTACCATAGAGGTCAATAGATAGCAAACACGCATAGTTGTACAACTAAGACAAGGCTTGTGCACACAGTTTGCACAAGATAGTTAAGAAACCCCAGAGACATTAAAGATTTGGTCAAAATCTTACTGCAATTTTCCTCTGTTCTCAGGGAATATTAGTATTTGAAAGAAATTCTTAAATATCACTAGCTACAGGTATAGACGGGTTTGATACATAAAAACAATAAACCTATCTCTGATATCACTTCTACTGTAGTCGACTGAAAGCAGGTCACAATAATTCTGCAGCCACAATTCTCTGCTATGCTGGGAGCTCCTTAGATCCACGCAAACATCCAACATAAATTACACAGTGCACCCCCATTGTTCTGTTGACAAAGTTCTTTCAGGAGTTTGGCCTCTGCAAAATAGTTACACCAAACAAGAAACAATATTTTAACAACTTAAGCTACTTTTACTTCATATATAAAATTAGACTTTGCCTGTCTGAACACTTGCCACAGAATGACTTTAATTAACCTTAGCAGCAACAACAGTTGTATGAAAATGAAGAGACTACAATAAACAGAATCCTCTAACTACATTTACCCACACCTTCTGGAAACCACCACTTTCTCTCTGGTTATAGTATATAATGCAAGTAGAAAACATGTATTCACTAATGTATGCAAATGCAAAATCAACACTCTGTATATAAAGGTAGCACACGTGTGATGAAAATTATCAGCCTGACAGCCGTGCACGGACAGTTACATCCCCAAGGATGTGCGCACGCCCACGCGCAGAGCCAGACCTGCGAACACGGGCTCCGCAAGAGCTCACGCTCTCATGTTTATTTTGGGAGGGATTAGGACTGTAATACCTCTCGAGTCTGCAGCCAAATGCTGAGCAGACATATTTACATACGAGAGCCACATTTTTCATAGTTACCTCTATCATCAATTTAACATAAAAGAAAAAGAATATACAAATGAGCAAGCTGTTCAAAAATCAAGTAACAAAACTAATTCTAAATGCAATCTTTTAAGATTAAAATATTAATATCAATGTATGATGGGAAAGGTTTGGGGGACTTGAATATTTACTGATTTATTCATTAAACCATTTACTCAAATAGTTTAGAATAACGTGCTGAAATCAAGACTCCCAAATACATAGGTGTTACAAAACAGAGGGGTATCAATTAAAGATAATTCATATATCCAACTAAAACAACTCAAAAGGCTGGATTATTTTAGAAAGAGAAAAGCGAAGAACGAAATGCTCAGAAAATGCAGTGGTGAGAAAGATGCCTCAACTGCCATGTTAAGACATTGAAAAATAAAAGAAAAAAAACAAATACTTAAGATTCCTGAAGCTTTGTAATTAAGCGTGTAACAAATGCAGCATGCAGAATTCCTGGCTGCACTGCAAGAGGCATAAAATTCACAAAATGAAGGCTGTGGTATTACAGCAACGCCTTCCCATTTTCACTACATGTAGAAATGCAAATCGGTTTAGCAGACGGCAAGCTATACTCTACGCTTGGCTGCATGAGTTATTCTGATACCAATAGTAATAAATAGCACTTACTGTTTGTAGTGCTTTCTGTTTTCAAGGTGCTACACAGACAGTCAGTCCTCAGAATATCTGGATAACAGATAAGCATTTATCCCGCTTTACAGATGTGCAAAGAAATTTAAGTGATTTGCTTAGGACCATACATTAGAGCAGATAGTGATGGCTCCTGGGCATCCACGCAATAGGATTTAGAAAGGCTAGAACAGGGGATCTTTCGTAATCAGCATTATTATAGCCAGGGAAGCATGCAGACTCGTTCCTGCCTAATGCAACAGTGGAGCGAACGTCGGCCTAGTGACTCCCCACGCGCAGCGGGAGCAGAGCCGGCCCTGGAGCACCCCATCCGACGGAGGCATCGCAGGCGGAGAGACGGGCAGCTGCTCCCGGGATCCCTGCAAGGCCCCGCGGATTGCGGGCGGCCCTGACCACCCCACATGAGCAGTAAGCCTCCACACTGCAGACCCTTCTCAAACTCCACAGCTGGTGCTTACCACTTCCACCAAAAACCTATGCCAGGATGAGTCAGTGCTCAACACCGTGAGGACAGCTCAACACCGTTTACTAGTCATGGCGTTTAATACTATCAAAGAATTTTTAGAAATGGGAAAGGGCTGGGAGACTGTCAGTGATGAGAGGCGCCATGAAGACACGCAGGATGCGAGGGCTGCGGGCAAGCGACGAGGCTGCTGCCGAGGCCTGCAACACCTAAAGAAGCTGGGCCAGGGGCCCAGCGGGCATTACACAAGGAACTGCTGGATGGGCCAGGTAACAGAGAGAGATGCTGACAAAGTTACAGACAATGCCATGGAAAATGGTTGCATTTCACAAGGGGTTAAGGGGAAGTTGTATGAAAAAACAGCTAAACTCCACAGATCACTGGAGGGGAGGGCTGGGGCCCTCAGGGGGACTGCAACTCCGCAAGGACAACTTGCACCCCAAGAGTAGTGGCCAGTCCTGCCACCAAGGCCAGGGGAGAACAGCAGCACCCGAGCAGACAGACTGAGCCCTCCGGTGCCACCACAGCAAGGACCTGCCATGAGGCCCATGCAGTGCAGAGCACCTCCCTCCCCCTGCCTCTGCTGCCAGGACAGCACCCGCCCCAGGCACCAACAGCCCCACACGTCCCCTCTTCGGCCCTTTGCTATCAATTCCTGTCAAGTACTGACTTCTGCAACTATTTTCCCTGTTTCAAGGAACTGAACCATATTCACAGGCCATGCCAAATCATAGCTATTTTGCCAGTAACCTGCATACAGTGGACACAGGTAGAAAGACTTGCTAAACTGGGCAGCTGCATGGTCTATCCTTGCAAATCACATGTGAATGCTAATATTTAAAAAACAGGAGTCAGGATCTCCAAGGGTTCTGCAAAGAGCAAAGCAGAATCAGCATCTAATTAGAAGCCTCCCTGTTTCCGGTAACTACCCACAGAGCACGAGGAGTTCAGCTGCAGAAGCAGAGAGGCTGGTGCCTCTTTAATGAACTGTTTTTGAATGAGGTGGTCAGTTGGTGTCAGTGCAGACAATGGCAACTTTCCTTCATGATTACTTAGTTTCTACTAATTGATTTTTTTTCTTACCTTATCTAATTATGCATCTTCTCTTACCTGCCACCTAGCAACCTTACCTATGATTTAATTATGTTTTGAAATAAACAGTATACTGGCTGGCATAATAATATGCTTATTCTTCTAGCTGTCAAAGGTAATTAAAATCAGTGCAAAAATCTTCAAAATACAAATGTTTCCCTATTTTTCAACTTACAACAGTACAGTCAAAAGAGATATTTACAAAGGTTTTTTTTTTACTTTTTTTTTTTTTTTTTAAAAACTTAACTTTACCTTTTTAACTGTTACCTATTTGGAAACAATAACTTACAAAGAACAGAAAAGATCTAAATTCATCAACACATACCTATTTGATTCATTCTTTTTCTGTAAAGAGAAAAATATCTATATTGCTAAAGGAAGAAAATTTTGAAAATGTAACTACAAGCTGTATGAGCTTTCTGCTTTGTTTTCATTGCTTTCATTTTTATCATTTTACACATGCTGCTCATTTCCTTCAGCTTTTATTTCTTCCATGTGTGTGGTTTTTTTTTTTTTTTTTTTTTTAAGTTTATGCATTCTGTTATATTTTTCTTCCCTTATATTAGCATAATTTCTTCAGCTTTATTTCCTTGTGGATATGTTGTTGTTGTTTGTCTCCCCTTTACCTAGTTGTGTTTTCCAATCCTGCCTCCTCCCCTTCGGCCTTTCTCGCAGGCTCACACCGCCAGCACCGTCTCGGGAGCAGCTGCAAACCTACCAGACTCAAACACCGCCTGCCTTCGGGCACAGGGTTTTAGCAGCTACAGGGAGCTCTGGAGAAAGTGTTTTCTCATTCATTAGTTATATCACTGCCTAAAAAAAAAAAAAAAAAAAAAAAAAAAAAAAAAAAAAAAGGAAAGAAAAAGAAACACACACACCACCCAGGAGGTCCTGCAGCATTTCGGGTCGATACTTTGCAAAATAGATAATGTATTAAAAAACAAACAGATCAACCACAAGTAGAACAAAGAAGCTTTTTTCTAGCAAAGCAGGAACTCTACCAGAGTAGTAGTGCCTCCCATACAATGATTTTCAACTTTTTTTTCAATTTGCTGTTTGCCTGAGGGGATTAGCAGGCCTGTGGAACTGGCTCAGGGAAGAGGCGGGCATGTTCTAGCAGCTGCACCCGCTGTCTTCCAGTGCTTGCTACACCCAGCTGAGCGCGAGCGTGGCACCTCCACACCTGACACCAGCAAAAACATCACGTATGCTCCTGGCAGAGACCAACTGGCTCAACACTGTGCAGAAGCCATACATTTCATCTGCTTTTCTGCATAAAGCAAGACCTTTAGGCAGATCTGTCCTGCTGTCACTCCTTACAACGCCACAGGCTGCCCTACCGCCAAGACTGGCGCTCGTTCTGCTGAGGTAATCCAGGGCAGACTTGCTCACCAGGCAGACAGCAAGCTGCCCCCCAAGCCAACCCCGTCACACTGCAGTCACTCGAGGACAGCACACAACATGACTACAGTCATTTCAGCAACTGCACCTGTGCTGCGTAGACACAACCACCAAAATCAGCACAGCTACCTGCACGTGGAAAGTGAAGTGTGTTCGTGGGCTGTTGCAAGAACAAAGCCTGGCATTGTTCTTAACACAAAAACCTTTAGACAATTCCTCCTACACTACTTAAAGCTGTATCCCTAATTATGGAGTGTGGAACTCTCCTATACGGGATTGATGTTGTTTTGTATGTTGTTATGGAAACAAACCAAGTAGAAGTCTCTGCTTTGTGTAGAGAAATTTGAGGCAGATTTTACACTAAATAGTTGGTTTTCCAGTATATAAGCATCACCACCATATGGCTATTAATCTCCACCCCAAGACTATGTCCTCATGCCAAAACGAAGGTCTTTCCAGGAACGAAGCAAAAATCACTGGATATGCTCCATCCTGTGACTTGTCATTAAGAAACAAAACGTGGTCATCTCAGTTAGGAACAGTTTATATGTAATTAGGAACATTTGAAAACATAAATCAAAATATTCCTAAGAAAACAGCAGTAAACCTCAGGAACACAGACTGCCTCACTTGGGTTCAAGGCCCATTTTTGAACACCCCATGAATCACACGCACACACACACATACCATGGGTCAGACCACTTGCCTTACTTCCTTCAGGAAGGAAATGGAATCTGCCACCCCTTCACCCACACACAGGCCCGGGACCATCATCATGGCTCTTAATGCCACTGCTGATCCTATTTCTTCACTCATGATTTTGCTTTCAGGGAGGGCAACATCACTCCGGGTGAGGTCATAGGCTTCCTCATCCATTCCTGGAAAGACTTCCTGACTTCGGCCTAGGAAAACGCTAATAATAAGCCACTTCTGACACGGGATATTTATGCTGCCCTAGTGTCCTTCGTTGCATCCTTGGGTGATTTCTAACCACTCCTTAAAGTGATCACATTAGTTATTCTGCAGCTCTGGGAACATTAATATATACCCTGCCTGAGCATGCACAGCTATGGATATAGAGCTACAGTCCTTCCGACTTTTCCACTGCTAATTCGGACACCAGACATAAATATGGCTGAGGACACGGCTTAAATATCCTTCCAAGCGAACAGGACAACAGTTTGCCCATCACTCATTAAGCAGAGCAAAGCAATCAAAAGAGTGAGCAGAGTAGACCCTGGTCTTTTGTTGCCTGTTTGCCAGAGCAATGACTTACAAGGTTTGGGCCAAGTTTTTTCTTTTATATTAGATGGGAAAGCAATACTTTTTAGATGGAAAAGTGGTGAATCACAAGACTTGTGAAGTTACAGAAGGTAGGTAATAAGAATAGTGTTTTTTTTTTAATAGGTAACATAATTGCAGTTATTTTTGACAATAAAAAATAACATTGAAATTAAGATTTGAATTACTCACAACTATAGCCATAGGGCTGTGCTTCTAAAATCTCAGCTGAGTACTCAATTTTCATCTAGAAGTGAAACCAGGGTTGAATAACCAGCAGTCAGTGCTGCTTTCCTACTGTAAGAATAACTAATACAGAGGGAGTGAAATGAAAAGAGCTGGCAATGCATTTCCCCCCCAGCATATCAAGCAGGTTTTCATACGGAAGCAGTGGTCATCAATCACCACCTCATTACGAACCTGTCATCTGGGTTTAGGCTAAATGTATTCTGGCTTGCTGCCATACTAAATGTTCAATGAAACATCCTTAAGGCTCTCTACAAGTTCAGCTGAAGTCGCACATGCTATACATCAAAGAGGAACATTAGCGTTATCATAGCTTAATAAATAGTGCCATTCTGGCAATGTAATCCTATGTTCTAGAGCTATCTTCCATTCCCAGCATTATACTGCGTAAGTAAACAATCTTGCTGTCTTGTGTGAGCTTTATTTAGTGATAAATGCATGCAAAGATAATTAGTCATACTGTTCCTCGCACTTCCATCCCTGCTGAAGAACATGAACAAAACTAGCATAGGATTTTAAAAGCACACAATGACATAATGAACTGTCTCAAAGCATTAGTTCCTAATTCTTGCATACTGTAGTTTACTATCCAGGATTTAACTATCAGTTCCTCAGAAAACTGTGATGGCAGTAGAGGGGTCTCAAAGCAGCACCTTTTGAAAATCATATTGGCTTGAATATGGGACTTTTGAGTACGGGTAACATGCCAGCTAAGATGATGGCAGTAAAAAAAGCTGTGAATACTACTTGCTTTGGGAATTACTCCCTGCGTAAATAAGGACACTCACAGACATTCATTTCCATGCATACATGCATTCATTTCCAGGCACGAGTTTGGAATCTGTTTTTAGATTTTAAAATGATGATAGAAAATACATATACATTACAAAATGGAAAAAGTTTCAAGAGGCACCTTAAAAACAAGTCTAAGAAATTGTCCACTCCATTTTCATTAACATAAGATTTGTCACATAACCAGGCCATAGTATTCCAGAATTGAAGTACAAGAAATGGTTCTAGTTTGTTCAGATTAAGTGCATAGCAGGAAGTTGTCTAAATCAGCAAGATGGGCTTGTGCTACGCAAAACACATTGGATGCTTCTAGGCCTTACCAGTAACCTGAGCAGTGTTCCTTTCTTCTGCATATAGCCCTAAACAGAACAGGAGCTGTACCCTTGAAAAAGGTACAAATAGTAAGGAGAAAATTGTAACAGGCTTTGTCCTTTCTCTACCAGTAGATGTAAAGAAACCAGAGAGTGCCCTCTATTCCTTCGTTAGGCCAAGAGCAGTAACTGGGAGCCCTTTACAAGAAATGAGAAATTAAAGCTGAAGGGTATTTGGGTTGCCTCCTTCTCAAGAAGGGAAGAGAGAACTTGCCCTTTGCAGAGCACATGTTCTGCTCAAGAATAGCCATGTGGATGTGGAATTCTTCTCCCACACTTCACTAAGGCACATGTACCTGAGGAAAGGCATGCCACTTGTTTAACTGTACTTCTGACAAACTCAAGAGAAAGGATACCAAACGCTCCTTTGGTCTGAACAAAGCTTATGGTGCACACGCTTCAATCACACTCTGTCTCCTATTCTGCCGCCTCAGCTCCTGACCCACTTAACTGGAGCTGAGTCTCCAGACAAGTTCAGCTGCCTGCGGAGTCCTAAAAAGCCCAAAGATTGGGAGTTTTGTGCATCTATCTGAAGAAAGAATTTGTCCTTTTCACTCTGAGTCACCTGGCTTTTTGCTTGTCTATATTAGCACTCCCAGGAGAATTTGTTTTGGGCAGTTCCTCCTCAGGACTGTAAAGACAAGTTACCATAAGGTCTGCTATTTACTCTTTCTACATTTACATGAAAGGCCAGGCACCAATCCTGCTGTTAATACTGAATAATAAAATAGGTTTAAAAGCTGGTACAGATTTAACCTGGGCCAAGTACTAGATGCAAAGCACATTTTTAAAAAATTTATTATTATTTTTAAACAAAGTTACTAAAAGCATACCAAAAAATACTTTGCATGCAAAAATTTTAGCAGATCCTTTGCAAAACGCAGGCGTTCTCATAGGACCATAACACTAACCTGTTCTGTCCCTAGTCTGAAACTTAATGCTGTGGTAGTTTAGATGCCTTCTATAACTCCATTAGCCAGTTTAATTTGAAGGCTGAAGGTAATCGTTAAACACAACAGTGAAAAATAATATTAAAAGATCTACCTAATAAAGATGTACTACACTTTTTCTAATGTACTTAAAACTGGAAGAAAAAAAAGAAAAAATAAATTGAAGTTCTGATAGAGAAGTCAACATCCTTTTGGCCATTTCTCTCGCAGTTATTGGCTCTGACACGGAATAAAGCCATGGTTGGCTCCACCTTCTCTCAGCAATCCACACACTTCCATGGTAAACTTTTTTTTTTTTTAGTACTTCATCTCAAAGTGCAAAAGTGCTGCTTTTCAGAATGAAATCTGTTTTACTTTTGTAATCATACCATACTAAACTCCAAATTGTTAGGCTTTGTTACTAATACTACCTTCCTCCTTGTAGGTAACAAGGAAAGGTAGAAAACTCTGTTTTTTTCATATGTGTATACTTTATAAAGGAAACCTCCAAATGGGCTTACAGAAGGTCTGTTAACTTCTCAACCTGATAGCTTATACACTTAGCTGCTTGACCAAGGAATTTTCCAGGTCCTTCAGTGTAGATAGCAACAGATACACAGTAATTCGCATTGTATTTGCTTCTAAATTTCATCTTGTTTGCTAGATTAAATTGCCTGGCATCACTGACTTCTGACTATCTACTTGCTTAAGTCTGTCCCTCAAAATGTCCAAGGGCCAGGAGCTTGCTCCAGCTCAGAGGACTCGGCATCCAGCTGCTCTTCCACGCATTTGCCATGCCAGCGCCTGCAGCAGACAGTCCTGAGACCGCCTGGCTGGCAGGTGGCTCCACTCTGCTCGTAGGTTGAAAGGTCGCTGCTTTCAAGTAGTCAGTTTGTGGCTTCCACATCAAAGAGAGGGAGTTGCTATCATTGCTGCAGTTCTATTTTATGAAATTTTGTGACAGTCAAACCAGATGCCCTCTGCTTTCATAATGCTTTGACTGGCAAGCACATCTTAGAAAAATAAATGCTAGGGCCTGATGAGAGGAGGAGCCAAGCACTACACGAACAAGAGATACCTCTAACTCAAAGCCCTGACATTACTCACAGACCCTAAAGAACTGGCTGAAGGCATGGGCTGAGGACAAGATTAATTTCCTCTTCCTTTTATTTCAGAGATACCATGAAAAGAGAATTGAAGATAAAGAGGCTTTTTTTTTCTGCTCTGTAACTCGCACTATAGAGGTGCCTGTAAGATCAAAACAACCCGAAGAGCAGAGCAGAAAGGGCTGTATGTGAAAGAAGCAAAGGCCATAAATTAAATGAGAAGATTTTAAAAAAATCTCTCAATAAGCACTGATCACCTTAAGTAACAAAAAGCAATGTAATTACTATGCAACCTTTCCATACACTAAAACCCACAGTCATATCAAAGTGTGCAAATACATTCAGGGAATATGGCATATCACCAATTTTACAAAAAAAAAAAAAAAAAAGGGGCAAACTTTATCAAAAGCTTTACTAGGTTATACTTTCTTTTCCTCTCAGGAAAACTCATCTCTTCTCTGACTCAACTAGCCCAAAGAACCTTATACCTGTGTAAACAACAAAAAATATTTCAGATGAATCGTCTGAACAAAAAATCAGGAAAGCAGCCAAGATCTATACAGACATAGGTGTAGACTGCGGAACAGCAAATATCAAAATTTCCCAAATATGTCCAACTGCGAAGCAGCATTTCACAGTTGCTGTGCTGACACAAGATGTGAAAATGGGGGAAGCAGGAGAGCAGGGTGGCAAACTCTCCACCCTAGTTATTCCCTAAATCAGAAGGGATTTTCGCCAAGATGGGAGTCACGGCACTCCAGCCTGTTTGAGCAGGCACTGCACCTTCCTGGAGGCGACACCCCGTGCTTTGCACGATCCAAACTCGGGGACAGCCCTGGATGGCACCAAGGGCCCCGCTCCTCGACCGGCCACCCTGCGAGGCTGCTCAGCAACTACAGGCATGGAAAAGCAAGAGCCAGGCCTTGCTCGCTGTCAAACACACAGATAACACACGCAGAAGGAAATTGCACCTTTGCTCACACATTCACATGGAGAGCAACTGTTGTAGCATTAATAATATTGCTTTTTCTGTTGTAGCATTAATAATATTGCTTTTTATAATGACTTCACAAAGTCTGTTGACAGCAACCAAATCAATTATATAAAATGTGGGAACTAAGACTTAAAAGCCTTTGCCTATTTTCTTCAATGTCTACACTGCTTTAGAAAATATCAGAAAAAAAGCTACTAAAGTAGAAGCCAGGATACATTTTTCTTAGTAGTTCACTTAAAACTGCAATCTTTTCATTAAAAACTATTCAAAAATTTGCTGTAAAATCTGGTTTTACTTTATAGTAACAGGCCTTCTTGTTCATTTTTCACCTGCCTCAATTAAGACAGCAACTGCTTTTACAGAACTTTTCACATCCCACTTTGAAGGACAAATGAGATCTCCTGCATTACAAATCGCAAGGCAAGGACATGATCATGTACTATGTGAAAAGCTGGAACCAAGCATATTATGACAATCCTAACTGATTTTTTCTGTTTTCGATTTTTAAATTGCATCAATAGTTTTTCATTTTTATTACATTTTTACAGGAGATTTTTTTTTTAAATATGTGCAGTTTGAACAGCTATGTATGATGCAAAATAGATGTATTTAAAGGAAGTTCCAGCATATTAAGTTTAACCCTCATTTCTGTCTCGGATGATAGATGCAAGAATTCCAACTGAGTTGATTTTATGAACCAGTTAAATGATTTGTATTCAGAGCAACATTAAAAATCCCCATGACAAAGTGTACTTGAACAAAAAGACCCTGCTTGTGACACCATCCTTTACAAGTAATGTGTTTTCATTTTTCACATGTTGCATCTCATTTATTTTATTCAGGCACACACAGTTAAATCTGCAAGATACGGCAAGCTTCCAATACCTTTGAAATAATAAATCATTTCTTACAGATGTTTTCACCCACTGCAAGGCTGCTGCTCATTAATCAAACATTATCAGTTTCTATCAGTGCCCGGTGCTAAACAGAAAAGGCACCTCATTTTGAGTTTTGACTTTAATTCACTGGTTAGTCCCTGACCCTTATACCGCTGCAGGCTTATTAGAAATATGGAAACCCCTCCTGTATGGTAGATTTTACTACAAGGAATTTTAGGAGTGTTATATAAGCAGAGACATATTTTTGATAACTGAAAGCAAGTCAAACTATTCTTCAAATTCGCAACAAAAATGCAATCACATTGACTTCAAAGCTCTTTTTTTCCAGCATATAAGTAAAATGTAACCATGTAAGCAAATTTTAGCTAGATATATCTATTCATATTTGAAATGAAATAAACCTTATTAGGCATTATGCGAGATATGGCTTTCAAATTTTTGATAAATTATTAAAATTTCATTTCAGAAAGCACCATGTTAGAGACAGTATGTCTTTAACAGCATAACCCTATAGGGGGAAATTTAAAGAAAATGGTACAATGTGAGTGTGAAGTTATGTGATAAACATTTTTGTAGACCTTGTGATCCTACAGAAATTGCCAGATTAGTGCCAATTATTTCTTTCATAAAATAAAATCTGCATTACCTAACTGGTTATTTTGATTGTTGCAGATCGTTTTGAAAATACTAGAATAAAAATAAAGATTAGAGGAGGTGCAGAAATTGTTTGTGGCTCAGAACAAAGATTTCTGTACTACCAAGGAAATGTTTGAACATTTAGCAGTTAGAATCTGATTGAGCAGATATAGTAGACGTTTCGTACTAAATCTCACTACTCCTGTATGAGAGAACAGAACAATGAAGAACATCTCAAAAGCCTCCAAGTAGGTCAAGAGCAGAAAGGCAACTGCAGCCAATACCCAGAGCCTCCATCTCAAGCAGAGCATCACACCTCACTGCTTCCCCCGACAAACCACCGTGATATATCATTTTTTAGATAGTAACCACATGGAAAGTTAAAAGCAACAAACAACTCCCAGGTAAAAACAACTGCCATCTCCTGCAGCAACTGCATCTCATTCAACTCTCCTTTAAATCAGCATTTTGTTTGCATATTCCTTAGTCTTCTGAATGAACACTGAACGCCACACTCGTATCTATGATTATTCAAGTCTACAAGGCTGATTAAACACATGCCATTCGTACAAGCAGAGCAGGTCCACACAACTGACTGAGCTACAGTGTGTATTTCTATGCTTCAAATACAATGAAGGGCATATTCAGCACACGCAAAGGCCTAAATTTGCATTTGAAAAATAAGGAACCAGCTTGCCAATGCTGTAGGTGTATCAGGACTCTTGCGTCCCTATGTTTTAAAAGGAGCTAACATTCAAAATTTTACTGAGCTTTCCAGAAAATGCTCTGCCCTAAAGCAGCAGAGCTTGTGACTTTTAGGGGTGATTTCTTCAAAATTCTAAGGAAAGCATGTGTGAAAATCAGTTTATTAATGTAAATTATCTTCGAGTTTTATTATCAAGCACCTACTACAGCAACAGAACAGGCAGAAACTTTATCCCAGTGATTCGCCTAGAAAACACAACCAAGTATCTTAGACTTCCTGCACAAAATTGTCACCTGTCACCCTCCAGCATTTCTGGAACATTTTTCTCAATATCAACAGGTATGAACTCAAAATCTGGGTGTAGAAGGATATATAGGTAATTCTGATAATTTGGGACTGACATTGGATATGTAACTGTCTTTACAGTGGCTACACTGCCCCATTTGGCATGCCAAAACATTTCCCACCCTCCAAGCTAATGTTGGGGACAGGGATGCTGGAGGTGGCAGCAGTCACTGTCCTCCCTTGGGGCACCAAAGAGCTCTACCTGCCCCTGGGTCCTACCTCAGCTTCGCAGAATATTCACTGTTCCCCTCAATGCTTTGTATTTTGGTCTTTGCTTTTCTCCTTAGCCATGAAGAGTTCTTCTACAACACAGTTGCAGCATATCTGACCAAGAAGCCTCAGACAACATAAAATGGAAACAATTTTCCAACAAACAAGATAAAAATTTACCCCTCCTTTTTCCCCAGCAAAATTAAGAATTGCATTAGGTCCTAACAGCATAATCAGGCCTACGTTCCCCTGTGAGAAGATAAATACTCCCCTAAATCAACTGTATATTGAAAAAATTACTTGCAATGATTTTCAATGTCTAACTGCTAAACGATACACTAACTATAAAATTAGACTGTTTGTTTTAGAAGATATGCTCTCTTCTCATTTTAAAAAATCCAATGCATTAGAGAAAAGGCTACAAATACTGTACTATTGAGAAATGGTCTTTGATAAGAGCTAATGATGTCACTGCAATTTAAATCACCACCACCAGGTACTTCAATTTCACTAGCTATTAAACTGTTAGGATCCATTTAAAAACACTCATCATACACAAATGAGCAACCGCTTATTATCATTAGTCACAAAACAACAAGTTATTTCTAACCAAAAAAATCTTAGAAATCTGCAGCAAATGATATCTTTTTCCATTACATCAGTGAAACAATTAGGAACACAGAACCTCGATAATTCTTAGAAATGGAGTAACGCACAGAAGTTTCTGATTTCTAAGTAACTAGTCACGTCACCGTAACTGCGGTATTAACTTTAGAGACTCACTGACTTCTTGATTTGCGTTATTGAATATTTTCTTCTTATGAACCTAATTAACAAAGAGAGTCTGAGGGAATGCTGAATCATCACAATAACTGTTGAAACATTTTTTCACTTTCTAAATGGTTTGTGTTCTGCTTCACAGAATGCACTTGGAATGTCAAACCGGGTCTCAAGCTTAGAGAATACACCAGTAATCACATACACCCAGAGAAATATTTGCATACACATTAAACCTTTCCCTGAGAAGATTTCCAGATAACATATATGTTCTTTCATAATTATATACATTGCTGTACCAAATATGAATACGTGGATTTACACATTGACTTTTAATACCAAAGTAAAGATGATATGACTGCCATCTCAGACAAGTATAGATCAGAAGAGCAAAAGTTTTTCAAGCACCATGACAGCTGGTTCAGAAGCCTAGATAATAACCCTTATCAACTCAAAATTCAAAATACAGCTGCAAAAATACGTAGCTTAGTTAAAGATTATTTACTACAGGGAACACAAAAAATTCTTCCGAGATACCTGTTGACATTAAAAATCCCACTAAAACTACCATCCCATTCAAACAAGAGATCATTGCCACTGCTAGTCCTACTGCTGCAAGGCAGCACATGTGCTTCCTCATGATAGTGGAAGTATTACATGACAGCAACACTGAAGGAGGAATGGGCAAGACAATTAGAAATTTCCTAAAATTTCTTAGGAGTTGGAAGCTCTTCAATTAATGTTCTGAGCTTGAAGGAAGGACTCGGGGAATCCCTCTGAGAGGGATTGCAGGCAAGGAAAGACAGCAGGTCACAGAGCACCCTGAGCTGTGGATCCCACGCGAGCTACCGCAGGCCCTAGAGACCGCTCCAAGGTGTACGAGGGACCAAAACCAGCTTCAGGCAAACCGAGGCGTCAGGAGATTCCTCTGAAATGAGGAAACTGCCCTTGATTAGATTTAACTCTGCCTGTATCCACAAAAGCCTGTGTACCAAGCAGTGATGAAAAGAGAGGAGGATAACCAAGAAACATAAGGAAACAGTGGGGTGAGATGGAAGCTTTGCCCACCCAGGGGCAGTTCCTAAGGGCCACAGACATGAAGCAGAGAAGTGGCAGGGCAAGAAGGCCATAGCAGGTTGTGCAGTCCCGAGAACCAAGCCACCTCACAAATCTGAGTTTTGTATTATCTACTCAATCTAAGCAACAAACACACCCACAACTGAGCAGGCAGTGAAAGCAACATCAACTCAGAGAGATTCTGCTTATGAAACATAACTTCATGCAGGAAGGCTGCGTAGAGCTTTAATTGTGAACAGGAAAAAGTACCTGGCATCATCTCACCAATAGCTGGCACTACGCAAGTGAGATTTTGGTACATTTCCTATTTCTGTACAGTCCAAGAGAAATCCAACAAGCCTATTTTTTTAAACTGGCCTCAGAGGTATTCAACATGACAGAAAGAAGCAGCATTTCTGAATTCCTTTTTTATGTTTGGTGTTGTGCCAATCCACATATATACAAGGAAACACAGCATTTCAAAAAACATCTGCATGCATTAAATGTGTATTGGTCCATATGCCTCTTTCCCACAAAAGAGACAAAAAGCTCAAGTGGAGTCAACAGCAAAGCACCAATTTACACCTAAGCTGTATTTTGGATGGTTGTTAATTCTGTGTCTGATTATTGGTGTGGAAGTAAGTCTTATTAGTAATGTGGAAGAATGACATTAATTATGGAAGGATAACTAGTATTTTTTCTTTCTTTTTTTTTTTTTTTTTTTTTTAAATCTGCAGATAGCTGTGTGGCTTGAAATCTCCCCCAAAACACACTAAACAATCTTAGAGGAATGCATCTTGCAAGATATAAAAGCATTTAACTGGTCTTAAAACAATATGAACAAAATTGATTTTGTCACCGTATTTAGATGAGCATTTCTTCAGGGAAAGAGTCTTGCATCTTAGGAAGAGACAGGAGAGAGTTTTGTAAAACATGTGCAGTAGAGATTGTTATGCTAAGTAGTTTTTTGGTAGGAAAGATAAGTAAATAAGAGCATGAAGGTCTGTGTAATTTGCAAGTGAAAAACTGAAGGATGCCCAAAGGCAGATTATTAGTATTTTCTGAAAGTGTCCTAGGACTATTAATAATAAATAAGCTGTTTTGTGATCTGAACTCTGAAAGCTTTCAACTGCCTAGTGCTTCTGATGTGTATTACAACTGTTCCACCAACATCCAGAGCAGCAGTGAAAACTACAGAACTGGAAGATTATTACAAATGCCAGTAGTAAAAAAAAAAAAAAAAAAAAAAAAAAAAAAAAAAGATGTCTCAAACATAAAAATTCTTGAATGTATGTACATTGTTCACCTCCAGGAATGATGGCGCACTGGGAATAAAGATAAGTTTAAAACTAAAGCTCCTTTAATAGATAAAGGAGACTCAGTGGCCTCAAACCTACGAGGCCGCTGCTGTCACCATCTGCCCCCTGAGTGAAAAGCACCCTCCTTGCAGGGTTCTGACATGATGGCAACATTGACCCTTATCTACAATATCAGTAAAAGTAACTCAGGAACCGAGTTACATACGCATTTATTTTGAGTACCTAGATGATCATGTTTCCATCAACATCATTCTTTCCTGCACTACCTTTAACATATTACTTTTCTCCTCTGCTTTTGTGTTTTATCTCATCTTTAGGCTTCAGTTTCCTTGCAGCAAAATACCACATCATCTATGAGGTATCAAAATACTAATGACATTATGTAATAATACAAAACACAACCAAAAAAACCTCCAGAGCTGCAGATCCTAAGAGCCTGAAGCTGCACAATGCTTTGCACTTCAATTCCATCTTTCACTGAGATGCTACATCAGCTCATCTACATTTGCCAAAAGGCCTGAACATAATTTAAGGGACCATCTTAAAAGCCAAGAAACAGAAAACACAATTTTGAAATACAACCAATCGACAAATAGGGCTTGGATATTGTTTCAAATGACTCTGATTCTAAACTTTACTGTTTGGAGGTGATAAGTGAAATAGAAAGTGAGGAGAAAAAAACATTCAGGAAAACAAAGCCAGAAAAAAAAACAAACAAAAAATTTGTACACAACCTGAAATGAGACCAGTTTTGAATACGACATATTCCTCCATAAATGTCTTTGTTGGCCATGGGCCTGTGGGCCCCATATGCAGATTTCATGTTCTCCAAATTTAGTTTATGAATCAGGAGTAAGATCCACAATTTCTCCCTATAGCACAAGCAAAATGAACATCTGTTCACTTTTTGCCACGTAGGTTTATATCTGTGTGGGTGGGTGTGAACAGTGCTCTTGATGTGTAATATTCTTCCCATCTGCACACCAGGTGGCACTGCATAGTTAATCAGAAGATAACAACAGGCACGACGAGATTACTTACTTTTTGGGGAAGAGACAGTAAATCAATCTCCCAAGGTGTTTTTTGTTTTGTTTAAAAAAAAAAAAAAAAAAAAAAGGCCCATCAATGCTTGGACTTTTAATTTCCCTTTTAGGTGTGTAATTTCATTCCAATCAATGAAATCATCTAATTATATTATTGTTTAAATGCTATGTTAATTAACTATGAACGAATGCAATTATTGCAAAGGTTCCTTCCACACGGGATTTTTTACTTTTTATATACACCACTTTAACCCTTGCAAGGAGGGTACACTATTTAGAATATGTACAAGAAACAGGCTGCGCTTGGATTTACTCAGTACATTCTTACAAGCTGTAATTTCTCAGTTTGTAGTAGAACCTCTGACAAGCCTAATACAATAAAATTGTCTCCATAGCAATCCAGCATCACAAGATGGACAAAAACAAGAAACCCTCATTCCTAGTTGCATTTGCACTATAGTGAGAGCTAACTAGTAAGTTAGTTATGTCTGTCAGTTTAGTTGTAAGCCCACACACACAGTTAAGCTGAGGCGCCTCTGTCATTTCTGGGAATGTGGGCTTAGGATTTTTATATATACACATTTTTTTTTAACCTGTAAAATCATCGTTGAAGATACATTTTTATCTGATCTTTATACGCAAGAGAACACATATGTTACACAAAATCCTTGTTACAACAAAATGTTAAAGAGTAAGTATACAGGTTTGCATAAAAATCTGCAGAGAAAATATTTATGGTGATAGCCTTTCTAGATACTTCTTCAGAAGTTTTCAGACATGTCCTTAACTGCTTTTAATACTTCAGTCATTCATTTTCATTTCAATATATATTTGTATTAAAAATATGTTTTGTATTTTTCTCTTTCAAAAATATTATACAATACTTTGTGAACTCTTCAGACAGAGACTTGGTTTGCAAATAAGTTAACTAAAATTCATGAGGGAAGAATAATAAGGGCCTACAAGCTCTGCGTTTGCTCTGACAGCCAAGTGAGATGTGCAGACATAACAATTTCCTGAAAAAAATCTTAGAATATTCAACTCCAAAATCCAACCAAGAGACATAGCAGCATAAAGTGCTCAGGCTACTCTGTTCTCCAGAAGACACCCTTTCATGCCTTGCGTTGCTATCTCTGAGGATTAGATTTATACTAATTTACCACAGATTTATACTTTTCACTCTAAACTTGCTTATTCTCTGTTGCACTAAGTCTCTACAGTGCTTACATAAGGCAGCAATTGAGATAAGACTTGTTTTTCAAACACCAAAATTTTCATAAACTACATCTCTTAATTTTCAGTCATCATTTTTTAAATATCCACTGAATTAAATCTTAAAAAGTTGGCATCTAATCTATTTTAGAGTAGCATCCATTCTTGTAGCCTCATATTCCTTATCAGTCTCTTCAACCTCACACTCAGACATGCCATATCTGGAAAGCTAAGATGCAGAGTAAAACAGCACAGAGGTAAGGGAGTGCTCCCAAACCAAGACAGCGTAGATTGCAAAGGTTGATGGCACACCCTGGCTATCTGATCATTTCCAGGTCTAGCACACAACATTTTGAATGCTTTAAACATTGACCTAAACAGATTAGATCTCCTAACTGGAGAGACTCTTTCTTTTCTTAATTTATGCTCTTCAAAAATCGCATTGCTATGGAAAAAAAATCCCACAATTCTCAACTCTTCCATGCAACTAGTATTCTGCAAATATTCCACTTAAGAGATTCATAGTTACATACAAATTGTTTAACACAAGCTTTTTCAGTAGGCAAAGAACACAAAACTTGGAGTACGGTACAGATGGCGTTGAAAGATTTATAAATGTTCTACTGCATTAATCAAAACTGATCCTAGAAATCTATTACCCCTTGGTTCACTGCCCATCTCTCACTACCAGCACGCAAGACCACAAGGACCAGCCAGTGTCTTTTGCAGAACTGTGCAAGAGATGCCAGGCACACTTGGGAGCAGAGACACACCAACTCCATCATGAATGCACAAGGGTTTCTAATACTGTGTAGGAACACATAATCCTTCATTAGCATTTATACCCTGTTTCCAAACACATTCAGGCAACATGTGGTGAAGGGGAGAATTATTCTTTGAAAAACTTTCTTTTTGTTTATTAAAGCCTTGACTCTGTTCCTTTACCTAGCAAAAATATTTACCAAAAATATTCAATAGTAGGATAGCTTCATTAAGGTCAGAAAATAAGCTCACGCATACAATACAAATATTCCAATCCTCCTCTGTGAAAACTGGTCATTCTGAGTACCCATTAACTGAAAGTTGCTTTCAATTTCTGACTCAGGAACCATTGGTTTTCCAATAATAATTGATCATTTCCTCCCAAATGCTAGCTTCTGAGAAAACAAAGGTTTATTCATGCATTTCTACCTAATTTGTGAGCTTTCACAAAACATTTTGAAAGGCACAGATTAAAACAATAAAGATAAGCTAGTCCAGTGCTCTGTACACAATATCATCAAAATATCTCCCAGAAGAAATTCCCACACGAGAGGTGTCTAACAATATGAGGATTTAGGATTATATAAATCACAATGGTCTGTACTATAATCACATGAGAGGACGAACCTGCAAAGCTTATTATACAGCATACCCAGATGGTAAACAACAGTTGTCGCTGTACTAAGAATTACATCTCTGTAATCAATAATAGGAAGGAGGAACAGTTGGACAACTTGTTCCCTATTATGTTCACTTAGGCAACGTCTAGATCAATAAAGAGCATTAAGCTTCATACCAACTGTAGACGGTGCCTGCTCAACATGGCTATCGTATGGAAAAGATGGGTCCAGCTGTACTTCAAAATACTCGTAAATGGATAACAATTCTAATCTAACATTAAAAGCAGCAATGATTCAAATTGCAGACAGGTGCGAGACTTTAGTTTTTTTTTTTTTTTTTTTTTAGCATGTGAGAGAAGACAGACCTATGATGCCAGTTTCAGTATAACTCAAAGTCAGCTTATTTTGTTAGCCCATTCCATAATTAGATTTCACTACAGCCTATCTGAAATATGCTACATGTTTTATATAGAGAAAAGAAAAAGCAATCATGCATGACATCACTGGATTACACATAGGCTCACTAATTATGTGGGCACAGTAAGTTTTTCACATTTGAATACTAAGCTTTTATGCCCCTTATACCAATATGGCAATTAATTACTAGTAATTTTTCAGTTCATCCACTTTTGAGCTATTTAAATAAACAATAAATTAAGCCATTCAGCTATATTACTGTCCTACTTACAAATATATCTTGTAAATGTAAAAATTATAATAAACAGCTATCTTAATTTAGCTATATTAAGACAGTAGCTTTATCTTCCTAGTTTTAAAATTGTCAGTATATTCCATATTTTCCTAAAGCATCAGACTAAAGCTGTCACACATCATGCTATTAAGGCAGATACAAGCCCCAATTTATTCTCAGTCACCCAGTTTCAAGAAGACAAAACATGGGAGCACGAGCTCTTCTTACCTATTCCAATAAAGACTGCTTTGTAACCATCTTCTTTCAAGGTATGGAGCGTCATTCCATCCATTGCAAGGCCTTTACCAAAAATGACCTAAAAAAATCATGAAGATTTATGGTTTTTAATTTGATAATGCAAAAATCACTTCCAGCATGTCCTGCATACTGAAACCACAAAGGATATTCTAGTGAACAAACAAAGCAAATTACTTTTTTCCCCAAGCTGAACTTGAAAGGTCAGACTGGCTCTTGTTTAAGCATGTGGTCCATACTAGATATGGGAAAGGGGAGCTTCACATCATCCTTGAGTAAGGCTCACCACAGGCTACTTTGGCTTCTAGGATAAGGTAAAACAAGGTAAACCTGTCTACAAAACCAATGCTTCAGTTCAACAGTCACTTTTAGGACAAAACCAAAAAAATAAAAGTTGAAAAATACCTGTGGAGCTCTACCCACACAGCAATCCCACTCTGAGTAGCCACCATTCAGGTCAAGCAATTGCAGCTGCTACAAGGGTAGCGCAAGGGAAAGAATTTGCCCTGTGTTCAGCTACATGCAGTGTATCACACTGAAACACTTTCTTTCATTTGTAGATTTAGTATAATTTATATCAGAAGTGCAAAAGCCATGTATAGCTGTAATCCTTTCTTGAATGCAGACTACATCCGCGCTGGCAACAAAACACATTTTATAAATTGCCATTATGCTTTTTTTCTTTTATCCTATTGTGTACATATGTTATGAAAGCCTAATGAAGGAATTTAAATGGCAATACTGTTTTATGTGGGGATTCATAATACTCCTAGGGCCTAGCTCTGTAATCCTTATTCACCTGAGTAATTCTTACTAATTTCAATAGAATTACTTGAATAAACAACACTACTGAGCATGTAGACAATACAGCATTCTTCCACCACAGATTTTAAATGTTCTAAGTAAACACGGTAAAATATTTGTAGCTTACAGAGGTGTAAAGCATGGTACTTAGCTAGCAAGCTCACCAAAGGGTCAACTGCACATCAACGGCAGAGCCTGGCAACAGATTTACACTAAGTCTCTACTGCAGTTCAAAGTAGCCAAGGACCTGCAGGTCAGCAACACGTGGTGGCTCTACCAGTCCTTGACATAACACGGAGAGCCCTGAGAATCTTCATGAGTTTTGAAGACTGTTCCCAGGTGCCTATGTCCAGCAATTTTGTCTGAAATAACTTCATTGCTCTGTTTTTAGCTCTATTCTTGATCCAATTATCTTTCTGTCAGTCTTTTCAATGGTTGCAAGCCATCATTAAGATGGAAATCAAATCTTCAGCATTTAAAGCCTCTTTACATCTTACCAGCATGGGTCTCATCTCACCTGGGTTTTGTGACAACAGTCTACTGCCTTTACAGTACGAACCAATATTAACAATTCCAAGAATTTCTTGCTTGACTGAATGCTGAAGAATCATGTCAGCAATAGATTATTATCCCTTCTACTACTGAAAAATTCAGTCCAGTGATTCATTCCGCCTTCTAACTTCCTTTAAAATACGCAGGAGTTGTTAGCACTAAATCTTCAGTTCAATCCCTAAATTAATAAAGTAATATTCCCATCATTATCTGTTTATCAGAATAATACACCACTCTTGCTTTCCAAAAAGCTGGATGACTGCTACTATTTAAGAAGATCACGTTAACGCTTTGATTTGATGCATTTTGCCATAAAATTAACTTGGATGCAACACTGTATTACAAACCATGAAGAAAAATCTTGGAGAGAAGGAAGAAGAAAAGGGAGAAGTGTCAAATGCAAATGCTTTAAATACTGCCAAACTTGCATGAGGGAAAAAAAAAAAAAAAGAAAAGAAAAAGAAACTCGATTAAAAAAAATCAAATCATTCTAATAGCTACATTGAACCCCTAAAGCAATTTAGGAATTTGTTTCTTACAGACAATTAATCACATGCAGGCATGCCAGATGAGAACTATTGATTGCCCTTTTCCAAACTAGTGGCATTCAGACAGCAGACAGAGAAATGCCCTGAGCAAGAGGAAGCATCTTTCTGCCTCTGTCTAGTGTAGTTTTTAATTGTTCTTTACTAATGTGCATGACATTTTGCTGTTAATCTTTGCCAGAGTTCCTCTTCTTTTTCCTCTGAGCTATACGTAGGCAGGATATATTTTTCATTACCTTCACTCCAAGATCTTTCATAAGCTCAGCTTCAAAATTCACTACATCATACGGCAATCGGAACTGCGGGATCTCAGACGTACTAAAACAAAATAAAAAATAAAATAGAAAAGTAAGCTTGTGAAGCATTTGGAGATATTAGAAAGGATTTTTTTTATATAGCTGTTAAACATCAACCTTCTAGCACACATTTAAGATATATTTAATGTCTTTGAGTGGAAATGTGGCAAAGCCAGACTCTCATGATTTTAATTGTGAGACTAAGGAGCGGCCAGAAAAGCATTATTTTCTCAGTGACTAAAAACACAGGCCAAGAATGCCTTGTGGCCATTCTTGCCCAGACTTGCAGGTAACCATTAACAGATATGATCAGATTCACAAGAGTTTAGACTCCACTCTGGTCCACCATAAGAAACCTGTAACATCAAACAAACTTAAGACATTTAAGGCTAGCTCTTTTGGCTACTTAACACATAGCAATCTTCAATCAGTCATTAAGATATCCAGTAGGGAAGAATCAAATTTTAACAAAATTTAAAAGAAAGTTGTACATGTTATTTTGAGCAACTGCAATTAACACCGCATCCTCCTCCATTTCTACTTCTTAAATTTTTATGATCTTTCAGAATGTACCAAGTCAGTGATTTTATATCAGCTCTTAGACTCACGTCCAGCTTTTGACATACTATTTATTATTAATTGCTGTTATTTCTCTTGGAGAGGATTAGTAATGACATCTTTAAGTTGTTCCTGGCACTACAGGTTTACTGTATGGGAGAACTGCAGTGCCAGCACAGAATCTCAGTTTACATCCATCCATACAGACCTCTCGCTCCAACAGAGCTACACCTATTTATTCTAGTTCAAAAACTGTCTTGTAAAGCACTATACAGGTAAACACAATGAATTCATTTTAAATAATTTTATTCAATGAAGATGAAAAGTATGCAGGGAAGTAACGTGTCTTCCCAAATGTTTCTAAGCTTCTACTAGCGTCATCTGTTGTCCAATTAATGGATCTATGATTTCATAAGGAAGCACTGGCATGGGAGATTCATGCCAGCTTTATTTTACATTTGCTATTGAATATTTCACCTTTAACATCTATCTTTGACAGACCAGAATGATTTTATTTATTTTAAATTGCATCAACCTCAATTATACTGCTAAAAAGTTAGCGTGTCTTCTTTTTATGATTTCTAATATTGACCACTTTGCACCTTTTCTGAACAATGTGAAATGAAGCGTTCTAAATATCAGACACAGCAAACATATCATGACAATGCTGCTCTCATAGGTCATGCTAAGCAAAATGGTGTTCGAGGCAGAATAACAGATAGGTGTGATTCTGCAAAAGAGATTCAATAAAGAAATCTAATTAAAAAAAGGAAGTTTCAATTTTATAAACCACACGTATTTGTTGAAGGTCCAACATTTCCTTACCTCTTAGAAAGAGCCTCAAACAGAGCACTAGCTGCATTATGCACTCTTTCAATTTGTAAACACTTTTTCTGCTCATATTAAAAATTTACTTACAGTTCTGTGTTACAGTTTACATATGCATATGCACTCTGCATATATGTACATATAAATATATGTACATGTGCATATGCAAATACAGTTCTGTGTGGACACATGCATGCACATTAACATGAAAATAAATATTTTATAACTGTCAACCTCTACATCAATAATTATGCTAAATTTCCTTCAGCAGCAACATCAGAGACACAGAGAAAGAAGAAGAAAGCAGGGTGGAGGAGCAGGAGGAGGATGCACAGAACTCTGGACTGGTCACATGCATTCATGTCTTTCTCAAATCTTATCCCAGTTAAAGGTGCTTGGTACTTCTTGGTGATCCCAAATTACTTTTGTCCAAGGATCACCTCTTTAGCCAAAAAAGAGAAACATTTGATATGTTCTAAGGGAGTCACATAGACAGGAGCATGAATGGCGCAGCACATCCACTGTCCCTGAGCAAGGCCTGCTCCTGTCTATTCTATTACAATGCATTAACTTTGCACTAATAGGGAAATGAAAGAAAATTATGCACAGAAAAAAATAAGGTGCAGACATACAGGTAACTACAGATTCATTCTAGGCTTTCAATAATCTGAATATCATCCAAGATAGCTATGATCTTTATATATTTGTGAAGGGATTGTCTAGTTAAAATTACCTAAAACAAGACAGAGAAAAAAAAGGGCCCAAGCACTGCCTTGGCAAACAGCTGAATCTGAATACAAAATTAACTCAGTCCTGTTAGCCATTTGCCATGGTTTAGGAAGCCATGAAAACACTTATCAATAACTTAGACTTGTTAAAGGAACAGCAAAGGCTTGTAACTGCAATAATGCATGACTGTTGCCATAGGTCAGCTTCCCTTCTCTTCCAAGATTAAAATAAGGGCAAAAGGAACTGATGCCTTTAATCACACACTTTTGACACAAACTTTAATCACAAACTTTTTACAATGAATGGAAGTTAAATTTGACCATTATCATTATGTATTCTTTAAGAGTCAAAAGCAGGAAAGATGTAAAATGTATTGCTTGTCCATTAAAAGATAACAAAAGGCCAAGCAAATCCTAGAGGAAAGCTGTATGCATTAGAACAAAACTGACTAAAATTAATCTTTAATTCAAATTAAAGAACTGCAGTTTAAAATCACATTTCTTCAAATATGCAAGCACCATCACACGCTGCAAGCAACTGGAGGAGTACTGTATTATTTTCCCCTCAGAATTAATAGCAGCATTATATTACTGCATCTTGCATGAGTCTGATCTGTCAGTGGGTAAAGTTTCATTGTTAAGAACAGTTCATTACTTCTTAGTATTTTTAGGTAAATTAATTTTAAATCCAGTATTTATAAAAACATAATGTGTTTTCATTATGTGAATAGATGTTTCACACACTAAATTTGCACTCTTCAATGGTAGCTAGCTCTAGTAAGAGAGCTTCACATAGTTAAATGCCTACGTATTAACATCTTGATAATTAGACAGAATACTTTGCAACCTCGGTGGAAAATACGCACTTAATCAGGTCTACTTTTCCAGCATTGATTCTCTATCTTCCAGGGCACTGAATAAGTATTTGACATTATGACATTATGGATCAAACTCATTAATGGTGTCAACTCTATTGATTTCAGTGATGCTGCAGTGAGAGAAGCGCAAGTGCCTCACCCTCTTTACTGCCTTTCTTTTCACTTTGCTATTTTGCGAACACTTCAGTATGAATACAACTGCAAAACATGACATTTGATTTTAATTGAGGGGGCTAGTATCCACTAGTTGGCCTTCTGAAATATTCTTTTAATATTTAGTAATTCCAACAAACTTTAGATATCATTTCAACCACAAATTAAGGTGATAAACATTCATCTTGTAGTACATGGTCCAGGACATAGTGCCAGGGCTTAAGGAAACATCAACAATTGTTTACACCCAGACAAGATGCAGAGTTGCCTTAATTGTGTATTTACTGAAAATTGTTTTGTTTATTCACAATTTGCTGAAGGTTGAAATTACATAAGGTTGATTTCCCAATTACAGTACGGTGTACTAAAGCTGCAAGTCCAAGTAGACATAATTAATTTATTAAATAAGTTCTTAAAAGCATTCTGAATTTAATTTTTTTCATTAAATTACTATTCTTTTAAAGCATTTTAAATATCTACTAATTATTTCAATTAACATGACTACATCTACTTCATCATGTTTTAATTGTTTTGGGTCATAGAAAATGGTACCTGACAATTTTCTGAAGTGTTAATTTAATAGTAACAATAGAACATCAACATTTTTAGAGGTCATATGAAGAGAATATAGGAGATATCCATCAAATTCTCAGTTAAAGTTACCCTTAAATGCACCTGCTTTAACCTGAATATTGGATTATTTAAATAAAAATAAGTTCTCCAAATAGGAAATTCTTTTTCCTCCTTTGCACTGAAATGCCCTTTAAAAAGGCAGAAAGTTCATGTATAAATGGCATCTACAGTCTTTTTACTATACTTTCCAGTCACAGGAAACTTTTTTTTGCCTTTTTTTTTTTTTTTAATTACCTTAAGCCACCAACATACTCCTGCTTTTCATATATGGTGATGTTTGAGTAGCCCAGGCGAGCAAGAAAAGTAGCACAACTCATACTTGCGGGTCCTGCGCCAAGCAGAGCTATCTTTGCGTGATAGGCTTCAGGCAGCTCTTTGAGAGGAGGCAATGAAGGGTTCCTAATCTGAGGAATATTCATAGCTTTGAACACCTGAAAAGCAAAACATTCAGTAGGTTACATTGAGGCGGCCCCCTCTGCCACCAAGAGACTGCACACACTCCTTCACCTATTCCAATTACACATGTAATAACTAGCCCTCTAAAATACACATGTTGTCAAGCATCTCAATAAATATTAGCTCTAAAACACTTAGTGAGTTTACTTCCAGATTTTACTTTCCTCAAAGCCGAAGAGTTTTTTTTTTGAGATAAACTTTGGTATAATCCATTTATGAATAAAATTTTTCATTTATGTTTTGAATCAATGTTAATTTTCTTCATGCGCACTTGAGCACTCATGCTAGGCAAACCAATGATTAGTTCCTTCCCCCCTCTAAAATTTCTGTGTCAAATTTTCCTAGTCTTTGCAAATTGACATAGCATTTTAACAAACTGCAAGAAGGAAGAGACAGATAATTATTAAAAAAAAAAGAATCATTTATACCTGACAATTCATACAATATGGGAAGGTTTAATGTGGCTATTAATGGATTTCACAGGCTGAAAAGCTTATATTGTACTGTGAAGCTAGACTGTGATAACCAAAATGCAATAGGATATTTTTAAAATGTCTGCTTTGTTACATTCACATAGAAATAGCTTGAATGGTACAAATTTCCATTAGTCTCATGCACTTGTTTTAGAAGGCTAGTCAGTAATATAAACTATGTAATTAATTAAAATATAATTATGTAATTATATAATATTGTATGTGTTTATTAAATGCTATGAATATGCACATCTTAAATTTATTACTAAATTTATGTTATCCTTAACATGTCTTTAATTTATTATTGAACAATAGTCATACCTATCAACTAAATGTTATACTAAAACTGAACGTTATTGTGTTGCAGTGTGAAGCTTCAGAAACCAAGCATTCATGCAGGAAACCATAGTAGTTCAGACTGAATGGTCAACTTTCATTCTGCCTCTTTGCAAACAGGGTGAAACTGTCCCTATTCAGCACAGCTAGCGTGCAGGGCTATATCTTCCCACCCGGAATTCAGTGGCATTCAGTAGCAGTTTCGCATATTAAGGCTGGCAGGGTAACTGTGTGAAAATAGCAAACTGCCTCAATGCATTTCAAAAGATTTTTACTCACCTCTTCAAGAAATTTCACTACACTAATTCACCTAATTAAATAATGCTGAATTCTTTTGTACAAATCTTTTGGTGTGCAGAGATGACTATCTCGCAAATGTTCAATGTTGTATTACATGCAACTGTCGCTCCTTGTTTGCCCTGACTGGAATCAAGGTTTACTACTAGTGTATTTCTTATTCACCTTCAAAAACATTTCATGTCAATTTTCAGATGGTGCTTTTGTTTTGCAATACTTTGTGACCAAGACCTACTCAGGAGAATGAGACAAAATAATGAATTTTAAAGCTGCACCTCTCAGCAGCAAGTCAGCCATGGCTGCCTTTCTGTCTCTCTTACACTGACCCAAAATACCTTAGAGAGATTATTAAGACATTAACAAATGCCTAACGTTATTAGAAGTGTCTCCTTCAGCAAAGGATGTCTAACACTGGTAAAGCATACTTCCCATAAGTTTCTAGAACTCGTCCAAACACCGGCAAGTGTATCTGGAGGGAAAACCACCCGTGCGGGAGGGCCAGTTAAGAGCGTCCACAGGCAACAGGAGGAGGCCTGAGCCAAGGCCTGAACGCCCTGCACAGGAACCACGTACGGCAGCCCACCTGCGCCTGGCCCCGCACAGCCTCCTCGCAACCTCCTCACAGCCCCACGCAGCCTCCTCACAGCCTCGCTCCCGGCCCCACGCAGCCTCCTCACAGCCCCGCTCCCGGCCCCACGCAGCCCCCTCACGGCCCCACGCAGCCCCCTCACGGCCCCCTCACAGCCCCACGCAGCCTCCTCACAGCCCGGCGCCCGGCCCCACGCAGCCTCCTCACAGCCCCCTCACAGCCAGGAGCGGAGGAGATGCTATCGACTGAACAGCAGTCCACTGGGGCATGGCACCCACCAGCAAAAACGCGTATCGGGTTTCCCTTGCCCAGGGCTTCTTGCTATAAAAACAGCCGGAGAGGGACAAGGCCGCTTTGCTACAAACACCACCTCTCCAGAGAGGGACAAGGCACCAGGACAGGCACAAGAGTCACAGTAATAAATTACTGAGTATTTACATCTTGCACATACAGATTAAAATACTGTATTTTGTATTTAGCTTGTGCTGCTCCAGTTAGAATGATTATGTGGAAACACTATAAACCCTTTAAATCCAATAATACCTACCCAAAAATGTAAGATTTTGAGGGCATCCTGCTTACACAGTAATAGATAACGCAACAGCTCCCCGTCTGTTCTTACTGCAAGCTACAATCTTGGATTTGGATAACCACCAATTTCAGTACAGTCTGTGGAACTGACAATCATATAGATCATGCCTGTATGTATCGTCACTATAATCTCAGCATATTTTCACTGAACTTATATTTCGAAACCGAGAAATGTTTCCTGGTTTTGAACTACTTGGGCAAAGAAGACAGATAAAGACATTAATATAATTTTGACCTGTGCAGCAGCAGGTGTAACCTACGCTTGACACTCATCATTTATAATAGTGAGCTTTTACTCCATGCTAGTCTCTAGATGCAACAGTTACCGTGGTAACTGCATCCCCGTGTACACATTCTACATCACAAGTACAAATGGGCATTTTTTTTCTTTCCCCATTTGAACATTAATTGTCAAAATCCACATTTTCCTCCTGACTGGATTACAATTTATTTTGAATATGAGGCTAATATACTTACAAAGCTCTATAGATGCGTAGAAGGCAAATGTAGGAGGTGTGAGGTGCCGTTTTTTGTGTTCTACCGTATACAAGACAAATATTTTACAATTAGGGAGTTTTATCTGCAGTATGAACAGATGATCAGTCATTGTTCAGAAGCACAAAGGGGCACACGTCACACCCATATATTTTCCATTTTAAACCCACATTTCTGCTTTACTGCAAATTATATCTTTTATCTCAGCTAGCAGTTGTGCCTTTTTATTATTGCTGTCCCTTGTAACACATCAAGTGTATGATCCTCAGACTAATTCCATGGGAAAAAAAAAGTCTAAAACTGGCTTTATGCACAATGGAGTTTTCAGTAAATAAAGCCCCATGGGACAAACTATTACATGGTGCATGAGAATTACCATGCAGCTCTCATTAACGGTAACACATGTTGCACAACTAAATCACAATTTGCTAAGTTCCTTAAAAACATAAAGCATCTGCAGTATCTGGTACCCTTTTTTTTTTTGTACTGTAACAGTAACTTATTACTTTTTTGGTATTTTAATTAATGTTTTTAAATAATTGTTACCTGGAAACACTAATACCACTATATGTCTTTCAACAGTATATATTATATACACTGCTTCCAAGATTTCTACTACTCAGTTATCAAACAAGTTTTAACTGATTGAAAGCTTAAAACAGAATTTTTAAAAAAACGCTACTAATCACAAAAGTGACTATTATTGCTCCTTTTCAAGTATCATAATATATACAAATTCTTTGTAAAATGGCAGTAAACCTAAGGGTTGCTAACAATGCTAACTTAAAATATAAGTTAGGATATTATAGAAATAGTAAGGACAATAAGATTTACTGAAATGTTATTTTTGTTACAGTGCTAATTTTGTTAGGACTATTGACAATACATCTTTTAAACTTAAAACACTGGAAGAAAAGCCATTTTGAGCTTTTCATCCTGTCCTGATAGTATCAATTATCATGCTAGCAGTGAGCTTTTTAAATAGATTTCTAAAGATTTTTGAAGAAAAATGGCAGATCTTCAGCAATATCTATCAAGCTATAATTCCTCCCTATTAATCATAGCATTATGGCTAAAAGGAGACACAAATCAAGTTTTAACCGATATTATATGAGTTTAGTTTCTAAACAATTTAGTTTCTAAATTTTTACATATAGAGAATAAAGGTCATCAGAAGAAGCGTTGCCAGCACTGTCTCTCGAGTGACCGACGCCACCTATTCGGTACAGCAGCAGGACACAACACGCAGCGTCTCTGGCCCTGCCCTACACGTGAGAGCTCTGGGCTCCTCCATGGTGATGCCATCCTTGCACGCTCCGGTCTCAGGAAAACTGAAGCAGTTCTTTACATGCCAAGGGAGAGCAGCTAAGTTTAGCAGGTACTGCAAAAGTCTTGCAAGCCTCCTGGAAAGCAGAAAGGAAGCGGATAAAGAGAGAAAAAGGAAAATCTCTGCAGCAGGTAGCAATGGTTGCTCAGGGAGTCATAATCCACAGACATTGAGAAGGGGGTGTGAAGTCTATACACGACAGCAGAGGAAAAAATTGGCCTTACAGACGTATCATCTGTTACTTCCAGATTGGTTCGCATCTCTATTTTGGTCTGTCCTACAAAGCTTTATTCTCAAGCTTTGAAAAGGTGACTGGAATTTCATGTTATGTTTGTAAACATGCTCTGCCAAATGGCTCAAGATACAGAACTGGGACACGCTCATTAGCTATTGACTATATAGAAAAGTGCGATCCTAATGTATGCTTTTGATACACAGTCACACGTGCCTCACTTGTACAAGGACCAAGGGCACAAATTTTACTTAAAGATATTTCATGCCAATCAGAAGAGGGGCCAGCTGAGACTGAATCTGTAGAACAGTCTGCATGATCTGTCCGAGACACTGAGACTGCCCAATTTCTCCACACCACCAAGGAAGTTAATGGACTAACAGCAGTGTCTTTTTTTCTTCAGCTGGAAATCTGGAACATTGAAGCTGCACAACTGTAACCCACAGAAGCACCTCAAGACCCCTCGGAATACCCTAATATCAAGTATCAACATCAATGTGAAACTTTTCCTTTGATCCAAAGCAAAATGTGCCAATCCATACCAGAATTGCTTCAGTCTTTAAAAGACAAAGGAAAAATTGAAACAGTTTCTTGAAAGTTGAAAGGCAGAATCATTTGCTTACAAAGTATTTCCCTTTTACAAGTGTTAAAATCACAGAAATAGTCTGATTTACCTGAATCAGCACTATTCATCAGATTTATTATTCACTAACTCATTTTGCTTGGGTAAAATCTGAAGTATAACATATCCCTTTTATTGCGCTATAAATGTACAGTAGCCTTGTAGCCTCTCTGATTTTATGTTGGAAATCACAGATTCGAAATTACAAGAAAACAAGGTTTGGAAACTGTGAAGTATTAATACAGAATTATAACTTTATATTATAGATATACACGTGTGTATATATGTACATTAGGAACAGATAAACGCTACTATTTGTTCTCTACTACAAGCAGCACTTGAATTTTTTAAAATGCAACCAAATTTCTTTTCTGAGAAGTCAGTGAAGTCAGTATCTAGACATAGCCATTTTCCTTTTATTATTGATCGCAGGTCTTATAATATCTACTTTGGAAAATAACACTTTGGGGATGAAATGTGAATTGGTTCTTTCTCTCTAATTTTCCAAACGCATACATTAAATTTTGTGGGTTTTTTTTAATGCACCAAAATTTAGAAGTGCTAGACCATGCTGTCCTCAGAAAATTACCTTCAAATACTGAAGCAGATCCTTTGCTGCATAAAAGAAAGAAAAAAGAAACTTTTAAAATGGAAAGACATCTAAGCAGTTCATCCATAAAAAAAAGTTAAACAAAATGAAAGATGTAAGAAAGAAGATGAGAAAGCACCAAGTATTCCTGGAAGTTAATACAATCTTCTATCCATCCATTCAGTATGTGACACCAGGTCTCCCTTTTCCATAGGGGTTGCAGAAAGTCTAGTTCAAGACTTCAAACTGTTGCAAACGGTGCAACATTCCAGCCAAGGGCTCAACACAAAGCACAAGCGACACGTTCTGCTGCAAGAACTGCCCTATGGCCAGAGCAGTTCTGCATCTCCTCGCTGGGCAGTTACAGGATGCACTTAACTTTCCTTCTATGTAGGCTACTTCAGTAACTTGCATATTTTCACCTATCAGCTACCCTATCCATCGCCTCAACACAAGTGTTTGTAAAGAGCCATCGCGCTCACAAATAATTAGCCCTATATTCCTATCAAGTACTCTATTATGAAAGCATTTCTAAGCTTCTGAATGGACAATTATTTTAACTTCCTATACTTATTTTAGCAGTACCAGCTTTTTTGAACAAACCATTAACGCGACCACTTCAACAACCCTCCTTGGTACACACGCGAAGGCTTTCAGCCACAAGCAGCCCTTACGTACCTCGGTAGCAAACTGCTGCAATCCACCAATGTTAATCGGTCCCTCCTCCGTGGCGTACAAGTTGCAGCCACCGACACACAGATCAGAAGTTGGACACACCATTCCACAGGTGAGGCCAAGTGGATTGTCAGAAAGAATCATTTTGGCAGCTCCATAGTAGTTCTGCACAAAAAAAAAAAAAAAAAAAAAAAAAAACCACACACACAAAATCAACAATAAAGTCACAAATCAGGAAAGTGAATATTTCCAGAGGAAATGCAAAATACTTTTTCTTCAGTTGACCAGCAGAAGAACTGAAATAACAGATATTACTGACCTCACTTAAATGCACAATTCCTATACATAGCCCAGAAAAAACAATTCAAAAGGACTGCAAAAAATACTGGAAGAATATGATGATTATACTAAGATAAAAGTTTTATTTTTAGTTTGAAAAATTGTAACACACTGGTTTCTCTAATGAGTTTGCAGGATTCCTAGTGGTATAACAAATCTGCATTGGAAAAACACTGTGCCTGCATTACACACTTGTAAATGCCGTCTCCATTTCTAGGTCAATTGAGCAGTAGCTGAATTGCAACCTTGTTGGACAGCTGACCAGAAAGTGACAGTTAGATCATCCCTCCCTTATGACCCAGGGAATGAGCAGCTTATTGCACACGTGTGTGCACACCAGCTCTGAGGCTCTGCCTGTCCTTCACAGCAGATCAGGAGCACCAACCGTCCCAGGCCTGCGATGAGAACAGGTTTCCTGTGACTAACTGGGGACATTGAGCTACTGGACTCTCTTGAACTTCTTTCTTAACAGCAGACTGATCGCGGCAGTCATTTATTTACCTGTTTTCCCAAGTAGCAAAACAGGGAACAGATCCAAGAGGTTATGTACAAGTAAAGCTGTCACAATTTAGCAGCTGTTCAATATTCAGAGCACATCTTTAGAGAAGGCAGAACTTCCCAATAGATGAGAATTAGCAAGATTTCTTTCCCTGCTAAAAATTTGAGGAATGGATAGCAGACTCCCAGAGCTTGGCACAGTGAGAAAACAAACCGTTTTTTTCTTAGCCTGCACCATTCCCTTGTGAGGGAATGCCAGAGGAAACGCCAGCAGTGGAGTGAAATGTCATTCAGAGGTGAACTACTGATGGTAATTCTGCATTATATCTAATTTGTGGTAAATTTTCACACAGTTCCATTTGCATTAATGAAATTATAACCTAATCAAAGCCAAGCTTTTACACCCTATCTTTTCTTCTGTACATCCAAGATTTTTATTTTTTCTTCACTTGCCACCTCTGCCCACCTTCTCCAAATACTGCATCAAGAAAATTCCAGGAGACATTTCTAGAGCTTTCTATGGCCACTGCTATTCAGGGGAAGCTGATACACTGCTACTGGAGGCAATAACTGAGTTAGCACAAGGCTGAGGGTCCACAAAAGTTTCTTCAGCAAGCAATTAGTGTGCTAGAATCTCATCCAAGCTTTCTTCAAATGAGTAATAAATATGAAATGAAAGAATAGTATCACTTCCTTCCCCTTCCATCCACCTCTCCCACATTGTAATCTTCAAACATTGCCATTAACCTGAAATTGTTTGGTCATAATAAATCTCTTTCTTTGTCACCCTATGCCAGGAAGACAGCTGACTCAGGACAGCCAGAAGATAGAGTTCATAACACATGAAGAACTTCATCAGAGCAGACCCTATGCAATGACGCAGATTATTTTCTGTCAAGTAGTAGGTACATAGAAGTGCTATCAAAGGAAACACCACGCTGCATAGAGCGCGAAGCCAGCTCTGAATAAAAATAGCGTTGAGATTTGGTTGTGTAACAGACAATGGGTAACAACATTTATGTTTGGTCTGGAATAGTCGAATTCATCTCCAGGCATGTTAAAGGACCGAGCACAACATTCTTAAGCCAGATTCTCTGGAAACAGCAAGGGATTCACAAGAGGATGCCAATGTTTAAGAAATGCGTTTGTAGAGGTAACTGGACCTTCTGCTTACAGATGCTGCTGTCTACTCCACAGCATGAGCCCTTGTCTATCACCTGGCAGCACAACAGACACCTGTGTGCATTTTCAAAGAATTTTCTTAGAGACTATGAAAATCCATCAAAATTCTAGCGTTGCCTGAACAAGCAATCCCCTTACCCAGCTGTTCTGGGAAATACTTCTTTCAAGTGTTTTGCCTGTGGTGGCTGGTAGGTGCTTTATCATTCTCACTTATTTCACTCACAAAATAAAGGAATATTAAAGAGAAGTTATATGTATTAGCAAATATATTTGCTCTGTCAGTATCTGAATGATTTTGTTTTAATACATCTGAGATCATTAAAGCTGTTAAAAATGGCTAGTAAAGACGTCATGGCCTCAATTCAGTTGCCAAAACACAAAAGTCTAGTTGTACCGGAGATCCCAGCATTTCCAACACATCCCCAAGCAGATGGCAGAGGTCACCACGACTGCAGGAGAGCCGCATCCTTCTAAAGCAGCATCTTAACTAGCATTAGATGTCTGTTCCACTGGCACTTACATCAAGCCCTTCCTTTTTCCACTCTAAAGGAAAAACCAAAAACTAGTAATAGGGATTTTTTCCAATAACTTATAGATCAAATTGTTTTCAAATAATTTTCATTTAGTTTAATATTTCATGAAGAATAAGAATTTTATTTTTCCCTTCTTGCATTGTCCATGATTATTATAATCTTTGACTATTTCAATTACAATTAAAGTAATACATGCATTTTCATTTAAGTAACTTAATTAAGAATTTCCAACATCCTTACACTTTTTCATTAAAATCAATACACAAAGCTAGTTATTATGCCTAGAAAGCAAAGCCACTAAGATGTTCCTTTCTAAACTTAATTTCATTGCCTATCTGTAAAATAACTCTTCAACTTGAGCTCTGCCACCACTGTCAATGTCAACACAGCTGGCATACTTTCTTTCTGCAAATTCAAGCCAAAACTTGAGCAAAACTATGTCATGGAGCACAGATGTAGGAGAAGTCTCTCTCCAAAGCTGTCACAGCAGTGAATTCAGGCAGCAGCAAGGTACAGAAAGAGAAAATAAAATGTTAAAGTAGCCTGTGGCTTCCAGATGGGAGCAGGGCCACTTTGGGTAGAGGAACAAGGTCCTGCCTTACTCTAGGGATAGCAATTCCCAGGCATCCTGCTGGAATTATTTATGCAGGAAGCTGGCACTGAAGTCCTAATGTGGGTGAGACCAAGTGCCACTGGACTATTAATCTGCAGAAAACAAGATGGAGTGAAGAAAGTGAGATCCTGGTTTTGGAAGTCATGAGATGTTGCAAGTTCATACCTAAATCCCACATGCTTTAGAGAGGAAGAGATCAGAATTAAAGGGAGAAAGACTTTACTAAAATGACAAAGTTACTCTAGGGCATGGAATGATGAAAACTGCATTAATAGTTTGGAGTATTTTCTAAAGATGCTGAAGTAATAAAGATGAGCCTGAGTTTCTTGACTAGTTCCTGAAGATGCCACAGAGGAACCAAGTCCAGAACTAGAATGTTTTTACTTTTTTTATTCAATAAGTACCTGCCCGTGCCATTGTTCATAGAATCTTTTTTCCTCTGCGTTGCCACAGAAATAAATTAATCTGGCTGGATAGGATGTTTTGTGGTTTCCTACATCAAAATGTCAATAAATACTACATTGCTAACACAGAACAGAAACAAGCCTTAAACAGACATCAATAATCAGCGGAAACCAGGCAGAGGAGGATCACCACATTGTATCATTTGGAGGCATTATATAATTTGCATGCAAATGAGACTGTTTTTTACTTGAGAGAAAAAACTATTAAAACATGTAGGATCGATACTGAGAACAGAAGAAATTGCATTTACTATCAGGAAATGCTTACAGAATATTTTCTTTCTATTTAAGAGCTTTTTATACAAATTCCACATGTGTCAGGGTGTTCTGATAGCATTCTTCCTTAAAACAATGAAAAATATGCATTATTGTGCCTTGGGTAAAAGCATGAAAACATTGACTTAGCAAGGATTTGGGGATACAGTGAATGCTTCAAAGGAAAATAGAAAAGCGTGTAAATTTCTTTTTCCTTTGGATTAAATTAAGAAAAAAAAAGAGAAAAAGACATAGCAAAAACATGGAAAAATTTCACGTCCCTTCATCCAAATTCATATTGTGCGGAAGTTTTTGGCTTTAAAATTTATTCAAGATGTATTGTCTTAAAATATCTTCACGATCCAAAGAATAGTGATTTAAAACTGCCTATTGTTATGTAAGTAGTAATTTTTACTCTGACACACACCACTTCAAACACAACAAGAAAACTCCCCACCATGCCAGCCCTCCCACCAAAATATCTTCCAAAGTAGAATGAACAAAACATAACAGCAGCTTATCAAATTATACATATTCTATATTATAATGCTGATGATTTTTAATCAGTCCAGAAATCTTTCACATCATTTGACTTATGTCATCATAACAGGACTGTAATTTCACACAGTGTCACTATCTTTTTATGAAAAATAACGGAAAAAATATCTTGTACTGTCATTTTGTCCTTTGTAGTCTGGAATGTGAGAGATTCCTTAATTGACATAGTGTCATCGCAAAAGTCTATTCTACATAATTATACTATGGCAACTGAAACCAGCTGTCAGCCATTCCATTACACTAACTACAAACAGACATCTCAAGAAAAGTCACCGTTTCAAGTACATCATTTAACACCATTACTACTTTTTCATTTAAATGCTTATTTATTTATTTAGTGACCTGAAATGCACAAAGATTAACAGAAAAAGCAGAATAAAACAGCAATTTCAAAAACCTGGGACCTCAAAGTAGTACCTAAAGATTAATTGTGACACATATCTGTATAGAATTTTTACCAGTCATCTAGCAGCTTTCTGACTTCTGCCACCCCTCAGTGTATTACCAGTATCCCACTTGCAGTATTTTACATGTGAACTGTGACTCATGGCTTTCCACAGGCTTCCCAATGGCAGACATGTCCCTTGTTAATTTACTCTGAGCTCCTCTGGCACCAAGAAACCATCATGCAGCTTCTCTCACCTGTCATAATCCCATGTCTCTCACCAGCCTTTCTTCCTTACAATCTTTTCTTCATTTCATTTTCTCTTTCTCACAATTTTTTTATTTTATTTTTACTTTTTTTTTTTGCTTTGCTCTGTCTACCTGCTTTTCTTTCTTTTTCATTTCCAGCACATTATTCCAAACATTTTTTTTTCTTAATCATCCAATCTCCCAGACTTCGAATTCACTGCTTATGCTTCTGCATCCATGTCTATCCTCCAGTTCCTTCCCTCTCCTAGCAGTTCCGTAAAATCCCCATTTCCTTCAGTTTGCCCTTAACTGGAATATTCCTCTGAAATCCTAAGACTTAACTCTTGAAATCCACTTTTTCTCCTGCACTTTTTCTAGTATTCAGCTCTCTCTCCATCATTGCCACAACAGCGCTCAACACAGCCACGAACAAGCCTTTCTCCAGAGGGCAGCCCAGTCTGGGCTTTCTTAAAAATGCTGGACACCAACATACAAAGCCTATTAAGAAATCATCACATCAGCTCAGACCAGTTAGTCTTTATTATTAAGCAACAGGGGAAAAGAGGATTCTTTCAAAGAAGCAGAAGTCTGTGGGGTTGATGTCAGGAGTCATGCTAATACTGCAAGGCTTGATATAGAACACGTGGGCGCTAGTGTGAAGGGGCAGCAGCGACAGGAAGCCCGGCCGAGCGCAGCTACAACGGGAGGCCTGCTTCTTCAGGACACACTCAGACCAGGCGCTTCTTACACCTGGGCCGCATAACACAAGTTAATATCCACTGCTGGCCTAAACAGCACTAACAGAAGTTTTCCAAAGCAATTACCCAACCATAAAGGTGCCAGATAACAGAAAGCTCCAGAACTGTCCCTAAGTAGTCAGCTGATGCTCCTCCAGGGGCAGCTTCCTCGGGCCTCCTGGACCTTACGGGGAAGGGGGGTCAGGCAGCGAGTGTTGGACCGAGCTGCTTCTAAGGAGCTGCAGAGCTCCCGGCTGCTGTAGGGCATTGGATGGGACCAGCACTAGAGCAGGACGAGTGCTGGAGCTCCACTCAAACACCTCCTTTGTGCTGGGAAGGGCGGGGGACACAACCCTAACATTGCTCCTGACTCCTGATAGCATTTCAGAGGAAATTAGAAAACATATTCTCCTAGAACAGCTAAACATCTTAAAAAAAAATCTAAAGGAAAAGATAACTAAAATGGCACCCATAAATTCCAAAGCATATGCTCTTCGTTTTGTAAAGTGAAGGCTGCATTTAAAGCAGCTAGGTTAAACATGAATGTCCTCTTGAAACTAGCTGGAAATCAAAATACTGCTTTGTTATCTTCTGATGCTTAAAAAACCATTGCAGCAATGTGTGAATAAGGAATCTGAAGTCTCGTCTGAGATACAGTTGCAAGCAGTTTCTAGGACCCAAGAAATGCTGACCAGGGAGACACAATAGATTAGACAGTACCTTTATAGAGTGGAGCTGTAATCCAGTTTGTATGGAAAAACGAGAACGCAAGTTGCAGCCTAAACTCTACTGCGTCAGTGGCCTAACACAATACAGTGTAAGTGACATCCTTTTTCTCAAAGAGACTCAAGGCTCATTGAATCTGGCAATTCAATTACCCTCTCAACCCAGAAGGATCCCCTCCTCCCCGTCCCTCTCCTACTCCTGAGCTGAGGTCTAATGGGAGAGCAGCCAGGAACAGCTACATTGTACATGGCCTGTAAATATCTAAAAAGCCTCAGGCTTTAGAGAACAAGCATCCCTGACCTTTTATGATTGCTATAGTAGTTTTCCAACAAAACAAGCTACATACAATAGAGCTCTTAAATACCTGACAGAGTAATTCATTTTCAGTACACTGTAGCCTAAATACTCTATTTATTAATGAATCATGTTTAAATAAATAGCTGAATGCCATACTGCTTCCTACTTAGACAGAAAGGAGAGCAAGGAAGTTTGCAAACTAGATCTCCTCAAAAGAGCCAGAGGTGTAACCTGCTGGAGGGAGTTTCTTAAGGGAACGATGAAGAAAGGTTTGGAAATGGGAGAGGAAATTCAACAAACCTAGAAAGCAACCCAGATGTCCTGGGCTTACTGACTCAAATACCTGAATCTTCTACATTTCTTCTATTTATTTTGTCTAGAAGCTAACAGATGTATGCATAAACTGTTGGGTTAAATATAGGAGTTTATTTACAAGGTGAAAACAGCAAAAAAGCTTTTCATTGGAAAGTATTTTCAAAGACATTTAACAAAACCTTGACAGTGCAAAGTATGCTTTTATGAAATGATAGAGAATATTCAAGCAAGCATATTGCTGAATGATACCTGAATGATTAGTTTATTAAAATTTTAGATATATACTTTAAATTGTTGCATAACAAATTCAAAAATTTTTAATGAAACCAGTAATTTTTCACAATGGTAACTTTGAAATTTCAGTGTATTTTCCAAAATTATACTATTCTTGTCTTCTGTCAGCCCTAAAAGCACAGGATACAGGCACAAATATGCCAGCAGCACGAAACAGGGCGAGGACACTGCCACAGGGCAGTCATGCAGATCCTGTTAAGGGTCCTGACTTCAAGAAAATCAGTTTAATTTCTGCACCTGCCTCATAGCTTCCCCCGTATTTCTCACTTGGTAGAAAGCAATGGGTTTCAAAGTGCAGATAATAGTATAAAAACCAGTAGTACATATACCTACCTACAAAAATATCCTATTAATAAAGCAAACAGCAAGAGTTTATGTAATGGTTCCCAAAGAACAAGATTCATTATGTTGCAATGGAAACATTTTCTAGTAGAGGCACCAGAAATTAATATATCAAAAGGAAAATTCAGTCGAGCAAACTGCAGCCATCAAGTCAAAACGAGGTTGTCTCTAAGAGTGTTATTTCTCCAAGACATCAGTCTGTACATGAATTGAAGGAGGTGCAGCTATTGACAGTGAAGCTATAGCTAAGTTAACCTGCTACCTGCCCCATGATTTCACCCATTTGCTAAGTATTTCTGGTTGTGATTTTTTCCTAACTTGATTTTTTTTTTTTTTTATGAGCCAGCATTAGAGCTGTCACAGAGAAATGCTCCCATGACTGAAACATTAGATTTTCTCAAGCAGGATAAGGGGAGAAAGCAAAGGGTAAGCAAAGGTTTGCATACTGTATGTATGCAAACTCACACTTGGAACTCGGGGCAATGCTGGTTTGGGGCATAGTTTCCTGCCTTAGCATCTGAGCTAGCAGAAACCAACTATGGGATTTTTTTTAAAGCTGTATCCTTCAATTCATGTGATTATCAAGCATTAACGTGAAGTAAAAGCAGGTAACAAAATCTTAGTCTACTTTTTATGGAAACTACAGTTTCAGAAAGGATACTGGAGCTATGTATAGACAGGGTACTAAAAGCAAGGATATAACTACATGGCAGTAATCTGAAATACTTAGGTTTACCCCTAAGGAATGCTAAAGCTCTGGAGAGAATAGCAGTATATAGCAATTCTTTTCTAAAGCAGGATTTCCTGATAAAATAGCAGCTGATCAGGTCACTTGCTCAGGGCAAAACCAGAGACTTACCCAGCATCTGCAGCTTCCAAGCTACTTTAAATGAGTGAACATCAAACAGCCCTAACACTATAGGCTGCGACCCACCTTCCTGACTGACAGGTAAAAATCTGGCCCTATTAAAATCTCTAAGAGTAGACCCATTGGCTTCAGCAGCACAAAGCTCTCTCTTCACAACTTTAAAGCAGATGCCTAACATTATTCCAGTGTATCTTTGCCAAAATACAGCTCTCAAAGCTCTGCAGTTACCCCACCTAATTTTCTCTCCCTCTGTAATGGATTCCCAGAATTCAGAATGAATCTGCTGTTGAAATGACTTACCCTTTCTGCCAATTCACAAAAGCATCGTATTTCTAAGGCTATCAGAGGCTGGGAGGCCCACCAGCTGCCTCATTCCAGGGCACTTCTGGTGTCAGTTTTGACATTTTATTTTGCAGTCTTCTGTCCACCTTCCCTTTTTTACTCCCAGCTTTTGTGTTTCTATAATCAGGTGCTTTTCATTAGTAACAGGTGGCACCCTATTATATCCCAAGGCAGGAGCATAAACAAACCTTAATAAACACAAAGTATTTTGGTAAAACACTTTCACAAAATTTTCTTTAGTTTTCCTAAAGAAGCTAGAGCAGAATTAAGAGATGGAGACTAGCAGTTTCATTACTGCCTTGCACCTTCTCTGTTCAGTTCTGCTGCTGCTTCACAACGTCTGGAAGAGGTAATAAGCAGCAATATGCCACAAAGTAATATAGTATGGCTGGAAACAGATGCCTACATTCATGAAAGTAAGTGCTGCACTGACAGGATCCAGATTATATAAGAAAATAGCCTTTATGCAGACGCTGGGCGTATTGCCAACCACTGTAAAGCACATCAACACATAGTTATGTTATATAATTGATACATGTATCTTAATACCTCCTTTTATCCCAGCGATTCTTGTTAAGGTGCAGAATTTACTGCTATCTTCTCCATGCAATACGCACCGCGTAATGAAGGCAGCGTCGCCGTCACTCGCATGCAGCAGGGCTGCGGCTGCCCCTGCGCAGGCCCTGCCACAAGCACTGCATCTTGGATGTACCCTGGAGCGCTAAGCGCAGCCACAAAAACCTGCACGTCACCCCCAGCACATCAGGAGGCTGGTTGGACTCGTACAGATAAATCAAGCTGGAGCTAATGACTCAAAAGATGGAAAACACTTTTGAAAGGCAAGGGGCAATCAATATCCAGTCATGTTTAGACCATCCCAGACAGAAAAATTAATCTTGTCATATCAACTTTGCAGTCAATTTTCCTTATTCATCTTGCTTACTGTTGACAGTCATTTGTAAACCAGAAAAAATATTATCTTTCTTTTAAGGATTTCACTGTCATTATAATGACCTGTTAAGAGAGGTACAGCAACTCCAAAAAAGCAGGTTCTACTTATTCCCATCATATTTCATTATTCATCTAAATGACAGGCCACATTTGCATGAACCAGAGCCTGCTAAAATAAACTACAGCAACGAGAACAGTCCTTGACATGAGCACCTTTCAAGAAATTTCAGCCCAAAGAAAATGAAAATTATAATCATTTGCTAAAATAAGCCTTTAATGAAAAAGGGTCTTGTAAGTATATTACCTCGGTCACGTAGCAATGTGAAATAATGACATTGTAATGGTCAGTATTTTTCAACACCATTAGATTTTAAAAATAAAGTCTTTATGGAAAAGGGACACAAAGAATAGATTTGCAATATACACACTTTCTACTGGCATGGAGCAGCATAATGTATTAGCACGAAACAGCAATAATTAAAAATAAGATGAATCTGCTGAATGTTAAAGCCCCTGGTACAAAGTATTATAATTTTTCCAGACTTTACAAAGATACACCTTGTAGTGCAATAGTACAATGAGCAATGCAGACAAGTGCTGTTCTCTGCTTCCATGCACTATTGCAAGCCCAATTTTACCTTGTTTGCGATACTTGTGATAAACGACTTGATGTCCAGATGAGTTGGGCAACTCTTCTGACATGGGGCATCCGCACACTTCAAGCACCTAAAGGAATAAAAGAATATATGTCAAGGAGACATGGAGCACAACTGCTGCCACTAGCACGTGGTTTCTCAAGTGCACATGACAGAAGACAAGCCAAAAATGATTAATAAAAGACTTTTCCATAAAGTACCTAGTTAAAACCTCTAAGTGCTGCATGACCATTATTGAACTTTCATGCTGGACAATCAGACATACAAAACTCAACACTTCCACAGAGTAAGGAATTAGTTTGTCCTGTATGTGCAAACAAATAATACCTGGCAAATTTTGAAGTCTTTCTTATGCATTTCTTGTAATGTGCCTCTGACCTTTTAAAACAGTTCAGTCGGGCATACTCCCTACCAAAATACGCAATAGCCCCTTCTCATCCCTAATGCCATATCTTATTGTATAAAATACAACATATATGATTTTTTAAAAATATAATATACACCATATAATAACATAATGTATAAATACATTGATATAAATAAAATATTTTTGTATATTTTATTGTATAAAATACAACACATGAAAATTGTTTTAACAGTATTCAGCTATGGAGAATGAAAATTTAGTTTTAATGTATTACCTGGGCACCACTATTTATTCAAGTCTAATAAATCCACCCTAATCATTGTTAACTAGCATGAGTAAATACTACTGTGAAACTGTCTGGAGTGATCAGCCTGGCTGCAAGAGGCCTATAGACAAAAAAACAAAGAAATGAAGACTACATTAGAAGGAACAAACATGCCTGAAAATAGCTGCAGTGAAGAAGTTGTCTAACTTTGTCAGTCACATGCATTGCTTTTGTTTTTGTTTCTTTAATTAAGTGTAAAATAAGAGAGAAGGCAAAAGCAGTTTAGTGAAAGATTAATTAGCTTTCATCCTATTCATCATCTAGCTGGGTACTGCAGACACGGTGGCACCGGAAACACGGCAGCTGCATCCGAAGGCACATTTGGGAGCAGCTCTTGGATTTCTACACATGGGGAAAGCGTCCCAGAGGGAATACTGAAAGGAAGGCAGGTCTCCCGGGCACCAAAGGCTGGGAAACCCAATGGAGCCAAACCCAGCCCAGCACCATATGAGGTCACAGGCTCCACTGGCCTCCGCTGGAGAGCTCTGGAGAGCAGCACTAGCAGCTCCAGCTGCGGCTCCGAGATGTCCCCCGGCCCAGCACCCGTCACTGGGACATGCCTTAAATATCCCAGCCAGCAATCCCAGGGCTGGGGGACAGCAGTGGGGTTATGTGGGCGCAGCACCGAGCCAGGACCCTCAGTGATCTCAGCAGACTGAAAGACAACCCGTTCTAGTAGGACAGGCCAGAAAACGAGGCGATTCATTAGACAAGATTGGACATTGCCACTGAGGTGGTTATTTTGGCCACGTCGCAGTGAGGAAGTCATAGAAACAAACAAAATCACATGTTTAAAAAGGACAACAATTCTCCTATGACTTTCTCCTCCCTGCTTTCCTGAACTCAGTTTCTTTTAAAATGTAATAGTCTGTGGCCAAGATTGAAAGAATTGCATTTAACATAAAATACATTTCTCTGGAGTAGATTACAACAATCTCATCAAAACTGCCTAGAAAGGAGAAGCAGCACACAGATTAACCGGCACAGGGAGCGAGCATCTTTACCCAATTATTTCCCTTTTGATTTTTGTGCTGGTTCACAAATAACAGCTGCTGGAAATGTCAGCTATTAATGAGCGAGGACAACACAAACTTGAATGGGAGCTTCTGGGGAGGAGGGAAGGGTGCCACGAATATGCCAGCCCAGACTTTCGCTTATAACACCACCAAATAATACCATCTTCCGAGTCGCCGAGCGCTCCGCCGCCTAGAGTGCACGCGGCTGCCATTAATCCCACTTATCACCCTGACAGCTCGGTAATTACACTCCCACTCGAGCTACGCGCTGCGAGGGGCTGCGGTCCTCATAAAGCACCGCGCGCCGCGCAGGACGCACGCCGGCGAGGGGTTTTATTAAACTTGGGGGGTTGATTATCAAGTGACATTAGTGTTGACCTATTCTTCTATGTGACAATAAATTATCCTTTGACCATACCATAATAGATGCTAGAGTGCACCAAGGAGCAATGCTGTGCTTTCTGGTGAGCTAGGCAAAAAGAATAAATATAATAGAAGTGTCCGCAAAAAAGTTATTACAGAAATTACTGCAAGTGACTGATCCTCTGAAAAATAACACACAAAATCCTGAATCTAAGGCAATATGCCTGCAATTACTAGGAGCTTCAATGCCACGTGCACGTTCCCATACAAAGAGAAATTAATTACACTTTTTAATTACACTTTCCTTTTCTGTAATTGCCACCTTTTGTTTTTCAAGGCTATTCCATTACTATGTGTTTAGTTCAAAATGTAAGGTAAACATCAAACCAGAGTAAATCTAATTCTCCTGTTAGCTACAATTAAATTTAAACAAAAAGATCACTACCGAAAAATACAAAATGAAACCACCCATGTTTTAAGTGGTCATAATATTCTTGGATGACAAAAATGCAGAGCATTAGACAACGCCAGACCGACAGTGATTACTAAAATTAGTTCTCAGAATCCACTTCAGTTAAAATATAGAAAAAACAGTTTTACACAGTCCTACCTTTAGAAATACATACACTATGTTGGGCCTTAGAAAATACTATATTTACCTCAGATAGAATTCATTTCCACACAAGAGGAAGATGCAACCCAATAGTTCTTCTATCATTAAACTCAAACTTTGGAATCTTGAAGACAAGGAATGAAATTTTTCATTTGGGGAGCACTTTGCTCTTGGGTCAACTCAGTGTTATTGGAAAATGGTAAGTTAGATATAAAGCTTCTACAAGCTTATGTAAATACAGCATATTTATATAAATATTTATGCAAATATTACCATTTTGCATAGCTTTACAGACAGGCCTGTGCATTTATAATGACAAAAAAAAATCACATTCTCCACATAACTCAAACACTATGTGTCTTACTGAACATTGCTAAATTATACATACGTATTTCCAGTGAACTTACCTGCTAACTTAATTTTTAAATATTGTAATAGTGAAGCTATTTATTGCTGAAGGTGAACCTGCTTGTGAATCTCTTTCAGCTACTAAGCTCCACATGCAAAGGAGGTACTTATGCAGTACCCAACATGAGCAGCTGTCAGGCTTGTACCTGTCAATTTTCTCTGTACAAAATAAGCACCTAAAATTGTGGATAAACATGCACAAACACAAACTCACTCAAGCTGTAGGTATTAGAGTATAAACTCCAAAACAAAAGAGAGATAGCAGTAGATTATTAATAATAGTAAAAGAAATAGACATTTTAAGAATAGTGATCTTTTTTCAAGACAATGAATAAGAAAATGGAAAAAGGTAGCAAGTTTCTGGAACAAATACTATCCTTTGGGGAGGAGAAAAAAAGGATACAAGAGAACCATGAAGTATAAAAAAGAAAAAATACATAAATTAGAAATAAAGGAACAGATAAAGCAACAATTTTGTGGAACAAAAGATCTAAGAAACCAGTGTGTATTTTTGTGCACAGCGGAAAAAGAAAGTAGCGACAGCAAAGACTAATTTTCAGTAAATAATTTTCATTGACTAATTGTTGAAATATTCCTAAGTATTTCTGCAATATTATTTGACCAACAGATTTGTCTCATTTCTGGGAGCAGACTAGCTCTTAACACATCTTTGCTTCTAAACAAAGAAGGGCAATTTAGCTATTTCATTACCTAAAATTGCAGTGAACAATTGTCTGCCTAACTGGCAATAAAACTATCTGAAGTGCAATTACTTGTATGCTGAAAGGCCAAAGGTGAAACAGATAATCTGAAGTAATATTCCACAATGGATCGTTGCTGATAACCTAACAAAATTTTCATATATCACAAAAACAGGCCAAATAAACTTTATCTTGGTTACTGTTGGCAAAGGTTTAGAAGCAGATTAAATCCCAGTCCATTTATGTGGTTTTCTGCAGAGCATAAAAATATCATTTTAAAAAGGGGCTTTCTAGTTTTCTATTTGTAGAACTTTCTAAATTTTATCCAGAAATGACCCACATAACACAAATAGGAGAATCTCGCACAGGTCATGCGGCTGTGTTCCAGAGTACATTTGTAAGGACTTGGATCAGTTATTTCTAAGAGAATGGTGGAGCAACACCACCCAACAGCCCATCCACATTAAGGACCGACCAGAGCAATCCTCACATCAAGATTGTTCCTGGTTCCAAGGCTCTTGTGCCGCACTCTACCACTAGCAGTAACAGGGGAACAGAAAATGCAAGAGCAAGGGAGAAACAGATCTACCGTTTCGGCTCAGCAAGCAGGCGACGATGGGCACTGAGAGCGTGCTAAAGCAAGCCGCTAAGGAGCTGCAAGCAGTTCTGAGGCAAGAGACGGGCTGGGAAGGGCAGCGCGCTGAGCTCAGACAGACTGCAGCGACCGTCTGCGGAACAGCAGCTGCCAACGCGGCCCAGAACGCTCTGCTGGGAGGGCTGCAGCAACTGCACCTGCACAGGCACCAAGGCCACAGAGCAAAGCACCGCCCAGGAGAGCCAGGACGCAGTTTAAACCCGTACGTATACACAGCACGAGCCAGACCCGAACTAGGAACGATTTCTCATTCTAGGTTCACTCTAACAGCTAAACGGAAAACAGTTGTCATCCAGTGGGGACCTGTATTTGCTGAGCTTTACCCACGCCATTAGTGAGCTGGTCATAGAGATGCTCTATGTGTCTCAAACCTGTGCACTGTGCAGTTACTGACAGAGATTCACTGGGAGAAGCTATCACATCATCCTGAGAAGCTTGCTGTCCTGCCCTTGACCATGCCAATGACACCAGCTGCATTCCCCGTGGATCCTAAGATCACAATTCCTTTCAAGCTCCTTAAAACCTGCACACCAAACAGGTCTAGAGAAGCAGGCATTTTGAATGCAAGCAGAAGAGCAACAAATGGGGACAGAGGCTTCTCTGTACTGTCACTCACCTCTCAAAAACAAGCATTTCCCTTTAAAATATTTTAAACCAATGAAAAAACATTGTTTTGCTAAACTAGAAATAAACTTTTTAAAATTTGGTTAAAAATACGTTCTTATTCCCTCTTGCTGGAGACTGATATCCTGAGCAGGATCTCATGAGAAATGCTTATGATGAAGTAGGAGATTTGCAGATCAGCACATTGGCAAGACTGCCCAGAACAGATGGGTGGCGAATGAGTGCCCTTAACATGAGCCAGCTACTCATCAATACCTTTGGGCACAGCAAGATGGAACTCACCTTCATGAAGAAAACAAGAAAACATTGTAAGGAAAGACATACAAACACATGTGAAACTCAGAGGAAGGTGCACAGACTGCAAGAAAGAAGACAGTAATGGAAGTTTAGTTTTCCTGCATATGACTATTGATGGTTGCGATCTTTAACATCCTTTCAATACAAGCAATAGGTCATTTTAAGAATAGTAAGTACGCAGTACCTGCCATACTCAGGAAAAGACATGAAACAGGACTTTTAAGAGACACATTCAGTATCATGCAAGTTAGCAACGCTATTTCATGTCTAAAGAAATAAGGAAAGACTCCCACATCCCTGTCACCTTTGGCCACCTGAGCCTTCTGCAGATCCCCAGGAAATGGAAGGTTTTTTTTCCATCTGAGAACTATGCTGACCAGAGGAAACAAATTTTAAAGACAGAGACTGCAGAATCAGAGCCAGGCACCGACACTCCCGCTGGCTGCGACAGGAGATGTAAGGGAGGCGCTTCTGACTGAAAGGAAGAACTGCTCCGAGTTGAAAGTTAGTCTTCAGACACAAAGCCCTCCTACCCTAGCACAGAATAACAGCACTTACAGGCAAGGTTATTTTCGGACACCTAAGAAGTACTGAATCATGCGGAGATGGATGCCAAATCATTCCATTCATCAATGACTCATCTTTCCTCTTCTTCTTTGGCTTTCTTCATGACCATAACTCTTTTGCCACTTTATTTCTACCACTGAATCCCTTTTGAGGGCAGGAACTCTCCCCTGTCCTTCCATCTGCCTTTCTGCTTTCTGTAAGTTTTTTTTCTTTCCCCTCCCATCCAAGCACAAGTTTTATGGTACGTTTTTCACCTACCACATTGCAATATAGCCCCAAAGACTACTGCCTTCCACACACTTCATTTTATATAGCTTGTATACCATTGCTTTAATTGTATTTCCCCAATTTGCAATGTTTCAGAATAAAACTGCTCTATAAATTAGAGTTAATTAAAAACAAAAAAGCAGTGTAGTTTACAGCATATTGCAGCACAATCAGTGCATGCCAAATCAGAAAGCTGCAGTATCCTTTTGAGGTATCAAAATAAAACCAATTGCCTTTTATATATAATGCAAGTCATTCCAGACATGTTATGCTGTCTCACAAACTGCATTTGTGAACAAACAAATCAAATGAAGGGTTTACATTTATCTTAGCAGCTATGTAACATGCAGCCCAGATGCAAATCAATAATATCACTTAAAATACATTTATTTTATCATCACCAGTGCCGGAATCCATATTGAGTACCTTTCACTACCTCTCTCCCTCTGTCACAGGCAACAGTCACAGCTTGGGTAATTACTTAAATTAACTTATTGCCAATTAACATAAACTTTAATTACTGATTTGAGCATTGCGAAACAAAGACAACACAAGCAATTAAACAGCTGCTGAGGAAACACCTTTTCCCCCCCTTCCTCCAGGCTCAACTTCAGCCTGACGCCTCTCCTCCCCACAGCTCACCCAGCTCCACCTCGCTGCTCCTCACCGCCAGGCCAACCCACTCGCCCAGGTCCTTCACTGAGGTGACCAGGCACAGCAGCCACAACATGAGCGTTATTTGCCACCTGGTTTGCGCTTCCTACATGTGTTCCTGTGGACACTCGGCCTCCTGCGGGCACAGAGCTCCTCGTGGCCCGGGTGTCCTCGGCCTCCTGCGGGCACAGAGCTCCTCGTGGCCCGGGTGTCCTCGGCCTCCTGCGGGCACAGAGCTCCTCGTGGCCCGGGTGTCCTCGGCCTCCTGCGGGCACAGAGCTCCTCGTGGCCCGGGTGTCCTCGGCCTCCTCCAGCACAGAGCTCCTTGTGGCCCGGGTGTCCTCGGCCTCCTCCGGGCACAGAGCTCCTTGTGGCCCGGGTGTCCTCGGCCTCCTCCAGCACAGAGCTCCTCGTGGCCCGGGTGTCCTCGGCCTCCTGCGGGCACAGAGCTCCTCGTGGCCCGGGTGTCCTCGGCCTCCTCCAGCACAGAGCTCCTCATGGCCCAGGTGTCCTCGGCCTCCTCCAGCACAGAGCTCCTCGTGGCCCGGGTGTCCTCGGCCTCCTCCGGGCACAGAGCTCCTTGTGGCCCGGGTGTCCTCGGCCTCCTCCAGCACAGAGCTCCTCGTGGCCCGGGTGTCCTCGGCCTCCTCCGGGCACAGAGCTCCTCGTGGCCCGGGTGTCCTCGGCCTCCTCCAGCACAGAGTGAGGTGCATTTGCTGCTGCCGCAGATGGGTTCAAAACATCTCGGGCCATGATGAGCACATGGCACGTTCCTTGTGCTCCCCCAGCAGCTGCTCCTCCCCCTGTGCATGGTGGTGTCTCCTCCCAAGCTCTGGCGGCTCCCACCACCAAGAGGCTACATATTCCCTCCAGTTAGCTGCAAGAAATCAATATATTTTGTCCGCCAGCAGTAAAAAGGAGACTTGGGCTTGGGACTTGCTTTCCTCATTTGTTAGGTGTGTTACTTGTTTTCTTATGCCGTTTATTTATTTATTTTTAAACAAACATGTTTGCACAACTCTTCCTAACCATTTTTAAATTGTCTGTGGATCCCACCAGCTGTCTTTGCTTGCTGCAAACACTTCCAGCTAGGCTTAAGAAGCTTTAAACCGTCCTATGACAGCTCCGTACCACACTTCAGTTTACAAAACATTACATAATACTCTCAACATCCACAGAGATGTTTAATCTGAAGAGTGAGTGCATAGTTCTTGAATTTCTATTTTCATACATCACATTAGCTTTAGAATTACACTGAGGTACTGCAGATCTTCTGCCTCTCCTATGGCCCCATGACTCCTCACCCCCAAAAATACCAGCACTATCTGAGTAAAAGAACTGGGTAGACTATTTCCTCCCATTCAACTTCAGAACTTAAAGTACTTTCTTTTTCAAATGAAAGAATTTTAAACATTAACAATTCTTCACAGTAATATTCATCCTAAGCAGTTTTTCCATTTTTCCTATTTCACTTTAAGCATTATGAAATTGCCACTTTTTCAAAAGCATTAATCAGTACTTTTTATTTATTAAATTGTCTTACAAAAACTCAATATTATTGAAAGGCATTTTACTGTCAATAACATTCCCATTTAGAACTTAAGATTACAAAAACAAAAAAACCAAAAACACTTAAAAGCCAATTTGTAATATCTCTCAGACAACAATTACATTTAGCTACCACATATTAATTAATATTGCCTCAACATCCTACAGACACAATATAGTTTGTTTGTCATTATGCCAAAGCTAATATTATCATACACTATTCCAATAGTGTAAAACAGGTCCAACAGGCACTTGTCATTACAACTTTGCCACTTGTGGCTCAACCACACCGAGAGCCTCGTGGAGTTTTATAAACTGGTACATTTACGTTCACCACAACAGTGGTCCCTTTCACATAGGAGACAGCTGTTACATGATGTTCAATATCCTTTTAATCCTCTATAGACCTTAGACAGAATGAGTTGACAGAACTGACAGTTTTTATTATAGCTTGCCCTGTACACAATAATCTTCTTTCACCCAGACTATTCTCCCAGAAGTGTTACCGACTTTTTGACTTATATTAAGAATTATTTCTAGTCTTTTTAGGAGAGAAGAAATTATTTTTATGTGGCATGATCTTTAGCCTGTATAAATTACCTTTCCAAAATACAAAACACCTGTTGTCTGTTTATCTTAACATCAGTGAAACTCCTTTGGGCTCATGGCAGAAAAAAAGATAACATAAAAGAACATGCATTTTACAAGTCACAAACATGCTTTGCTTCCAGAATACCTTCATCTGTCCTCTATACAAATAGCATTCTGTACAAAACATCATTAGCAACAGCAGCTCATATCTACCATTTTAACAGTAGGAAAAAACAATTAATACAAGCATTCAATATTAATGTATATAAATAATATCCAAATTAATGATAATAAAATCTAAAGTAAAATGCATACATTAAAAATACAAGAAAATGCTCTCAGTGAAGAACTACTTACTGCAGTGTCATATAAGCTAGGAATTAGACCAGTGGAGCTACTGATCATCAGTCTCAATTTAGACACGCCAACAACCGCGGCAAAATTAACAAAGCAGTCATTTGCACAAAGAAATGTTTTGGGGAAAGGCAGTAGCAACAGGATATGCTCATGTTTCCTTTATTCTTAGCATCTGAGCTCCAAGTAATTCTTTGGAATTCTTTGGTATCCTCTTTACCATCACGTTAGTAACTGCGCTGGAGGGCCAAGGAGATTAGGTTAATCTACGAGGTGGCTTCTTCCAAGGCAGACCTGCCTGCTCTGCATGTGCCCAGTGCCTTCCCAGCACTTCCAGTGCCATCGTGCTGCTATAGAGGGGTCACACACAGGGAGCACGAAGGGAAGAGTGCAATACCGAGAAGGGACAGAATTGGATGCATTCAACACTGCTGCCGTTGCATAAGGATTTGACTGGACAGTGAGCATATTCCGAAGCAGACAAAATACATCACTGTACTCTGCATCTGAAATACAAGCTTCAAAGGTTTTAGTTTTTCCTCATTTCCAGACTTGGAGAAAGAAAAACATTTTTGGATGATACAACAGTTGGGGACTTTAAAAACGCCCAAGAGTTCAACCACTTTCCACACTGAACCTGACCAAGATGCTTCTTCCCACCCAGGAGAGCAGTTCCGGACCCAGTCAAGCAGCTTCTTCCAAGTTTTGTAACTCTTTGTCAGAGTATCCTCAGTAAAAACTTAACCAAACTCTAGTTCACAGCAGATCACTTAGCTGCGCTGTATTTTAATGTGTCTGTTGTCCTGCTGACCCTCAGTATCACCGTGCCTTTGCTTATAATTAAAAGCCTTAAGTGATTTCCTAAATCAGCGAAAGTGAAATCCGAAATCCGAAATCCCAGGACCCAGATTAGCAGGAGGAGCTGCAGTGTCCTCGCTCTTTTTCCTCATTTTAAATCAAAGCAGCTACAGATTTTAGCATGATGTGCTGCTCCTCCCATCCTTCTCCTGAGAGGATCTACTCGTGGGGAAACTATCAGAACACAGCAGATAATTCTGCAATTTAGTATTTTCTATTCAAATTGCATGTGTGCAATCAATCTTCCATCTTCTTTTGCAAATAAAGAATTTTGCCTAAGACACCATAATAAGTGACACTAAGCATGCTCAGCCATCAAGACTTAGAAATACAGGATATATTCATGTTATTTTTCATCTAATTTAAGCTGCATATCATTTACATATTTTTAGCCATAAGAAAATAGAACCCCATTTACAATACATGAGTATTTAAAATAAAATTTTAAAAGCAGCCATTTTCTTTTATGCTTTGCTGTTAAGGAGAATTATCTGATTTTACATTTCCATTTTAAGTCTATTCAAAAAACAAACATTCAAAAAAGTATCCCCTATACAAATAGAAAAGCTTTACAACACAACACCAGAAATCATATTGGCAAACTACAGAGGTCAGCACAGAGCAAAATCAGGAATCCTTTTCAAATTACACAGCAAATCAATGTTGCTCTTATAATACCCTGAGTTTAAAGCTATGATAACAGTTCAATAGCAGATAGTCAAAAGCATAATCTTATTTGCTTACTCAACGTAAATAGACTAATTCATTAAAACTGAATGATGTCAATAAATGTTGACATAGCCTAAAGTCACTCACCAGACAAGTAAAATTACATATTGGTTTCATGTATGTATAACTGGGGTAGAAGGGAGTAGTTGTTTGTTTTACCAAAACTTATGGAGACACCAGTGGTATTACCAAAGCTCAGTTTTTATATATTTGAAAGGATTTGAATGGTTAAAAACTGAATGGAGAAAAGCCCCTACCTACAGACCATTTGATAAGAGGTATAAAAACAACTCTTCAGCCTTTAAAGTCTCACTAACCAGGGTTACTGTAAAGTTACATGGGAAAAAGACTAGACTAGATGACCTAATAGGCTTAAGACTATCTTTGAAATTTCTTCTAGCACAGTGAATTACATTCTTTAAAAATGACAAATTTATGTCTGCTTATCAATCTGCAGTTTAGGTGCCCCACAGAAATAAGCAAACCTTACAGAATTTAAGAGTCCACATATCTCTCAAGGTATTTAGGATAATAGGGGTGACATATTCAATTAATATTTTCTCTTACAATCTAAACTCCTATCTTCAACACTTTGCCAATCACTGCAAGATTACGTCAATACTCTGTCATAAAGGCATCCAAAGGATCTTAACTAAGTAGGTATTATATATCCAGATTTTCAAATGTGAACATGAACACTTTTTTAAAAAACTATTGGATTTCTAAAATTACTACTTTCTAAAATTAGGTGGATAGCTACTAGGGAAAAATTATTTACTAACTAAATGTAGAAAAGGTCCTGGACTGTCAATGCTGAGAAAGCATGGTTGGCAGCTGATCAGCTGATCTGCATTTGCAACAAGACAAACATTAGTTGCTATGAGGAAGGCAGAAAGAATGCATTTTAGGTTTTAACCTTAGAACCTAAGAACAGGAGAATTATAACATCCTTTTAAGAAAATTATATAAAAGACAAAGTATTTGTCACTTTTCCTCACATGTTGAAGATAATAGCATAAAAATCAAGACATTTTCTGGCATGCCTCAGCAGCTAAGTGCTGTCTGGAAAATATTAAAAGAACCATTTTTTCAGAGCAATGTAGCTTAGAGGAATTTTAGGATGGATTAATAAAGACATTAATCTGTTGATTTACCATGGTTTGATAAATTGCTTGTTCTCAAATCTGTGGCATTGTACTCCTCTGTATAGGCTCAAATCGTTAGACTCGCAACAAATATAGAAATCCCAGGACTGTAAATGTAGTGCAACTGAAAAAGTATACTCTTCCCATTTCCCAAAGGCACTGCATTTCCAAAAACCTGCTAAAAGGATTTAAATATTCACTTTTGGTAGATGGTTTCTTTTGCTACAGATGAGCAGATGTCTGCCTTTTGGCAATTCTTTTGCACAGCTATTTGAAAACAATTACAGGAAAAAAAGTTTAAAATGATTTATGTAAAGACTACTTCACAAAGACCCAAACACTGCATTCCCCATTCAGACACAAATCACACAGAGACATCTGAGAAAGCCTAGGAATCAGCAGAAACGGCCTCTTCTCTCTATGCAGAAGCCCATGCTAGTGATGATTATCAACATCACAATTAGCGCTGCGTCCCAGGCCCAGGCACTGTGCCATTAGTGGTGCTGTTTCTAACCCAGGAGCATTAGGGCTTGATGAATCCATCCAATGACTTCCAGCAGGTTCATGCCTCAAGTTTCACAGGCTACGAGGATGCAGCCTGCGATATCAATACAATCACATCTTGTTAATGTATTCCTGATTTTTAAAAGCAGAAGATATCCATACTAAAGTCCCACTTCAGCCAAAGCTCAGGTATTTTCAGTAGCTGTACTTTTTATGAGAGTGAACAGTATTAAACATTCCTCAGTCAAGAACTGTACCCAAAAAAGATACCAGAAACTATATAGTCCTCATCTTTAGCTTGTGTTCTGACTAAAATTATGCAGTTCAAGAAAAATAACAATACAACATTGTTAGATTGTGTATTAGTGTTGCCATTGATCTATATCCGGTTATATAGCATGAAGCAATGAAACAAGAGAATAAACACAAGCAAATGCAGTTCACTCTTAATTCAGTCAATACAATTTACTTTTCCTCTGCAAGCCCAGAATAGCAGAAAGGACCATTTAATCCCCTCTTTAATTTCCTATTTCACTATCACCATAAGTGTATTAATGAGCATTATGACTAGGAAAGATTTCCTGGAAATAGCTGCTGATTACTATTTTTAACACCCATCTGATTGAAACAATTTTTTTGCATAATCAAAAGATCGGATATTTTGCCAATAATCAGAAGTTTGTCAGCAAGGTACAATAGTAGAAGCTCTTTCTTCATCCTTTCCTTACCTCTAACCAGATCTTTTGACCCCTTTAAAGCCTCAAAGACTTTCAGGCACACAGAAAGGAGTTTGACAGCTACATCTCATCAACAAACAAAATAAAAAATAAGCCCCCAATTGCCAACAAAGCCAAGATTAGTGTAACTAGCAGGAAAAATCCTATTTGTGCTTTTGCAAATCTCTCCACAAATCAGTGTTGGTGTTTTACGATTACAGAAATCCAGCAGCCTAAGAAATTGTACTTATTTGTGATTATAAAATACAACCACATAAAACTCTGCATTCGGTTTCACACAAAAACAACAGAGATATATGCAGTGGATTATACAAGATAACACTTCCATTTCTCAGCAAAGACAAGGCAGTGATACTGTTTGGGTGAAATTTTCTACTGCTAGCACTGCATAATCTTTGCCAAAATACACTTGAGCATGTTTACCAGTGCTGAGAGAGATGATGTACTAGCATAAACAGTTAACATTGAACCACAAATGTCAAAACAGATTAAATACATTATATGGTATGTTATTCTTTTTTATTGTATTTGTTCACTTGCTAATTTGTACAATTCACTAATTTATAATAGGGCCTCCCTATCATTAATGCAAATTAGTAATTTTCTAGTACATAATTAAAAAATGCATTAAATTCATACTTCCTATTGCATGTTTGTTACCTTTGTGGAGATACAAAATGTTGCATGAACAAATGAAAGATTAGGTGATTATTTTGACCCTGATAATAGCTCTACACAACCTCCTGACATTTCTCATTCATGCATTAGATTATCACCAGTATTTCAGTCCTTAGCATGAAAAGGTAGGCTATTTTTTCTGGCTTTCCTAAACAGCTTCCTCTTCACATATGTTCAGATGAAGATTCTTTTACTCAGTGAATTCTGTTATTGCTACATCAGTAACACTCTGTTATAGCCCTTCTCTAACACGCACTTTTTATGTAGCAAAAACGAAAGAAACAGTATGCAGAACTAACCTCAGAGAGGCGATTTCCACCCAAACACTGCATTTTGCTTCTAGATTTAGCCAAATAATCATTCAAATATAATTAATAGCGCTGCTTTGCAGGAGTGACACTGTTCACTTCAGATGCACCTATCTCTTTACTAGCAGAGTTCACAATACAAAAGGACAAATAATACAGAATAATTCAAATAAACCCCAGCTTCCAACAGAATAAATTAATCAGAATTATTTTTAAATAATGTGATTTAATTATGCATTTCTAAATTTTAAGAGAAAAATCACAAGTTCCAGCATTTTCCATGTCCTCACACAGAAAGACATAGAACTCAAACCATCTTGAGCAGAAAGCTGAGATCAGTTCAGTAGGTACTCATGAATTACAGGCTAAAAATGCCCTCAAGTATTCCACCTTTTTACATAGTCAGTTCATAATGACTTATGCTAGTATCTATTAAATATTTTATTAATTTACCATGAATATAAAGTATGACATTATCACCTTACTCTTGGAGAAATAAGAGATTAAATTACTGACACACTGTGTCCCAAGGGGGGAAGAAACATGAGAAGTGCAAAATTGTGCAGTAGGAGAGAGAGAAAGCAGAACCACTGGTAGCAAGCATTAACTAGACCAAAAATTTACTCAACTATATCCAATTTCCTAAGGCAAGCCCACCCCAGGATCCCGAGTTTAACAGCAGGGTTACCTTGAGCCAGCGACATGCCTCTGTGGCAAAGGAGGCCAATGGCAGCAGCCAAGGGACACGATCCTCCCCCTCTCCTCAGCACTGCCAAGACACCTCTGAAGTGCTGTGACCTGTGCTGGCATTCCCAGGACAAGGAGACATGAACAACACCCTGCAGCAAGTCCCGCACAGGGCCTCAAAGCCGAGTAAGGGATGGGAAGGAAGAATGAGCCAGACTTGATTCTGGCATCCAGTGAGAAGACAAAAGGCAACGGGCAAAAACCACAACACAAGCAATTCCAGTCTATAAAAGGCACCACCACCAGCTCTGCCCTTGAAACATGGCAAGTTCACATCTCCCTGTGAAGGTGTGCCCATTCCCCTACCCTCATCTGAGTAGTCAGCTGAACGTGGAACCTGAGCATCTCTCACTCTTGGTTTGTACTTCTCCCCCCAAAGCTGTATGCCAAGAGATACTATGTCCATTTTGACCATGAAGAACTAAGGCACAGAAAAATTCAGTAGCTTGGCCAGTTGCACAAGCCAGCTACAGCATAGAAGGGGATTGCATCCAGGCTCCAAAGCAACACCAGAACCACCATTCCTCTTTTCCGCATGCTCTACCGGAGTCGATCACCTACTTATTTAGCAAAAGCTTTCTGAAAGTTTTAATTAAAAGCTACTTTGATCTACAGCAGAAGCAGAGAGTCGAAAGGAAGTCAACAACAGGTTTGTTGTTCCCTTCATGGCACCGCGAGGTGAAATCATGGTAACATCTCTGCCATTTCACTCGGGATTGCTCTGCAGAACACAGGCAACTCAAGAGCTACCTGGACTTCACAGTGAGTCAGTGTCCAGCAGAAGATTGTTAAATTTCTTCTGAAGAATCTTTGTTACATGCCTTAATAAAGAAGTATGCATATGTGTGATCATTTTTAATCCTTTTTTTCCATCTATTTTGGGATGATGCTTTTAAAACATCAGTTTTTGGTTTTGATATCGTGCATTCTTGTGAATAAAAAGTGACCACAATATCAAAGTAACTGTACTGATTAATATCTGCAGAAGTACAGCATAAAGTTACTAAAAAACAAACTGTATTTTTACATGTCAAAGACAACAGAGTTGCTTTCTCATACAAAACCCACAGTACAGAATATATCATTTTTCAATTTGTGTTAGAGATATATATAGTCTCAGAAGTAAATATCAGGGTAATACCAGATGATAAAATATTTTTTCTATTTAGAGTGACACAGGTATAATTTGGGAGACATCTCAAGTCTCTATAAATATCATCTTTTTGACCCCCAGTGCTAAAATTCTCTGATAATTTGAGCTATACTAAATTAACTCAAATTAATTTAGTATTTTTCATTTTTAGTAAACACATCCTTTTTGTACAGTAATTTAGACAAAGCAGCAGAAATTAGGCTCGAAATTCCTGGTAATGAGGAAAACCTGGATGCCTTTGCATTGTTCTGAATATTCAGTTTACTTGACACTGTTCTCCAGCGCATTTGACTACATCACTAATTATTGCAATAAACAGGCTACTCTTGCACTAATGAGAAATCCTACAGATAAATTTCTTTCCCTTAATGATTCTTCTATCAATTTGATCTCTCAGATCTAAATATTAACATAGCAATCAAAGTAAGCATCTACTAGATTCTCTACTAATTTGATAAAAATATAAGGTGCAATTTAGTACCTATACATACTGGATCATAATATTCAATAATCATTTTAACAGCTAAGCTCTTTTTCCAATATCCAAAGGTTAATGAATGTTAGCAGACTGCATCGAAGATACACTGAGTAAAAATAGTTGTTGGTACACTGTGACTGCCACATGGAATAACTTACTTTAGCTCACTCAAATATGTTACCAAATGCAGCAGAGACAGTACTAGCATGATGCTTCTTAAATTTTTTCAATTACATAGGAATCTAAGCAGACTATTGAGTGGCTGTCTATCAGATAAAACAAACCTCTTTCCAGCTTTATGCAACATTTCCAGGACATGCACTGCAAGGTACAATTGCGTTTCCTGTCCAGGTTTAACATCAGGTGACTGACTTTCTTGATTTGATTACAACTTACTACACTGCTGTCTTTGGTATTCACTGTGCCCTGTAATAAAAAAAAATAAAAAAGGATCCTTCATGTTGATTACATGTGCTATGATTGAGAGGAAGCACAAGCGCGTTTGTTGACAAAGGAATGCAGAAGTCAAATGTTTCATTTGCAGCAGGGTGGCACAAATCACATGCTAATGAAAGCACTAGTGCTACCCGGAGGCTGCAACCCGCAAATAAACATCCTCCAAAAGAAACTACCCTTAAGGAAACCCATGCTCTCGCTTGCCATATAAAGCATCCAACAAATAAGCCTTTCATCCACCCTTACAGAATGAAAATGAAATTGCAGTCTGATCGTGATATCTAATAAATTTGTTGAATTTGAAGATATTTAAAAAAACCAATTCTGTTTCATCCAGGCTTTTACATTCCTCTAAAATAAGTATTTCAGCAAGCTCAAAAAGTAACAAACTCTAAATTAAACCAGATGTGGTAAATACATAAGGAGAGACTCAGGAACGATGGACCTACCTACACTAAAACATTTCCAACATAGGGAGAGCCTAACTGAATGAGGGGCAATTTTTATAACTTACTGTACCTAATGAGCTGCAGATTAAAGGTTTTAATCCACTTCTGCACCAAACAACACTCTCTCCAAGGATTTCCCTATTATGAGTAACGTGAGATTTTTACAGTAAGGAAACTTCAAATTACAGGATTTTTTTATGTAAGATATTAGAGAAATTAAAAGCGATACTGATACAAAAATATATAGTGAAGCACAGACAGATTTTGCAAGCATTTTGAAACACTGCAGGATTTATGAATGTCCCAAAAGCATGTATGCTAAAATAACATAATATTCAGAACAGATGATGGTGTTAAGAAAAATAATTCTCAATACAGTGGTGTCTTAAAATACCTGTGGCTTCTCTTTGTTTCAAAATATGTTACTTCAGACACATTTTGTGCTGTGTACATAGATCTATTTTACTGAAGCAAAAGCATGTGAAAATTAATTGCCAGGCCATCCTGCTCCAAACGATATCAGCTCAAGAACATCCTTTGTGTTCTTCAAATATTTTAATCACACGGCTCTAGGGCTTAGCAGCAGAACAGGGTTTCCGGAAAGCTAATTCCAATTTGAAGTTCTTCCACACGGTGCTTGGATAATCTGGGGCAGGTCAATCTCTCTGCCCTGTTTCATTCCAGCAGCTTGCAGAGATGATGCTCCTTCTCAGAGGGGCCGCGAGCACCACCGCTTGGCTCAGCACTGGGAGATCAGGGATACAGGAACTGCCTTTTTCTGTTCTGTGCATCTGCATTACCGTTTTACCTTGGATCAGCAGAGGACTTGAGAAACAAACCTCCCAGTAGCCTTTTCTTAACAGGCTTCAATTCACCCAGCAGAGAGGTTTTGAAGCCTACAAAAAAGATTCCTTTTGGATGAAATTAAAACAAGAGATGCATCCAGGAGTGCTTCTTCATACGCTCTGGCTGCAAGCAGGCCAGCCCACAGCCAGCACAAATGGCTAAATGCTGCATCCTCAAAAACAACTCTGGCAACACAGATCTGCTGCTAAGCACTTGCTAGGCTCTAGTCTGCTGCTCTGCAGCCTGTCAACATTCAACAAGACACCAAACACTCAAAATGATGGAGAGTTCTCAACGCACATGACCAGTGTAAGCAATTTCCCCCTTCTTGTGATATCATTGGAGGTGATAATTTTACCAGACCCTGTTCCATTAAATCACATTAAATTGGTATTTGGAGCTGTTTTATATCACTTAAAACCCCAGGAATATTCCAAATTCCTGAATCTAGGCTTCTCTGCCTGAATATTTGTATTTCAGCAAGTTGCTTTTTCCACATGCACACACACAGGCAGACAATTCTCCAAACTCATTTGGCTATGTTAAATACTTCTTTCCAGGCTTTATATTTCCTTGACCAGTACCTCTATCAACTCCCATAAACATGCCTTTTTTAAAAAAAAAAAAAAAAAAAAAGACTTTGAGGCTTTTAGATGAAATATTGCTAAATTGCTTCACTATTTCAACATTTTTCTTTTTCCTTAGCCCTTTATTTCAGTGACAATTGACACCCTCTCTTTACATTTTACTTGAAAAATCCGTTTTTGAAAACAGAACTACATGAAAGATACTCTCCCAAACCTCTGTTCCATGACACTGATATGATACCACGTCATATTTAGGTAATAGATAGCTTTTTTACTTAAAAGGAAAACCAAATCTAACACAAACTGGAAAAGAAAGGACACAGTGCCCAGTCCTTCCTGGCCCTCCTCTGCTCCCAGGAAAGCCTGGGAAAACAGGATGCCCTGAAGCTCATCAGATCCAAGTCGCAGCCAGCTGAGGAATATCTTGAGCCTCGAGCTAGGACTAAGGACCCTTCCCTGCAACGTCCAACACAAACACAAGCTCTGTACTGTCCCATTAGGAAGAGCAGCAACATCCTGAACATTGGGTACAAACCACTGCTGGCTTTACTTCTTTCAAAATAGATAAATGTATATCTAAAATGCTGTTAAAAATGAGACATGTATTTATATGGAAGATATAAGAGCTTAACTCTGCTCTTTTCATTTTTGAAGTATGACCAAATTATAAAATCTGACTGTATAATGAATCCAATAAGGAGTGAACTAAAGAATGAATAAATATAGTAAGTATTCTTTTCAAGAAGTATTTTCAAAAAATTTGGAAATATTTCACAAACTCAAGAGTTCCTACCACTAAAACAAGCAGATGTTTTCTTTCAAAACTCAAGGAAGGGGGGGAGCTATATGTAAAATGCAATGTCACATGCACAGTTACAAGTATTTTGTTTTAGTTACTGTTACAGTGTTAGACTACCCAAGTTTTAATCAACAAAGCCTTATTCTTCTGCAGATGTTGACATCTGTAAAAGTTAGTGCCATTTTAGCTCCTCCAGGCATCGTAGCACCTGGAGACACCACAGGGAAGGAAACGTGGTTTCTTGTGGAGATGACTGCAGCAGCTGCCAGCTCCGAAGGAGGCACATCCCGCCCTGCGTTAGGCAGGAGCCTTGCACAAACCCTCACTCTTTCATCTTAAATACACTCTGCAAGCAGCACCAGGAAGTCTGCGATGAGAACACAACCTACAGGTGACAAGCAATAGCCGTGTCTATTGCACAGACATTTTTGAAGCTTTTAACTCTGTCACAAAGATACAGGCCCCAATTCAGCACTTGCTTTAATATGACAATTTCCTATTAACAAGACATAAATATACATACACACACAGAGCATAGTAACTTATGTCTAACTAAAATATCTTAAGATTCAAATACTTGCCTTCTGACATTACCTCTGGGATGCTCAAAAATACAACTAAAAAGAAAAAGTACTTATTACACAAGACCATTTCTCCTCACCTCCTTTTTTGTGGATCTGCAAATACCAAGTGAAAAATGAGTATCTACTGAAAAAACATTGATGCAAGAACATGATAAACATATACCGGATATTATAGAAAACTGTTTGCCCTTCTCCAGGCCAAACTTCAACAAGAGGACCAACAATTTCTTCTACTCTGAAAGTTTCCTCCATTTCAGAAATGAGCAGCACAACCACACACAACTTGTTACAGCAAGCGAAGCAAAATACTTGTTACAGATCTGAAAAAACAACCATGCAAAATCCCGGTGCAGGAAAGGCACTGCAGCCCTTCTAACTTGAAGGCCATAACACAGTCAAAGCAGCAAGGGCTTGTAATAACAGATACTTATTTATTGGGAGTGTGGTAGAATGACGCAGTGATGAGCAGCGCTGCTTTTCTGAAGGTTAAGTTACTGTCAGATCTGTCTGCATGGAAATAAAAACTAAAGCTGAAACTATCCTGTAATAGCAGAAATGAACAAAATGCAAGACAGCATGACCCCTCTTGGCTTTCAGGTTGCATTTTAGACTGTTACCCAAACCCTCTTCCAATCCCTGGCCCGTGAGCAGGGTTTCATGAAGGGAACTTCAGCACATATCCCAAATCCACATCAGTAACGGCAGGGCACATCATGTCTGCTAACACTTAACAGAGCAATCTGGTTGCACAGCAGTGCAGCAAGAACCATCTTCCTTGTTTTTACAATAAACTGCTGTCACGCTCTACATAACTACAGAAAACACTCCAGTGTTCCCATTGTGTTACAACAAACAATCTGAACTTTAAAGTTGAGAGGTATAATACAAGCCCATGTACTGATATAATTCACACTTTTTTATGCTCCTATAAGTCAATCTATTTCCACAGGACAGGGGAGAAAAAAAGGAAGACACTTTAGACTATTTTACAGAAAGCCAACTCGGGATTGACTCTTGTTGAAAATATCATCTGGGCTGAGGGGAAATTCAGATGAATTTATGAAACTTAATCTGCAGAGAAGATCTATTATTCTCGATCTCATTTATAAACACAAAAGATGAAGCTTACAGTTGTCAATCTGTAAGTAATCACCCACTGCAAGGGGATGGGAGGAGAGGGACAAAAATCAAGACAGATCATAGATTTAACTTTTCCCCTTCCCAGTTTACAGATAATAATCACTATTTAGGTGCTTTCAGATTTTAGGAATTTACAGGGGCATCTTGTAAGTAATTTTAATAGTCAACACCAACACCCCTTGGGTTCCAGGTGTTTTGGTCTGACCTGGCAATCTAAAAAGATATTCCCCTAACAGCCTTTTCCAAATAAAAACTTATTTGGAAAGTTAGTTAGGAGCCCTCTTCTCTGATAAATACATACTTCTCAATAAATTTGAAAACTATGTATATATAGTCTGTTAAACAGATACACCATATTTAAAATCAATTTTACAGAAAAAAAAAAGGCAGAATGGGTATTTCAAAGCTAGATCCTTCATTCCAGGAACATATCCTATTTCTACTTAGTTTCATATGAAGCATTTCTAGATGTTGTTTTTACGCTATATATGGTACATTACGCATTCCAAGGAAATACTTAGCATGGTATTTTACAAATGGAAGAAAATAACCATTTGCAGACGTCTGTGATTCAAAGCCTTCATTTAAGCAGTGACACCGATCCATCACCAGTATCCCATGCAGCATGCCTTTCTATACGAGTTTGACATATACAATGAGAGAATCTAAATATCCAATGCATTTATATCCCATCAGCCATTCCTTCTAGCACACCACCCTGACACTGATGATGGACCAAGTCCTGAGAGCACATCAACCATCTCATCATTCATTAATATATCACTGCAGTTACCAGAAAGAGATAGATGATCTTTCCTTAGAGGTCAGTGCAGCTTGACTGCCCAACTTGCCCTCTAAATCTTAGGTCAGCATGCCTCAGTGAAAAATGAATAAAAACTGACTCAGTAACTTGCTTTCTTGAGAGCACTATGGAAGGCGTTTACAAAATAAAGGTAACTGCTATATGTCTGTAACAACTCATAATATAAAACAGTTTTGCATATTTGAAAGCTTTGATTTTTGTTTGTTGCTATCATTAGTAATTCCCTCTCCCATTTGTTTTCGCTCAATAACCTGTGACACACATACTTGACAGCCAGAGGTTGATCACTTCTGCATGCTATGAAATTTGACATTTGAAAAAAATTCCAGGGAATTTGATGTGTCCACAATCTATAACCAGCAATGCAAGAAAACCATGTAGGTTTTACATCTATCTGTGTAAGCGTATTTTATTTTTGTGAAGCACAGATAAAACATGCTTAGCCTGATCTGAATTACTGTAGCGTTCTCGTTAAAAACCACCATCTGTCAGAGATTATCCTATTTTACACACGGAGAACACGCATTAATTATTAATCCTGTTCCTTACAAATGTGCCCGCACAAGACCAGGCCCATGCAGGGTTTGACAGGAGTACTGTGTCTTTAGCAGGTGGTTTCTGGGCAAAATACAGGGTGGATCCCATGAGCTGCTCCAGCAAATGGGCTGTTTTGGGCCAGCTCGCTGGGCACTTAGGGGCACTGCCACACATGAAATGACATCTGAATTCCCAGGACCTGTGTCTATCTCCATGAGCACCACCTACAGTAGAGAGATCATATTTGCCAAGATTTGACCACTGAAGAGCTGTACTGCATATATAGCAAAGCACGTGCTTAAGGGTAAGCACACGCCTTGCGCTTCATTCATTTCAGGGTTTCTTACATTTACATCTCAATGTCAAAGAGCTCTTCGTCTGTCACCAAAGCTCCTGGCACTTTGCCAAGCCTTTCCCACATGCCAAAGGGGGAATCCACGGCATGCTGCTGTATCGCACACTGGTGGGGCACATCGAAGCTCTCCGCAGGGACAGCCTCATGACAGGCACAGTAAGAAAAGAAAGCTCCTGGAGAACTGGGAGCAGGGGGCAATGGAAAAGC